>NC_084466.1:27208000-27533250 GCF_027409185.1 Cynocephalus volans
AAATCATATAATTATTCAGAAAATACAAGAATGTTTTTAAAGAAGTGATAGCTGTCACATTCGATTCTTTCTGTCTACTTGGCTTATGCAACAGAAATACTGGTGTAAATGTTAATTGAATCTATTTTTCTCCCAGGCACAGCAGTTCAAAATTGACAGAAAGTTTTTACCTTTTCCACAGTTAACAGTTTCAGAAGAAAATCTATTATTTTTTAATTCACAGACCCTATTTAGAAAAGAGAGAGCTTAAAATTATCTCATACAACTAAATTATATAAACATTAACATATAAATATTTTATATTTTATCACTTATGGTGTTGTAAACATTTTATTCTGCATGCTTAAACAGTAAAACTTATCTAATATGAATAAAATTAATGAAAAGTTTAGGCTGATTAATTTGAAATCCAAATCCATATTATGTATAGTTTAAATTGGTATATGTTGTCTTGATAATTTAAAAAATACTTTAATTAAAAACATATTTTCTTGAAGAACTAAAGATTAGGAATTTAGAAACCTCTTGACAATTCCAGTCATTTTCTCAATATCATATAGGCAGAATGTGGCATAGGTAGTACTAAAATCCACATAAGATTCACAGTTAAAATTTGATATGCAACCTAGAGAAATAAACTAAAACATTATTTTTAGAGAACTTGATGTTTATGCTCATCTTCAATTTATTAAATTATTATACTTCTTCAAATTACGGACATAGAAACAAAATCCTCCAGAATTATAAAGTAGAAGTTTAATTGTGACTGAAATAAGTTTTCCTTAAAAATTTTAATCACATTTTGATCCTACATGACTGATATAGACTCATTATTCAAAATAAAATGATATATATAAAGTAATCATAAGTAAAATAAGACACTTTCTAAATTGTGTGATTCTAAATTTAGGTAGCATTGTTTCCCAAGAAATTAACAATCTAACCATATTTTACTCCTACATAATGAATCCCTTGAATTTCTGGGTTATTTGTTTAACTATAATATTTACCCAATAGCTTTGATTTATATTTTTTACACTAAATGCCAAACTCTAAACTAAACATTTTTTTCCTCAAAACTCCTGACTAATTTTAGGTATAATCTGAACATCTTCCAACAGAAATGTATGCCCTCTTCTTACCAATACTAATGATTAAACCATACTTCACTGTTATCTTGAGATGAATAAGATTATCAAATTCCTACTGGAATTTTACTGGAGAGTCATTTCTAACGAATAGCTTTTAGTGGGATTTGTGTTGCTATCTGAGAGATGGGTAGTAGAGAAGGAAAAATGGTGAGCAATGAATGAAATGTCTGAGGGTACAGAATCACCCCTCATATTTTATCTGTCTTAATTTATATCAGATTCACAGTGACCATACACCCAAAGGATCTTTTGAGGATGTGGCTTTCTTTGACTTTTTTTTTAATTGTCCTAGCTCTCATTTTACAATCACACATTCATAGTGACAAATATTTCGATTTTTCTTGTCAAAGGAAGGGGATCCAGGACATTTTCACATTCTAAAAGACAATGCAGAAATGAAATTAATATGTTTTGATAGTGCAACAGAATATGTCTTACATGTTTAGGTACAATTGTATAATTTGCAAGTTTCACAAATCTAGGGGGTGCCATTCACGTAACGATGCAATTTGTAAACTATGATGTCACATGTAACAGCTCTGTCCAGGTACATAGAAAGTAAACAGGTAGATGTATTACTGTCCTTCGGTAATAAGTCACTCTGCTAACATAGATTTTATAGCCAGTCAAATAATTTTCTTACATAAACAAAAATGTTTTAGCTTTTCTTTTCTTTTTTTCTTTTTTCTTTTTTGTTTCTTTTTTTTTTTAATATGGGCATTAGGCTAGATCACTCATGGTTGGCACCTACTGTGGGAAAAAGAGAATCTTGCTCTCTCCTTCCTTTCTTCTTGCTGACTCAAATGTGGGAATAAGTGGATGGAAGAAGAAAAAGAAAGTGGTACAGGGTATTTTTTGCTAGTTATGTTGTTTTTGATAAGATGTTATCCCCCTAATCCTACATAATATTTTATGCCAGCAACCCTTTCATGATTTGATAAGGATATTGACTAGCATGTAGTACCAGAGAAAAGAAGGGAGCATGAAAGGAATACTGAAGGGAGACAGAGAGAGAAAGGGATACATTTAAATAAATGTTTGTGTTTCATATTTTAATTTGATATTTTATATAAGTGATACCCTATCCTATTAATCAAATACATACGAAAGAGTAGGCACTATATTTATGGCTTGAATACTGTGCAAACTGTGTCTGTCTCTATCAAGGAGTTTTAATTGCAGGTAAATAACTAATCACAGGAGTTTTTGAGTTTAACACAAATCAGGTGAAATTTTATTTTCACCATTGCATCTGCTTGGGAAATTTACATATTTTCTTTAAGACGAATTACTCTGTAACACAGACAGAGTAATTGAAATAGTACCTTTCTTATAAGATAATTGTGAGAATTCAGTGAGATAATACAAATAGAATAATCAGTATAGTGCCTACTACATATAGAGGGCTTAGTAAATCATAGTTCCAGAACAAGATGTATTAGTCTGTTTCTGTTGCTTATAACAAAATACTTGAGACTGGGTGATTTATAAAGGAAAACAAAATTTGTTGTTTACAGTTTCTGAGGCTGGGAAGTCCAAAGTCCATCTGGTGGTGGTGACAGTGACCAAGGGGTCTCACATTGCAAGATGGTGGAAGCAGAGAGAGCACAGAGAAAGAATAACCTCCTCATTCACTCTCCTTTTAAAGCCCACCAAACCATGCCCCTTACCACCATTTACTACTGCACGGTTTTACAATCCAATCAACTCTTCAAGGCTGAACCTTTCAACTACCATAATAGGGTTTCCCATCCTCTTAATAGTTGCAGTGTGGGTTAAGTTTCTAATTCATAAAACTCAGGGGACACGATTCAAACCTCAGTGAGTTTTGGGGGACATAATCCAACACACAGGGGAAATTAATTATAACCAGAAACTGCAATCATTTCTAGTATCTTTTCATGTTTGGGTATAATTATTTACTTATTTGTCAAATATTTATTGAGCATTGATATGTGCAGCATACTCTGCTAAACACTGGGGATATTGTGGAAAACAATATAGACTTTGCCGCCTACACTCAAAAGTAATATACAAGTGTATGTGTTAGGTTATTATGAGTCTGAAAGCAAGTTGTCAGTCAGGCTGAGTTCTCCTTGACTGGAGATTTTGGGGAAAATTAACACCAGTGTTCATCACAGAACTATTCACAATAGCCTAGAGATGAAATTAACCTAAATATCCATCAACAGATGAATGGATTAAAAATCTGTGGTATATATACACAGTAGAATACTATTTGGCTACAAAAAATGATATCCTGTTCTTTGTAGCAACATAGATGGAACTGAAAACCATCATGTTAAGTAACTCAGGCACAGAAAGACAAATATTGCATGATCTCATGCATATATGGAATCTTAAAAAAAAAAAATGTGGTTCTCATAGAAGTAGAGAGTAGAATAAGGGTTACCAGGGGGCAGAGAGGAGGAGAAGTGGTGGACAATTGGCAATGTATCCTAAGTGAATCTTTGTGCAGTACATGTACAATGAAAAATGTACAAGAAAATGTTAAAATCAAACATTTTTTAAAAAAGGAAAAATTTACTTTCAGGCTCTTGGAAGTTTCTGGAAGAATCCAATTCCTTGTGGATATAGGACTGAGATCCCTATTTCCTTGCAAGCTGTTGGTTTCTCTCAGCTTCTAGAGGTGGCCCTAAGGTCCTTTCCACTTGTCCCCCTCAGTCTCATCAGTAAAGACTCCCTCTGATGCTCCACTTTCTCTGATTTCCTTTTACGGCACCAGTTAGAGAAAGATTTTTTTAAAGACTTGTGTGATTATGTTAAGCTTATCTATGTAATCTACTTAGGTTAATGTCAATTGTGTCTTATCATATAAACTAATTGGGGGGTTAGGGTAGAAAATCTTGGGCCATCTTAGAATTCTGCCTACCAAAGTGTGAAAAATTAACATTAGAAAAATAAATAGCCATTGACTATTTACAGTCTTTTTGCTATGTGATATAGGTAAGAGAAGCACAGAATGTTAAGAGAATATATAATTCATAGACTTGATCCTACCTGAATAGATGGAATTATTTAAAGAAGTGTAACACCATTGAAGGACTTTAAATTCTGAGGGTACTTAAAAAGTTCATGGAAAAACAGAATTAAAAGATGATACAAGTTCTTCCATCAATTTTTGAATCCTCTGAACAGTATGGATGAGCTAGATTTGGATAAATTGATGAGAACAGTGGCTAAACAAAAAGAACAGGCCATGTGAACACCTTGAAGTGGTAAGAAATATGAAATGTTATAAGTAAGGAGAAGTTGATATAACCCAGAACTGAAATGCAGAACATAGGGTCACACAGAGCTAAGGAAGTGAGATTGGTGAGGGCTGATGATAAAAAGCTTTTATCCTGAAGCAGTAGAAAAACATCGAAGCAGAGCTAGAAAAACTTCAGCTTTTCTGAGTATATCAGTTCCCTGTTCAAATCAAAATTTCCCCACAGAAACAGAAAAAAAAAAATCTAAAATTTATATAGAACTACAGAAAACCCTGAATAGTCAAAGTAATCCTGAGCAAAAGGAACAGAGCTGGAGTCATCACACTACCTGACCTTAAAATACCATACAAAGCTATAGTAAAACATCATTGTAGTGGCATAAAAACAGACATGTAGACCAATGAAACAAAATAAAGACCCAGAAATAAATCCATGTATTTACAGTCAACTGATTTTTGACAAAGGTGCCAAGTACATGCATTTAGGAAAGGACAGTCTCTTCAATAAATGATGTTGGGAAAACTGGATATCCATTAGCAGAAGATTGAAACTAGACCCCTATCTCCCACTATAAACAAAAATCAACCCAAAAGGGATTAAAGACCTAAATGTAAAGTCTGAAACTATGAAACTAGTAGAGGAAAACATAGCAAAAACAGTTCAGAACATTGATATGGGCAAAGATTTTATGGATAAGATCTCAAAAGCACAAGCAACAAAAGCAAAAATAGAGAAATGGGATTATACCAAACTAAAAGCCTTCTGCACAGAAAAGAAAGCAATTAACACAGTGAAGAGACAATCTATAGAATAGGGAAAAAAATTGTAAACTATTTGACTAGGGATTAATATCCAGAATTTATAAGAAATTCAAACAACTCAACAGCAAAAAAAAGAAAAAAAATCTGATTAAAAACTAACAAACGATCTGCATAGACATTTCTCAAAAGAAGACATACATATGGCCAACATATATATAGAAAAATGTTCAACATTACTAATCATCAGAGAAGTGCAAATAAAAACCATAGTAAGATATCATCTCACACCATTCGGAATAGCTATTATCAAAAAGACAAAAAATAACAAATACTGCTGAGGATGCAGAGGAAAAGGAACTTTTACTGTTGGTGGGGGATGTAAATTAGTACAGCCATTATGGAAAACAGTAAAAAGATTTCTCAAAAAACTAAAAATAGAATTACCATATGCTCAACATCACTCAGAATTTGGGAAATGCAAATCAAAACCACACTGAGATACCATCTCTCTCCACTTAGGATGGCTAATATTCAAAAGACTGAGAATGATAAATGCTGACAAGTTTGCAGAGAAAAAGGAACTCTCATACATTGCTGGTGGGACTGAAAAATGGTGCAGTCTCTATGGAAAATGGTATGGAGGTTCCTCAAACAATTGCAGATAGATCTACCTACCATATGACCCAGCTATCCCACTGCTGGGAATATACCCAGAGGAATGGAAATCATCAAGTCGAAGGTATACCTGTTCCCCAATGGTCATTGCAGCACTGTTTACAATAGCCAAGAGTTGGAACCAGCCCAAATGTCCATCATCAGATGAGAGGATATGGAAAATGTGGTATATCTACATAATGGAATACTACTCTGCTACAAAAACAAATGAAATACTGCCATTCACAACCACGTGGATGGACCTAGAGAGAACTATATTAAGTGAAACAAGTCAGGCACAGAAAGAAAAATATCACATGTTCTCACTTATTTGTGGGAGCTAAAAATAAATAAATACACAAATAAACCGGGGGGGGAGGGAAGAAGACACAACAATTACAATTCCTTGAAGTTGATATGACAAGACAGAAAGGACATTGTTAAGAGGAGGGAGGGGGGCGAGGGAGGAGGGAGGGAGGTTTTGGTAACAGGCCACAATAATCAACCACATTGTATATTGACAGAATAAAATAAAATAAAATAAAATAATTACCATATGATCCAGCAATTCCACTGTTTGCTATATATCTAAAGGAAAGGAAATCAATATGTCAAAGAGATATCAGCACTCCCATGTTCAAGTAGCCATGTTCAACTATTCACAGTAGCCGAGATATGGAATCAACCTAAGTGCCCATCAACAAATGAATAGGTAAAAAAATGTGGCTTGTATATGTATGTATATATAAATATATATATATATATATGATGTGTGTGTATATATAATGTGTGTATATACATACAATGCAATATATGCAATTCAACCATAAAAAAAATAAAAATGAAATCCTGTCATTTGCAGCAACATAGATGATCCTAGAGGGCATTATGTTAAATGAAATAAGCCAGGCACAGAAAGATAAATGTTGCATGTTCTCATTTACATGTGGAAGCTAAAAAAGTGATTTCATAAAAGAAGAGAATAGAACAGTGGTAATTAGAGCCTGGAGGATGGGAGATAGGGAGCGGCTGCTTAACAGATAGAAAATTACAGCTAGATAGAACAAATAAGTACTAGAGTTCTATAGCACTATCAGGTGACCATAGTTAACAATAATTTTCTCTATGTTTTTAAATAGCTAGAAGAGACAATAATAAATATTTCTAACAGAAAGAAATATATCTTAGAAGTGATGGATATGCCAATTACCCTGATTTTAATTACACATTGTATGTATGTACCGAAATATCACACTGTACCTCATAAATGTATACAATTTTTGTGTCAATTTAAAATAATTTTAAAAAGTAAAAAAAAAAAAAAGGAACATTGAACCTAGAAAAAGACAACTTAAAAATAATAAAAAAAACATTTTTTGATATGTTGCTTGGAAACAATTCTGAACAACTTATGATGTGTATGCCCTTGGTCCTACAATTGGATAGTAAGGGAATCCCCACCATGTGTTAATGTAATTATACATAAAAAAGAATGAAATTCTGGCATTCACAGCAACATGAATGAGCTTGGAGAAAATTATGTTAGGTGAAATAAGCCAGGCACAGAAAAAGAAATACTGCATTTCCTCACTCACAAGTGGGAGCTAACAAAGAAAGACTGTAATAAAACATTGAACTTTCAGAAGGAGAGAACAGATACATAGTTACTAGAGGTGGGCATGGGGGAGGTAGAGGGGGGATCGGGAGTAAGGGACACAAAAAGTAATTATGAATTGTAATGATGAACATGCTAATGGTTGATTTGATCATCACATACTGTACACAAATACTGATAGTCAACTCTGTACACCATAAATATGTACAAATAAAAATGATAAAAATTAAAATATATATATATATTTTTTTACTGAGACAATTTTTTTTTTTTTTTTTTTTTTTTTTTCGTGACCGGCACTCAGCCAGTGAGTGCACCGGTCATTCCTATATAGGATCCGAACCCCGCGGCGGGAGCGTCGCCGCGCTCCCAGCGCAGCACTCTACCGAGTGCGCCACGGGCTCGGCCCTACTGAGACAATTTTTAAATTCACATAAATTTCCATGCATAAGGAAATTTTACAGGAAAGAGCAAAAATTTCCCCAGGAATAAAATGGAACAAAGCAGAACACAATAGAATAGAATACAATTGAATCAAATAATAAAAAGAACTCTTTTCTAGTTATTAGTGTGGTAAATTGAAAGCTTTTGACCTCTATTTTCCCATCTGTTATTTAGAAATAGTATATAACACACTCCAATTAGAAGCCATTACTTCCTTTTTTATGCAAAAAAAATGAAAAAAGTAATCGTAGAATCAAAATTCATATTGAACGTTTTAAGTTAGCTTAGAAAAAAATCTCTGAAAAGAAGATATTGATAACAAAGAGGCTTTTAGACAATGTTTATATTTTAAAATAAATACTGTTCTTAAAACAAAGACATCTGAATCAGTGGATCAGGAAATCTAACTATTTATATTCTTCCATCATTTATTATTATCTTCAGAGCTTTAGTTCAAGGTAGTTTTATATTAAACAGAGAGAAGATTTATGTCATAGTTAAATATTGCAGTGTCCTTCACCTAACAAAGTATAACAAATAGATATTGTTCTGAAAGTTTACATTTGCTATGAGCATTATTCACGTTATCAAGCACAGAAATCACAAACAATGTGACTTCTACCTTGACAGAACATTAATCAAAAGATAAAACTATATTAAAGCCAAGTTCCAGTTGGTTAGAAATAAAACTGTTTGAGCTATTTTCCATCCCACGGTCATTTTTTTTTATGATGCACTTTTACATCACAACAATAGAATATAGAGGGTGTACTCTTCTCAAATCACAAAGTAAAAAGTTGGTCCAAAAGCACGATAAGTTAATTAGAAAATATTTTGGGTCACCTTGGGCTTTTCTTAAAATCATATTATAGAACTAAGCCTGAGGACAGTCAGTAGCTTTCATTACAACTAAATTATTTCATGTAGAACAAAGTGAGGATTTTTTAAAAATTTTATTTAAGTAAATAGTATTTTTAATCAAATTTTATTGATAGGTTATTGATGGGAAATTGACACCTTATAGTTATTCCTGCTAAAACCATTATCATGCTTTTATGATGTATTCTTATTTTAATGTGGTGTCTTATAATTCTTTATTAAAATAATACCAACATAAAAAACATGCTTTTTTCCATCTAAAATTGGAACAAGTAGCAATGAATAGTTTAAATATTAAAACTTTGGCTGGCTCAAGTTTCCTGGTTTACACCAAACCTATATTAAATAAGGGAGTGGGGATGTAGTACATCGCGGCAGTTTTGAAAATGACACAATTCAGACTGTCGGGGATCATCCTGGCATGTGTCAATTTTTGTAACTGTTGGAGAGGATGTCAATGGTATGGTCCTACTAGCATCTGGAAGTTAGGCTCCCTCTCTCTCCCTTCCCACCTCCCACATATCTATGTAGCTACATGGTAGTATGGGGATCCTAGGTTTTTACATGGCCCCTCTTTTTTGGCCACAGTGGTGGTGTATGGATAAACCACAAACACTAATATAATCACTCAGAATAGACCCTTAGAATTTTCAAACTGGAATTGTGAAAAAACTCCGAGATGTGAAATTTCCAAGTTGACTATAGTTTGAATCCCCTTTGTCCTCAGAAAGAGAATGAAAGCAACATGCTGAAATGTGAGATTGAAGGAAGGAAGGAGAATGAGACAGAGAGACAGAGAAAGAGAGAGAGAAAATCTGAATTTATCCACGTTTTTATAATTTACCTGAAGCCCAACTTACTTTTGTGGTCCTTGTAAGATTGCTTTCTCCAAAATTCTTTCCATATGCCAGCATTCCAAATTCCCCCTTTTGTTTTTTTCTGTTGAAAGTGCAAACAAAAGAATCCTAATTTGAGAAGGAAAGACCTCTCTCTCAGCCTCAACGTTTTTAAATATTTATATACACAAACAAACATATATATAAATGCACGTGTGTGTGTGTGTGTGTGTGTGTGTGTGTGTGTGTGTGTGTGTGTGCATATTATGTTTTCTGTCCTTGTACCCACATACTCTTCCATTCCTATCACTTTTTCATTACTGGCAAAACATAACTTTGAATGCTTATTCATCCACTCATTCAAAAAATATTTATTGAAAACCTCCTAAGAAGATAATCTTAGATAATGTTAATTGTTAGGAAGGAACTCACAAAGAAATATGATAGAAAGTTAGAGAGTGATTGATGATGAGGAAAGTTTGTTATATAAAAGTTATGTGTTTCCTTTAGGAAAACTAGAGGTGGAAAAGGGGAGGGGAGAGGGAGAGAGAGCAGGACTAATGAGGAATTGGTCAAAGGACACGAAGAATGATTATGTATTGTAATGACAAATAAGCTAACTATACTGATCTAAGCACCACACATTGAACATAATTATTGCAAATCAACGTTGTACCCCACGTGTATGTATAATTTTTTAAAAAAGTTATTAAGTCCTCTCCCAGGAGGTGATATTTGAGCTGGAACATGGAGATCGGGTAAAAGAACAATTCACACAAAGAACAAAACAGACACAAAAGCCTTGTGGCGAGAATAACTTGGTGAGTTATGAGCACAGAAAGAAGATCCTCATGACTAAGTGTGCTGAAACAAGACATAAAAGTAGAGCATGAGGTTCAGAAAAGGCCTTTATCAATGCGAAGTCACTGGAAGGGGTTTTAGAAGCATTGTGACATGGCATGGTTTATGTTTTCTAAATATTATACTGATTATGGAGGTCAGATTATAGGAGGTCAGGAGTAGAATGAGGAAAGTGAGGACAGTGAGAAAGCTGTAATAGTATTCTTGGTAGAAGTTAGGGTGACTTGGAGTAGACTGACACCAAGGGAGAAGAATAGATATGAATAGATTTGGGATATATTGGGAATAAGCATGGATTTGCTGTAAAGTAAATATTGGGGGATATAAAAGAAATAGATTATTCAAATATACGTAGAAAATATTTTCATGAGCAACTGGGTGGATGTAGTTTGCATTGCCTGGGATAGGAAAGAAAAGGTGATGACAAAACATGTTGATAAAGGAAATCAATGATACGGTTTTTATCATGTTATATTTCAGATGTTTATCAAGCATCCAAGGAAATGTATTAGTCTGCTAGGACTGACATAGGATACTACAGACTGAGTGGCTTAAACAATAGACAGTTATTTTCTCATGCTTCTGGAGTCCAGAAGTCCAAGATAAATGTGCTGGCAGGGATGTTTGTGGTACAGCCTCCCTCCTTGGCTTGCAGATGGCTGCCATTTTGCTGTGTCGTCATGTGACAGTCTTCCCTCTGCTTTCACATGCTCCTGGGGTCTCTTCCTGTTCTTGTAAGGACACCAATCCCATTGGGTTAGGATTACAATCCTTTATCCTTAATTATTTTTTAACAGATCTTATCACCAAATACAGTCACATTAGGGATTGGAGCTTCAACATATACATTTTGGAGGGACACAATTCCATAAAAGTAAGAAAATTCAAATGGATAAAAAATCCTAAAACAAATCCAAATTACTGTGGTAATTAGGTAAATTAGTTTACCATGTTATATATGTATATACAAGCTATATGCATAGGGAAAAAAATAGCCTAAAATAAAGGTGATAAGCCTAAGAAAGTACTATCAAAACCGGAAAAACAAAGAAGAGGAAGCCGCCCCGGGACTTGTAGTGCCTTTTCTCTTTCCCCCCATCATGCAATATTTCTGAAAATGATTTGGCAACAGAACTTTTAAAAATTATTAGCACTCAATGGAATGGTGTCATGTTGAATTTACTTTGGGAGACTGGGAATTAGAAACATGTTTGTGGATACATCTAATGTAT
Source organism: Cynocephalus volans (assembly GCF_027409185.1). Classification (NCBI taxonomy): domain Eukaryota; kingdom Metazoa; phylum Chordata; class Mammalia; order Dermoptera; family Cynocephalidae; genus Cynocephalus; species Cynocephalus volans. Next base: position 27,219,667 of record NC_084466.1, read on the forward strand.
GTTCTGTATATGTGGTAAATTACCCCTGCACTTCAAAAGTCTCATTTCTATTTCCAGTCATAAACTATGCCTACTCGATCGTTTCTGGGCTTTACTGATGCACTAAAATACATTTCTAATTTCGTTAGCTCTATCAATCAGCGATTTTTGCAACAATGTATAGAAAAGCGTCCCCAAATCTCAGTAGCTTAAATTCAACAATTGTTTTGCTAGCTCACACGCTGTAATGATATATGATAAGTTGGCTGAGGAGCTCCTGGTCAGACCTGTGAATATCCTCCAATGTCCTTTGATGCTGTCCTTCAAAGCTAACAGCCCTGGAAATTCATCAGGAATCTCTCAAATCCAATGTTCATTAACCATATTAATTTACTTCTCAGTACTGGTTGACACTGTTGATATTTCTTTCTTGAAATACTTTCTTCATTTTGCTTCCGGGACACCACAATCTTGGTTTACTTTCCTCACTGCATATCTTATTTCAACCTCTCTTCTATTCCCAAAATATCAAATGTTAAACTATTCCAGAATCAAAATCAGCCTTTATTCTTCTATTGCTCCATTTCTTCATAAGCTGAACTAAAAGATTCTTCTGAAAAATTCTAAGATAAGAGCAAAATTTTGTAATGATTTTCAGAAGAAAGCAACAAATAATTTAAATGTAAGCCTGAGTTCTCATATAAGATATGCCAAATCTCAATTTTCACTTTAAAAAAAGAGAAAAAAAAAATGGTAAGACACTGTGACTAATCTGGGACATGAGTTTCTATACCCACATTGGGACAGAAGCTGATAGTAAACCTATCCGTGGGCTTGGGTCAGGTGTAGATTGCATTTTGGAAGTGCAGCATACTCTGTAAATAGGCACAGGGAAAAAAAAAAAAAATCCACTACTTAGTGGTAAAGCATTCTTTTCTCTTCCAACATTTAAATATTATCTAAAGTTAATGTTCTTTGAGCTTCTATATGCAGAATTGCAGTTCAATATTCAATTGCTATAAATACATGAGTAAACAATCTGGAATATAGTATCTACTATAATTTTCTTTTTCTTATAGAAAAATTACATTTTTCTATAAAACATGTTAAGTTTTCTTCCAAGAGTCATAATTTGTCAAGAAGAGATTTGCCAATAGCTCTTTTTTGAATACTTGGCAAATAACACAATTTAAAAAATAGTAAGTTATTTACAAAATATTTTATATCCCATAAACCATATATTCGCAAAATTCGATATCACAAAAATATTGCAGTAATTTATGTTATATCATGTTTCTTTGGGTGTACTCTTTCCCCCTAAATTAACTACTCTATAAAACCATATACTTTATATAATAATGCATTTTTGTTGTTTTGTAAACAAGTCATTTTGAATAATAGTGACTTTTGTGTAATTTTATCTATATGATTATTTATTCAAAAATTGATTTGCTACTATATCAGATTATGGATGTGTGTGTGTGTGTGTGTGTGTGTGTGTGTGTGTGTGTGAGAGAGAGAGAGAGAGAGAGAGAGAGAGAGAGAGAGAGAAGCCTTCCCCTTGCCCTCAAGAATCAGAGGGAAAAGTAGAATAGCCAAGATTGGAAAATAATAAGGGTGACTGGGTATAATAGGTGCTTTGATAATAATAAAGGTATAATTAAAAAGGATGATAAGAGGATTTATTAGTGAATTTAATTTGCAGAATTCCAAAAAAAAAAGATTCTTCAAAAAGCTTGCATGACTCAGTAGAACTGTGTTGTTGACATTAAAAAATACCTTATAACGGTAACAGAAAAAGTATTAAATAAAAACTTTGTGCTTTTATATTAAAAAATATATAAGAAATCAATGTTTTCAGAACTAGATTTTTACAATAGTGCATTCCAGAATAGGATAAAGAATTTCAACTGGTATCTTTGGAAAAGACAATTTGTATATGACAATTTTTATATGAAAGATATGTCATATACTAAACACATGAAAAGGTATACTAGATGTGTCTTTATAGCTTCTAATATATTTTAATTTTAACGTCCTGAATACATATTATATGGTTAATGAAAAAAGCCTTACTAAACTGAAAATTTAACTAATGGGTACAAAACCATGCCATCTACCCTAACTGAAGCATTGAAACAATATGCCGTATCCCACACATATGTACAAATAGATGTTAATTTTTTTAAAAAAATTAAATCTATATTTAGGGAACTCAGTGTCTGAAGACTTTTTAAACAAAGAGGACCACAGGTTCCACTTCTATTTTAATGGCTATCTGCTTAGGTAAAGGCAAAGTAAGTGGCAATTATTTTTTTCTCCTTTAAAATTTTATTTTCCAATATTCAGTAGAATAATGGCTGAAATCTAATGAAGTAGTTTTATTGTCCCAAAGAAACTCTATATAGGTCCCAAACTTTCTCAATGTTTTATGTCAAGAAGAAAGTAAAGATGACAATTTACATAAAAGTAATGTCAGAAGTTTGGAATTTAAGTATTATCTTTAGCCAATATCAAAGATAGCTCATAATTATTCAATTATGCTATGTACTCCTGGTCCTGGAATAAAGTCAACTTACAAATGAAGTAAGAAATGATTCTTAGAAGAGGGAGAATATTCAGGATTTTAAAACGTAAACATTAGCAGCATTTAAAAATTCACTTTGCGTATAAATGGTAACCAGAATTTTATAATTTGCAAAGTAACACTACTGAAACTGGCATGAAATGTCATTTCCAACTTTTTACAAAGAGATGAAAATGATGCTTCACATGAAGATCATAAATTGAGGGGAAAAGTCCTAGGAATAAAGGCAGATTGTCCAGGATAATTTTAATGTGAAGAAGGATTTAAGTTCTGTGGGGTAGAGTAGGAAAAGAGATTTGTAGGTTGAGAAGACAGATGGAGATGATATGGAATTATTTAGAGAAATTGATGCTTTTTCTTCTTCTTGTATCCAGTGTAAATTGTTTATGAAAACCCTAGATACTTTCTCTCTGCTGTTCTTCTAAAGTGTTTCTTGGCTGAAACAATAACTTGGTGAAAAATGATATCTTTGTGCCATGTAATTTATGAAAAGATTCATATATTTATATATTAACAAATTATATATACAGACATACATATATAACAGAGTCACAAGTGATCACACACACACAAATACACACACACACACAAATACACACACACACACATACTCATTTCCTAAAGTGTGCACCTTGCAATATCACATAAAATTTTACAGTAAAAGTTGGAAAGATAAAAAGTTCAGTATGAGGTCAGTGTGATCATTGAAGATCATGATGTAAAATTAAGTATGGTATATTTTTTATTTTATAAATATTTCCTAAGTACCTACTATGACTTAGGAACTACATTAGATACTGGATTGCAACAGTTAAAAAAAATTCCAAATAGCCTACTCTATTGAGCTTGCTTTTTAGTGAACAAAATTTTCCTCAAATAAAATATCTCATATTGTCCTTTTACTACAATGTAATTAGAGGCAGGAAATGCCATGCCATTTTTGAAACTGGATAACTAAGGCTTGGTCACTTTAAGGAATAGCAGCTAGGAGTCAAAAATGCTACCTGACCTATGTCTCCTTAAGACTTATCTATTCCCTCCCTCACCCCCTTTTTTTTCATTAATCCCACAGTTTTAAAAGATAGCGTTCTAGTAAACCTATCCATGGATTGAATCCTCATGGAGAACAACAGCAATAAAACAAAAACACACACAAAAAACTTATTATTTATTCAAGCTCCTACAAGCCAAATTATGAAGGTCATGTTTATTCAGTTCACTCCCATTCCCTGGCAGCATTTCATGTAGAATAATGTCTTAGCATTGCAGAAAACACCCTGAGCATCCAAGCTGCAGTGCTGCTGGCAACAGAAAGCTAACCCTGGAGGGGAAAGGCATTGGCCAACCCCTCCTGTCCTTTGCAGACTCCTTGTGATGTCTGTGGGAAGTGATAGGTTCTTTGTGGTCATGAGACCACTGACCCATCACAAGGTTCTATCAGATCGTCTGTTCCAATGCTGAGCAGCCTTGCGAGGACTTGAGGTCATACAGTCCATTCCCCCACACGATGGAGAGTCTGCTTGTCGATACTTCGAAAAATAAGGCCTCCTAATAAGAATATCTTTTCCTCTTTCTCTTCCGGATTGCTAACTGGATTAGAGAGTGATAGTTAGAGTCATAAAATCTTACACGGGTATGACCAAAGGGCCTGTTTTCCTACGAATGGGTCTCCTGTGCTCTTCATCTCTTGTACCACCTGTCCTGCTCTGCAAACGTGGAGTGCATTTCTTTGTTGGGGTATCGTTTCACAAAGCTCAACTGAGTGGGGCTAATCTATTAAACACTTTGGGCAAATGAGATCAGGTTCCTCTTCTCCATCTTCCACCTCCCTGTCAAGCTGGTTAAGGATATCTCTCTGCAGCTCTAACTTCTCCTCAGGTGTCCTAGTCGTGAGACAAGACACAGGTTATAAGCAGTTAGGAGGCCATGTGGTATATGCAAAAAGTCTGTCTTGCACTCTAGACTTATTAGTAATAAAAGGTGCTGAAAATCTGCTTCTGCTGCTTTATTTCTCACTTGGCTCACAACAAAGCAGGGGAGAACAGTGATGTTAATCAGCTCTTTAAGCTCATGACTTTAGGTGAATGAACTATGAAAGAACACATGGATAAGTTTTTCCTGAAGCCAGGGTGCATAGGATCTTTGGCTTTGCAAATATTCTTGGATTTTGTTAATGGTTCATTTTAAATAACCTCTGGATTTATCTCATATGGTTTGGTAGATTCATTAGTTTCACACTTTATGTTCTGTTCAGTCAAATCTCTAAATCATTAAGAGGATAACGTGTCTTTGTATCTAATGCATATGGGACATTAGCAGGCCAAAGCAGGTCTTTTAAGGAAATCAGTGTGGCTAATGTCTGTCCATTCCTTCTGAGAACATACTTCCCCAGAATGTGCTCATATGTTTATGATTCCTGGGGAAGCATAGAACAACTTTATCTCATTGATAAGTGAGAATGTTATAAGTTTTAAAAATTTCCTAAAAAGAAGTTTCCACTATGGAAATATTACTAATGCTGTGAGAGAAATAATGTGAAAACTGTATGATGTATGTATATCATAATGTATAATATATATTGTGAAGACAATATGGCAATGAAAAAACTTTTAAGAAAAGCTTGTACTTGAAATGATTTAATCTTCCAGAAGGAGTAGAGTCATTTAAGACTTCAAATAGCATTATTTTGTGAAGCATAATATGGTAGTTTAAATAACAGTCTCAGCTCTGTAAATGACAGAAGATGAATTCAAGAAGTACCCAAAGATAAAAGAGAAGTGTATCAGACTTGGAGAGTCTGAAGCTTTTAGAAGCCAAACTAGATATTTGTGAAAAGAGGAGTGAGCAAGACTTAAAAAATGTTAATTTCAGAAGGAGAGAATAAAACCGTGGTTTTTAGAGTCCAGAAACAGGGAAGAGGGGTGGGGGGGGGATTCCAAGAGATGGGTTAAGGGACACAGAACAGCTAGTTAGGAAAAATAAGTTCTATTGACGTACAGTCAATCTAGGCACCTACAATTAACAATAACTTACTGCATGTTATCAAATGACTAGAAGAGAGGAGATCAAATGTCCTCAACATAAAGAAATGATTACAATTTTAAATGGGGAATATTCTAATTATCCTAACTTGATCAATGTACTTTATACACATGTATTGATACTCAAATCTGTAACTCACAGATATGTGTTATCAATTATGCTGCAATAAAAAAATGTTCAAAATGAATGCTGTTAAAGATCAGATCAGAAAAGATATTTTAGGGGATACTAGTTCAACAAAATTATGAATAGCCAGTAAAAGCATTGGAAAATGAAATGGAAAGATCTAAATAACAACTCAACATCTCTGCCAGAGAAAACTGGGATCCAGGAAACCATAGACAAAGTCCTTCTCAAAACTTAGATGGATTCCACGGTCGCAGCAATTGGGCACACCATTCTTGAAGAGTAGGGTACCCATACCAAATGATTATATAGTATGTGGATAGACATGGAAAGGTAGGTTACATGATTAAAGTTAAATATTCAATTTTTTGTGTGTGGATGGGCTTCAAGGTAACTTTGCTACTGTGGATAGAAATGCAGATATTGAGGAAAGGTGTTTATAAAATTTTTGAAATTAGGATACTAGAAGAAGATACAAGCAGAGAGACTCAAATTACAGGATAAATAGGGAGGACTACAATAGGTATAATCCAAGATTACAGACAACGTATTGAAGAAGCAAAAACTAAATAAACCTGGACTATTCTGAGTGGGAAGTTAGTTGGTATTTCTAAGCAATTGATACTCCTGAATGGCCCAGAATCTAAAAAGTTATATTTCTTACTTGGAGGACCTGATAGACAAATGCATTCATCCATAAACAGAGATAAAGAAAGAAGAGCTAATGTCCGACTCTGAAAAACACACAGATATATAGAACAGAGGGTTAATAAAGAAGAATATGAAGACAAAACCTTAGGTACATTTATAGGCAGAACGAAGTTGATACAATTTTAGAAGCCTCAGGAAATTGAGGTCAACTGGCCATGCCTTAATGAGATCAAAGACTTTTTGAAGAGCACATGACCAATGTTGTCCAAATTGTAAAGTTATGAGTTTTACCAACCAATTTTTTGCTATCAGTGTATTTTCACTGCTATAATTAGAAAGCAGAGGCTGTAAAACTATTTAGGAGAAGTAAGTATAATAGGAAAAATCAGTACTGGATATCTCCATTGTGGCAATATTGGTTATCTACATAATATAGCAGAGAGCTAACCGTACATCTGGGCAGGGTTTACTTCAGTGACATCTTTGTCAATACCCGAACTTTGCAATACCAGATGAAACAAATGAATTTCAGCCACTGTGTCTTAAAGAGCATTTCACTACAGATATAAATCCATAGACAAAGTTTACATAGTGTACTCACTACTTTAATGCTTGAGTCTTGACTGGTCCATTTATTTCCTTCTTCCTATGACGTAGATATAAGCAGAATATCATCAATATCCTACACTGTTATTTTACAGGATTTATCCTTCATGCCTTCCTAAGCAAATAATCATTAAAATAGCTGCTGAATTATAACTTGAAGTCATTTAGAGAAGGAGTTCTGAGGCATCAGTATGAAGGGATTAGGCAGAATTGAAGGTGAATTCTTACCATGTGTAGGGTTTGGAGAAATGACTAGAGAGTTGGGATGCAAAATTTAGAAACTTTATTTACACAAATAGTAAGGCAATTAGAGAGTCATTCAAGATGTTTTTAAATCAATTTTATTTATCAATTTATTGAGACATTCTTCTGACCCAATTCAGAGCTTTGGCGGGAAAACCTTCACTAGCAGTTTTTCATGAACCATCCCAAGCCAATGCTCAAGGAGTGTTTTTTCATGAATGTAGGAGCAGGGCTACCCTGATGGACTGCTCATATCCTGCTCTGATGAGGACAACCACATTCATGGTTGGTCAGAGATTTAGAGGCTTAACTCAGGGATGAAGAAGAAGAAAGTCTGGTAGTATGATTTTCCTAGTATTGATTCATTTCCTTTAAACTCCTGGCATCATGTCCACTTCTTACTCCTTCTTATGAGGGTAGAAGAAATTATCTGATTAGTAAATGGTGATGATTGGCCTATGTTGATCAGTTGCATGGAGCTAATCTATCAAAAGTCATGAATTTGAGGACTTACCTCTTTGCTTCTCCAATAAACTAAAGACAGGAGGGGAATAGGTAAGAACATATACTGTACGGAAATAAAATTTTCCTCAGTTTTTTTATTCTAGGTCAGGACTAAAGGGGGATAGGGATTAATATAATCTAGTCTAGTCTAGCCTTGATTTATTGGTAATTGTGATGATATTGTGTGTTCTAAATAAAATACAGGTTTTAATCTTTTATTTCTCAATTAAGTCAGAATCCATATTGGGAAGAGGAGTGGTATTTATTGGGCCCTGAAAACCCTAATAAGAGTTTATTTCATACTGTTGGGCAAGGACATTACTTCTCCATATCAGTATATAAGCCATCTAAAAAAATTACTTGTGGGCTGAGCCCATGGTGCACTCGGGAGAGTGCGGCGCTGGGAGCACAGCAATGCTCCCACCATGGGTTCGGATCCTATATAGGAATGGCCGATGCACTCACTGGCTGAGTACCAGTCACGAAAAAGACAAAAAAAAAAAAAAAAAAAAAAAAATTACTTGTAAGACTGAATTGTACTAACAATCCATCCAATAGATTGAAAAGATAATACAAATTTTTCCTTGCATTTTTTGTAGTAATTTATAATTTTTGTATTTAATTTATAATTTTATTATTTCCTATTTGCAAAATTGTTAAACACTGTAATAGTTGTAGATATAACCTGCTTTTTTTTTTCTATTTTTCTACTTTGTAATTTTGAAAAACTGGGAGAATATATTTGTACATATATAAATTTATTTTGTTAGTAAATACAACTTACTTTATGTTTTCATTAGTAAATAAAATTTTAGCAAGTTTTCAAATTTCAAATTCTATGTTTCTAATCAAAAATTATATATATGCAGGCATATATATATATGTATATATTATCCTTTAATTGTTTAAGAATAATTATTTTAATAGCTTTTTTAAAAGTGATATGTTCACTTGAAAGGAAAATATAGAAAGTTCACCAACTTTCAATAGCATTAAAATAATGTGTAATATCTCCTAGTAAGGTCTTAGTAATAGTGGATTGTTGTAAATGCTTGATTTACCTTAGTGGAACAAATGCCTAAATATGCTTTTTACAGGAAGCCACTGGGATCTCTGAAGTGTTTCTGGCTAATTGGGAAAAAATTGCAGGGAAGCAGGAGTAGCAGATGGAAAGACAGTTGGCCAAACCTACTGCCTATACTACACAGTTGCCAAAACCCTTGAAAGTAATAGTCCATTTTGGAAACAATTTCTGGAAGAACAAATGTTTGCTACTGAAACAAACATTTGGACTAGTAGGAAATACCCCCAAAAAACATTTTCTTAGCAGAAGTAAATATTTTACAGGAGAAACCCTTGCCAGAGTAAATATGCCATTTCAAGTTAAAAACAACAGAAAAACAATTATACACAGGTCATAGAATTTATAAAGAATGGAGATTCAGTACACATATCCACCTTCTAACATAATTCATCTTATAATTGATATTCAGCAGCATATTTAAACAGGGAAAATTTCATTTGAATAATATAAGAATGAGTATATTTGCATTACATGTTTTGAACTTGTTCATTGAGAAATTAGTTACAAATGAAGTAGAAAATTATATAAATAACCTAAAAACTAAGGCAAATTCAACCATCTTTAAGCATATTGAGCAAAGGGCTATATGTTGATCCTACACATTAAAATAAGCATATTATCTGATTTAATTGGATTAGAAATTGTCTTAAATATGCATGTTTTAATTTCTTTGGGACATATCAGGGAGAAATTTTTAAATAAAATCAGTTCAAAAGTTATGAGATAGAAATAAAAATGACTCAAATTCTTGATATTTCTGTGAATTCTTTTAATACTTGAAGAATGCTCTTTTCATGACCTGATTTTACCATTGTGATAGGTTAACTCTTACATAAACCTTTTATTATTCTTTTGTGAGAAGTATAAATATGCAGAATTTTGAAGGTAGTAAAGGGATTTAAAATCAATCCAGTTCAATCTACTCATTAATTACAGATGGGAAAATTGGTTCTAAAAATGTTAAGCTGTTTGCCTAAATCACATAACAAATTAGACACAAAGCCAGGATAAGACTCTCAGTCTCTTAATACTTATAGTAGAATTTTAAAATTAAAGCTATATTTTCTTATTTTGTCCTTTTTTACGTCACTTTCTCTGTATGCTAGAAGGTCAGAGTGAAACTTCAGATGATAAGGCATTAAAATTTGGTGTGTACTATTTCAAGTTGTTTTCTGTTATTGTATCTACTTTATCAGCTGATAAGGAAAAAGTAGTTAACTTCATAATAGAGAAATAGTGGAATTAGCTTTCAGTGCTTTTGATTTAAATGAAGACTTGTAAGTAAATTTTTTTCATGTTGCTTCCCAAGTTATCCATACACATGTACAATTCAATAAATAAATAAGTTTAAAGTACTGTGCAGTAAAGGATTAATCTTGCCAGAAGCAGGTCTGGTCTTTTTCCTCAGGTCTTGGGAGGTGATTGCTAAGCACAAGAAATGTCCTGACTGATAAGAGTGTCTTTGTTTACCTTGGAGACTTGGTGTATAATAAATAGTCTATGATAACTATATGACTTATTGTGGGGGATTTGAACCATGTGGTATAGCCTCTATGTCTGGAGGAACTGGAAGGAGATTAAGGTCAGTCATGCAGGAGGTTAAGCAAATGGGGGACTGCTAATAAAAACTCTGGACACCGAGGCCCAGTTGATCTTTCCTGGTTGGCAGCACTCCATGAGTTTTTCCACACATCACTGAGGGGAGAAATAAACACTGTTTGCATTACTCCACTGGGACACTTCAGAAGTTGTCTTTCACTGAGAAGATTCCCAGAAGTTCATGCTTAGGATACTCTTAGGTCCTGACCTATGCACCTCTCTCCTTGACTGACTTTAATGAGTGTCTTTTCACTGTAGTAAACCACCACCATGACTATAACAGCTTTGGAGAGTTCTGTGAATCCTAACGGCAAGTTATCAGGCCTGAAGTAATTTCAGGAATCTCTGAACTTGTAGATGGTGTCAGAAATGAAGGTGGTTTTGGGGACTCCTGTACTTGCAGTTGGTGTCTGAAGTGACAGTGGTCTCGGGGACTCTTGAATTTTATGCAGGTGCTAAATATGAAAGGGTCCAGCTATTTTAAATAAAAATTCTACAGGGATAAATGTTTACATTGCAATAAAAAGGACAAAAAAGTGTTAAAGCATGTTAAGCTAGAATGGTTAGAGTGAATTCCATCATGATATGCTTTTCTGAAAAAATACTAGTGGTAAAAACAGAAACATTATTTTAAACGAGATTAGTAATTACTTAGCAAGAATTCTATGATGACCAAAATTAAGTAACTTATTGGGAGATTGAACTATATATTGATGTTCCTTTAATACTAATATTAGGGAATAGATGATGAACATGGATGTTTTTATAGAAGTAGGGAGTCAATCAAGAAAATTATACCTCAGCATTTTAAACATTTAAGAGCATTTTAACATATTTCCCAGGAGAAGTAGCAATATTTAAACATATTTAAAATTCACAAAGTTGCATTTTAAATTTTCCCAAAAGCTTTGTGACTAGCTCAAACAAATTTTCCCTTTGATTAGCACTAATCAATTCAATTTTGTGTGTATTTTTTAGATTTACTTCATGCTATTTAAGTTCTTGCACAGTCCCATGGAAAGTAAACAACTTAGAAACATAACATCATGTACATATTTAATGCATGCACTATTAAATATGATACATTTGTACGTGATCACTGGTGCCCAAATTATTGACTATTCACAAACTGTTAATAAGTTGTGGCTAAATTTTATTTGTAATAATTTTTATTAGCATGCAATACTGCACACAACCATTTTTTAAATTGAAACATAATTGTACATATCTGTGGGGTATAGCATTGAATGTCAATAACTGTGTGCAATACATGACACTCAAATCAGGATAATTAGTATGTTCAACCTGACACACTGAAATCATTTTTTTTTGGTCCTTTACTAATTTCTTGCTAAACTCTACTCCCCCCATCTTTCCCACCTCTAGTAGCCCAGTTCTGTTTTCTCTTTTCAAAAATTAAATGAATTATTGTGATTGTTCTTTCTTTCCTTCCTTCCTTCCTTCCTTCCTTCCTTCCTTCCTTCCTTCCTTCCTTCCTTCCTTCCTTCCTTCCTTCCTTCCTTCTTAGCTCCCACTTATGAGTGAGGACATGTGATTTTTCTCTTTCTGTGCCTGGCTTATTTCACTTAACATATTTTTTTCTAAATTCATCCAGGTTGCTGCGAATGGCAGAGTTTCATATTTTTTTTATGGTAGAGTAGTATTTCTTTGTGTATATATACCACATTTTCCTTATCCAGAAGTCTGTCAGTGAACTTTTACGTTGGTTCCAACTCTTGGCTATTATAAATAGAGCTGCTGTGAACATAGGACTGTAAGTATCCCTTAGGAATGATGATTTCCATTCCATTGGATATATACACAGCAATGGGAATGCTGGATTGTATGGTAGTTTTATCTTTAGTTGTTCGAGGAACCTCCATACTGTTTTCCATAATGGCTGCACTAATTTACAGTCCCAACAGTATAGGAGGGTTCCCCTTCCTCCCCATCCTCACCATCATCAGATTTTGTTATTCTCTGTCTTTTTGATAATGGCCAGTCTAACTGAGGTGAGATGATATTTCAGTGTGGCTTGGATTTGCATTTCCCTGATGCTGAGTGATGGTGAGCATTTTTTCATGCACCTGTTGGCCATTTTTATGTCTTCCTTTGAGAATTGCCTCTTCAGCTCATTTGTACCATTTTTAATAGAGTTGTTTGGTTTTTTACTGTTAGGTTGTTTGAGTTCTTCATGTGTCCTGGATATTAATCCCTTACACAACTATTTTTAAACTATGTATGTAAAATACATCACTAAACTTTACAATAAATATCTCCTCTAATTAACTCCTTGAGTTATTGGCCCCAATTCATTTTGAACTGATCAATTTCAACAACTTCTTTCTTCTCAAATTTTTATATAAGTATTTATAAAGAGATCTATAGAAACAATGGGTGGTTTGGCATAAAATCTGGTTTGTAGTCAAAATTCAAATGTTTAGTTATTTTTGCATCATATCAAACTCCAATATATAATTGCATATATTGTGTAATATTTAATATATGTTGGTATTATCATATATAAATATGTTGTAAAATTGAGTTTAATATATATGATGCATATATGTAATGCATATCCATTCTATATCTATATCTGTATCATATCTATCTACACACATGTAAAATGATTGATTGCTGGATATTTAGCTAAAGCTATAGCTATAGTTAAGAGATGATATAGATACATGTATAGATACATATAGATGTAGACATTGTGTCTCCTTTTAGTAGTTCACACCCATCCTTTGGGTTACATTGTCCTAATTCTCATGTCTTTCTTTCTGAGATTTCCTATGTACTGCAGTGGTGTAATGTTGGCATGGCTGAGCCAACATTATGTGAATAGGCTTAATTAGCCTTCAGATAAATCTGCTTTGAAAATCAAAGTATATCCTTACAAATGAAATATTTAAAAATATACCCAAACCACTATATTTAATTGTTTTCCTTATTTATTTCATAAAAAAACATGCCAAAATAGTAGCCAAGATATGGAATCAGCCTAACAGTCCATCACTGAATGAACGGATAAAGAAAATGTGGTATATGTACACAATGGAATACTATTTAGCCTTAAAAAAGAGTGAAATCCTGCCATTTGTGACAACATGGATGAACCTGGAGAATAATATGTTGAGTGGAATAAGCCACCCACAGAAAAACAAACATTGCATGATCTCACCTGCACGTGGAATCCAAAAACGTTGAACTCATAGAAGCAGAGAGTACGATGGTGGTTACCAGGAGCTGGGGTAGGAGTGGAAAGATGTCGTTCAAAGGATCCACATTTCAGTTAGATAGAAGGAATAAGTTGAAGACATCTATTGTACAACATGTTGACTATAGCTATTAACAATGTACATTTATATTCTTGAAAATCGCTAGAGAGTAAATTTGTGTTCTTACCATGCACACACAAAAAAGGACGTGAAGTTATGCATTATGTTATTTAGCCATTCCACAATTTTTACGTATTTGAAAACACCATTTTGTGCATGATAACTATATGCAAATTTTTGGTTAATTAAAAATAAAGTGATTTTTTAAAATGTGGCTCATGTGAGAAATTGGTTGGTTATCTCGCTGTAATCATCTTCTGTGTAAAAGACTATTAAACCAAAAATGTGCCTCACAAAAAAATAGTGATATGCAATTAATATAATGTTTTTGGAAACACTTTGTATACAAATTAGTGTGAAGTTATCTTTAAATATTGATAATGCCTTTTTCCTTGAGTTAATTTTACTCTTTTTTTAAATGAATGAGATATTTTCATCTTTTTCTATGTTAAACTGGAGATGCACGTTTGTCCATGAGATGGGTGCCTAATACATAATGGTGGAGAAAAAAGATTTTTCTTTTAAATTTCCCTAAAACTGCACACAAATTGTAATTGGACCCTGCAGCAGTTTATTCTGAATCTCTGAGCAAAGGTAAGACTGACTTTTATAGTAATGTTTTTGAAGGACTTTCTCATCAAAAGTACTTATGTCTATTATTTCAGCATTTATGAAGCTGCAGTTGGCTTTGGGCTGTTGGCCTCTTTGTCAGTTTCTTGAAATCAAATTTTGAACCTAGAATTCGCCATGGAAATACCAGGGAAGTAATATGTTTGTTTAATACTTTACTTTAAAACAAGCCATATTTTACAAAATATAGCTTGAATTAACTGAAAGAATTTTTGTTTTCCCTCAACCTTGACACTATGTATATGTGCAGCAAATTTTCTCAATCTGGTATTTTAATTGCTGAATTAGTAAACATATCCCTGGCTTAACCGTTCTGAAAATATGGTGTTTTTAGAATAAATTAGACATGAAATTATAAGTTCATTTAAAGTATTTAGTACAGTACTCAGAATACTGTAAATAACATTTTTTTCTTTTCCTCTCCAAAGTCCATATTATGAAAGAACACGATTACAGTAATCTGGAGACCTGGTCCAAACCTACACAATCAGAATTATTGGCAGTTAGGTGAGAATGGGAATTTTTGAAGAAATTCTCTGGGAGGTTTTTATGTACATTAAACTATAAAAGCCAATAATTAGAATATGAGTCATGTTGTTTGGCATCCTGTGATGGAGAGATGGCAGTGTGAGCTGTTTTTATTCAGCCCTATTCACATGTACACACTCAGGTATTTTTCTTCTATGTTATCAGTCCACTAAAAGTCCCACTCTGTCTCAGTGTCTTAGTGTCCTACACTTAGTAAGAAAGCATGGCCCATAATCAGTTTTAGCACAAGAGCAACGTTTGAAGGAATGGGTGGACGTTGTTCCTGCTGGATTCTAAGAGGTGTTTGACTGGGTGCTGTCAAATGAGGGTGAAAATAGGAGGACAATTAACATAGCTCCTTAGTATATGTGACATGTAGTAATTCCTTAAATGGAGTGCCATATATACAGTTTGTTTTTACATGGCTCTGAGCAATGGATGGTAAGGTCTTGACAGGATTGGTCAAGCTGTAAGTCCCAATCAGAATAAAAAGACACATAAATAATGTTAAAACATCTTACATAACAAATTAGTTATAACATTAATCTTCATTTTCAATTCTGGCTCCAACATTTCTTGGTGGTAGACTGCACTCCAGACATCCGTTGCCAGTGCTGGAAGAATGATTGAAGTTACATCACAAACACCTATTTGGTGCCAACAAGTCTCTCCTCAATTTCACCTTTTTGCAAAGCTTCAGGTTGTATATTTACAGTGCCAAAAAATTCAGTTACTACCAACAGAGAATCTTATGCTATCATTTAACAGTTTTCATTGTTTGAAGTCTATAGGTTAAATAAATTCACAATTATCTTTTTACCATCCCTTTTTACATCCCTAACTGATCAATAAATCTCTATTCATTGCCCTCAAATGTAGTAAGGAAGGAGGGTGGCTCCATGGCAGGTTATCAAAATCCTCTGATTTATTGTTTTGTTTTGTTTTTTCCTGGAATTTTACTATTCTTATGTATTATTTTCATAATTAATTCAAATATATTCTTTTGAAAATTGAATGGTTCAATTTAAAAATAGCCCCTGGTACATTTTCTTCCAGGGGCATGAACACTTAGTTTCTTTATTAGGTGTATCAGAAACAAAACTTTTTAATTTAGTTGTGATAACAAATATACCTAGAAGACTTGATTTAAAGATTTCAGGAGATGGGAAACAAAGCAAGACACATAGATAAACAAGTGTGAATTTACAGAATATCTATTTCTTCTTTAAGGTGCTATAAATATTTAAACTTAGAATAGAGTAGTCTGTTTTGACAAAATTTTTATATTATTTTCATGGAATAAAATAGTGTGTAAATAATATGTTCAAATGACAAATCATTTATATTTATGATTTTAAATTCAGCATAAGCAAATGGGTATAATAAAAATTCAGAAAACAATTTTTCATAATTAACAATGGGCTACAGATTACTCAAAATCTGTTCTCATCATGAGAAAAAAAATAGATAATTGGCTCTGAACTGATGTGAACTTTCAGATTCAGTATTTTAGGGCAAATTCAGTTATTCCGAAAGTATTGTATGATCTCATTTGACACACAAAACAATTTCAGGATTGATGTAACAGTAATCTGTCTAATTTTAGCACAATCATGTCTTGGAACTTAATTAAGAACATTCTTGGGATTAGCTTGAAATAGAATTGGCTTCAGTGAATGATCCCTGTGAGAACAAATTTTGTTGGAAAATGATGAGGTAAAGTTGTAGAGCTGATTATTTAAATAGCTCTGTATGTCTTCCTGTAACATGAATGCATCAAAATTTTAGAAAACTATTAAACTGGTTACACACACACACACACAGACACACACACACACACACACACACACACCAGTAATAAACCATTAGGATAAATATACTTATTTATTTTGTTTTTTAATGTTTTAAATTGAAAATACATGGACAAATATTTGTAAACTTTAATCAAATTACACTCTTAATGACTTTTTTTTCAAAAAGCTTACATTTCTTTCCAGAAATAATGTGAATTCCAGAGCCATTAACTGTTAGAAAGCTATTTTGTGTGTGACGATATTGGCATAAATGCATCTTTAAAAACATAAAAGATGCTTTATAAAGTTTTTGACATTTGGAAAATATAGTTATTTTATTTAATTTACTTTTAAAAATTGATATACATTTTGCACTTTATATAAATTAAAATTTTGACTATGAAATTTTATCAGATAAAATTACAAAAATTAATGTTTGCGATACCTAATTTTAGAGAATCAATAGGGATCTCCTAAAAATTTCTGATTGGTATTTACATTGACATAATTTTTTCAGGAAAAAAAAAAATAAGCATTGCCTTGGAACATTGAATATCCAATTCACACAATTTGTGACCTACCAATTCAGTTCCTCACTATAACTAAAAGAGAAACCCTGGTCTATGTGTGGAATGTTGAACAGATGTGTAGAAGAATGTGTATGATAGTATGGTTTTAAAAAAGAAGAAAACAAAAAGGAATAATAAAAGAGTCATCCAGAGGAGAATGGCAAACAAATTTTGTAACATTTACATAAGAATTATTATACAACCATTTAACATAAATCTACTGGAACCAATTCTGGAAATATATAATTAGAAGATAGATAGATATAGAGATAAATAAATAGATACAGATATAAATTAAGGTTTAGATATTATAGAATATTTTGGGCCTTTTCTAAAATTAAAAGAAAAACTCACAGAATTGATAACACAATATCCTAGGGGCCACCTCCTCAGCCCCTGGATAAGGCCCATACAAGTGAGAAGTGTGACTCTTCATTAAGTTTTAAAGTTAGACTGTTTCTGCCTATAATTATAGAAAACAGCATGGGTGATTCTTTGCACAAAATGTTGAGTCAGGAAAATAAGTCTTATAAATCTCAAATTGGCCATTTTGCAAAGTTTAGAAAGAATTAAAACAAATAATAGCATTTAGGTATACACAGACATGTAATAAATTTTTTAACAAAAGAAAGGGAAGAACAAACACAGAATTCAGAATAATAGTTTATTTCCTTTATTTATACTTATTTTGGCCATTTTTATCTCAAGGGGTTGAATTACATGACCAACTTATATTTAATTATTCAGTTAAAAATTAATTTCTTGTGTTAATAAAATAAAATTTGTTATTCAAAAAAGTCTGTAATTATTATATAGTGTATCTCTTGTTCAAATCCACTTTCATTTGTGTACCATAATTACTTAGATGATTTCTGTAGAATTCACTTATAGGTAAATGAATAAACACATTGCTGTGGTTTGAATGTGCCACTTAGCTAATATTGGAGCTTACTTTCCAATATAGTATTTGAAAGATCGGTTAAGAAGTGATTGGACCATGATGGCTACATGTTCATGAGGTCAATGGATCAATGTTTATTTTGGCAGTGGTACAAGGGACTTTATGAGAAGAGCAAGAGAGCACATTGGCATTCCATCTCTCAGCCTCGTGATGTGGTTGCCAGAGTTGTCACGGAACTCTGTAGAGAGCTCCCACCAAGAAGGCCCTTACCAGACCTGCCTGCTGGATCTTGGACATTTCAGCCTCCAAAACTGTCCAAAACAAAATAAATGTTGTTTTCTTATAAATTACTAACTTCAGGTATTCTAAGAACAGGAAACAGATTAATACATATATCTTGTTGCAAAATAACCATAAGAAGAAAATAGATAAAAAAGTGAATCTCATTTCCAATGTCCTCTGAAAAAATGGTGACACTGCTACTCTAAATTATACACACACAAACACACACAAACCACTAACACCTTAATTTTAAGTGGTAATACTTTGAGAGGAACTAAAATTTGTTTGGATTCAATAAAAATGTGTTTAATTAATACCACATTAGTAAGCAATTATGAAGTACTTGAATAAGTGTCTCAATTTTTGTAATACCCAGATAGTTTTTGGTGGAAGCTTAGTTTTGGGGGGATGGTGATAAGATCTGGTTATTTTGACATTGCTCTTAATTTAGGGTTGTATCTTGGAGTTTAGAAATGAAGACAGAACAATCATTCATGTGAGTTCGCACCACTGCTGAATACAATGGAAAATTTGTGGCTGTAACTTGTAATAATCTGTGAAGATCCACTTCTTCCTAGTGATAAATTGTAATTCCTTAAAAAAAAAATTCAACTAAAAATAAATAATGAAATAGCAGTGGCTGGAACTTTGAAAGGTAGGAAATTTGGGTTTACAACAAATAGGGAAATGGACTCGTGAGAACTCAACAAAAAAGTCAACCAAGTTAGCATATATTACACAAGGCATCTTCATGCTAACAATGAATTGGAAAAATATATAAAATTCTTTTTTTCCCTCATCTAAGCTTCCAGAAAAATGTATAGTAGAAAATGTTTACATAAATCACAATTTTATTTAGGAACAACTACTGCCTTTTCTGCTTTCTTAATATTTAGTGATAGTCTACCTATTGTACTCTGTTTGAATTGTAGGCATAACCAGTTCTAGTACCAGGCCCAAGTGGATGGCTACTGCAATGAGTTATAAAAGGGCCAGGCAGAAATGTCTTATTCAGAACAGAGCCTTAACCTTATGGAAATGTGTTACATAAACCCAGTGAAAGTAACTAATGGATGAGCAGTACTAAAATCATTTCTACTAAGATTATGACATCTTACATCCAATTATTAATAGCCATTTCATTAAAGGGTATATTTACTTTGTATGCTTGAGAGTGGCTGGAGGATGGAATCTAGTTAGGATAGCTTGTGTGTGTGTGTACACACACACACACACACACACACACACACTTATATGTTTATATAAAGTAGTTATATTGTGCCTATTTGCGTTTGTTTGCTACTGTTGATATGTTACTTTTAAAAAATGGAATTGTGTGATTTAAATTCAATAGCTATAACTTTTAAGTGTTTGTGTTTCCATAGATGTTGTAGTATTACAATAGAAAATAGTTTATAGACCTATAGAGTTAGTGAGAAGTTTTACATCACAAGGCTTTACATCGTAAAAATACAGTGAGAACAATTTTCTTCAAAAACAGAGTTAGGCAGGAAATAAGTGATACTGTCTCATTATATTTTTGAAAGGATTTTTCCTTCCTGATGACTGAGATAATATGGCAACTATTATAGTCACAGCATTTGATCACTGCTTTTTATCAAAAATAATTTTGAGTCTTATCAGGAAAAGAAAATTAGGGAAGCAGGCTTTGATTTGGATATCAATGCCATAATAGCTTCCTGAAAAAAAAAGTATTTAATTTCCATAATACAATGTCACGTGGAATTATGGTAGGAAGAATGCAGGTCAAAAGCATCCCTTACAGTGCATACTGATTACGTTTCTAAATGAGCATAAATTTCAGATCAGTTTTTTTAAAAGTATATGGAAGTTTGTCATTTATAAAAATGCTCTTAGATATTTGGAATAAACAACATATTTTACTGGAAAATTCAGCCCTTAACACATCTCTTTTATAGATAGTTACATTATAAGGCATTTAAACAGAACAAGCCTATTAAAAATGCAAAATAAATATTTTGAATGTTTAATAATAATTTCCAAAATTAAAGGAATGTGGTGTTTCTCTTCATTTTGTGTGTGTGTGTATCTGTTTTTTTTTTGTTGTTGTTGTTGTTTAAAGTCAGTAAATTTAATTGAATATTGTCATTAGAAAAAAATATTTTTATACTCACCACTCATTTCTTTTGGTCAGTGATTACATTTTTTTTTTCTAATCTATCTTTTACATTTGTTTCTTTCTGTATCTATAATTTTTGCTTTATTTCTACTTGATTTTGTTTTGCATTTTTAAATTAACTAATCACATCTAAATTCTACAAATGTGTCTTTTTTCAGGAGCCACATTAAATTGCTTTCTAAATTTGTAATAATAAAAATAGAATAAATTTCTTCTCACTGCATGTTTTTCAAATAGTTCAGTAACTTTATTTAGAGAATGTGAGCTAGGTCCTCTGAGTTTATTTTAAGATCCAATGAAGCAATAATCCATTGCTCTTTGAATGTCATGCAAATCTTTAAAGTGTATTAGAAAGTGATTAACTGAAAATTTTAGTGGTGTTTATAGCACCAAGTCTGTGTTTTCTTTGGTTGCATTATTTGTACCTTATTGATGTAGAAATTCCAAATGGAAACATTTCACTACTCCAGACTTTTTCTTCATTTCCCCAAAATCTTTTCCTCTGGGATAGAATCAGCACACAGATTTTGCATACCAATACTTACATTCAT
Source organism: Cynocephalus volans (assembly GCF_027409185.1). Taxonomy (NCBI): domain Eukaryota; kingdom Metazoa; phylum Chordata; class Mammalia; order Dermoptera; family Cynocephalidae; genus Cynocephalus; species Cynocephalus volans. The sequence continues at coordinate 27,240,844 of NC_084466.1, forward strand.
ATGAACTTTTCATGTTTTTATCAATTAAGTGGATATTTAAAATGAAAAAGTAGTCCTTCCTTTTTCTTTTATCCTTTTTATTTATTTGCCTCATCATGGGTTTTACTTCCTTCACATAACAAAATAATGTTAGAGAAAAGACTTGTATGAATTGGACAGCTATAGTTTACCCAAACAGGTTTTTAATCTGAGGTAATAACTTTCTTAGTTCTTGTGAAGAAAATGGAGTCAGTATAGCCAGGCCCCCTTGCCTCTTATCTGGCTGGGTATGATTCAGCACATCCATTGTAAACAAGTTTATAAGAGTGGTGTGACTGCACATGTGAGCCCGTATACTCCTTGGTTCGTTGCCATTATTGTGAACTTTTCTGGACCGCTGGCCAGCAGAGCTCATGTCCAAATAAAAGCATGTCTATCCTTTGATTGGCCGTCAGAATCTTTTTCAACTACCTCACTCATGACCTGCACAGGATGGGGTAGAAGGGTCTGTGATCCAGCCAAATGGTTCTTTAAAAAGCATATATGTCCAGTGTGATTGAAATGCTTTTGAAAATGAATTATTGAAAACACAGACTAGAGAACAATAACATACTGATTGAAAATGATAATAAAGCTAAAATGATAATAAAACAATGTCCTATTAACAGGATTCTGTGGCATACAGGATGAGTGTATTTTAGCAAGATTATGACTAACTATGGCTTCTCCCAAATTAAGTATATTAGGGTCTCCACCCAAGAATTGCCATTGTGTTATCTTTCCTAGGAACCCATTCAATTATATGGTTCTTCCACACAAAACAAAGAGATCTAATAGACACATTTTATGCAATATTTGAAAACTGATGTAAACATTTTGGGACCTGATTTTGCTAATCGTTGTAATGATTGTCATTTTTACCCTTAATAAGTGCATCTTAGATTTTGCTTCTTGATAAGAATGCATCAGTTGAACCAGTTCTATGTGAAGTTGAGAGACTTGGCAGTGATGAGTTATGTCCACAGCCAACCAGTTACATTCGTTCTGCACGTTTTTTCCTGAACAATTACATTTTGCCATTCAAACCAGGGTGGATACATCCCTGATATATAAGAAGGTGAACTGAAAACTTTAATACAGTTACTTATAGATGAGAAAGTTTAGACTTGCAACAAATGTACAGTCTAAATAACTTAAAGCTCACCAATGCATTCAGTATTTGCAATTTGGCATGTACCTTGGCCATGTGTATAGAACTAGAATATTTTCAAGAAAAGTCCATTAGGAACACTTTGTATACAAATAAAATTTATCTTCACTAATATATACACACAAAATATAAATATGTTCTTTTTCTTTTCATTGGTCATTTTTAAATCTATTTGGATGAATTTAAGCTAATTTACCTTGGAACCATAGTACTCACTTTTTTTGTTTAATAAATTTAATAGGTTCACTTTTTATTTTTCATTTCTGCTCCTGAAGAAATTGTCTTAAGGCAAAGACAAATAAAGCAAAATCTGAAACACCCTCCTCCCAAATCTCAGCTTTTCTGTTATTTTGAGGAGATTGCCACTCACTAAAATACGAATTCAAGTAAACTGTATTCTTTGGCTGAACTGTTAAGGATAATGATGCTTATATTATTATAGACAGTCCATTCACATGTTTTCAATATTTGTTTGTTTTTGAGTGCTAAAATACATTTCTAAATATTCTATATCAATTTCCTGTCCCTCCTGCCAATTATTTTGTGGCTGTTTAGTCTGTTGCTTTTTTTTTTTTTTTTTTTTTAATGATGAAGCATGTCCTTTTTCAGTGTAGTAGTCTTTTGCTCCCAGCTGGATTAGTTTTACTCTACTCTGTTCAGGCTTCATTTTTACCCTATAGGATTTTCTTTTCTTTGCTTTTCTTTTCTTTTTTTTTTTTTTCTTGATCATATGTCTCCCTTTTTAGAAAAGTTAATTCTGTACTCTGTTAAAGTTCTAGTAGCATCCTAGCAAAAGGGATAAGGTGAGCAACTTTTACTTATTTTCCTTCATTTAATAAATATTCTTATTTTACTTTCAAAGGAGATTGATGATTAGTTAATAATTTCAAAAACATTTTTCTCAAAACTTTGGAGACCGTTACTCAATAATCTACTATCCAATGTTGCATTTGAGTATTCTAACAACACTTCATTGTCATTTATGTTATTCTGAAAAATATATTCTTTTCCTCCATGTAACTGTTCAGATATTTTATAATGAAATAAATTGATGTGTATCTTTCTAGTCATTATTTGTTAATAAGAATGAGTCTGTTTAATCCGGAGATGATAATACTATGCATTATTTCTTTGATAACTTTATGTACTCTAATTTTTGTTGTTTTCTCTTAAATTTCTAATTTCCTGTTTATCTTTTCTTATGGTAATCTCTTTAGTGTTTTATTGCTACCTGGGATGTTTCCACATGTGTGCTTTTTATCTTCACAATTAGATTTATTTTCTGCTGTCACAATTATAACATAACTGTATCTTGGTTTTTTTTTTTTTAATATCTCCTAGTTGCTATCATCATCTACATATTTAAAGGATTCTATGTTAGAAAATTAAAATGCTTAACCATATCCAGTTTTCTCCACTTTCCAAGTGAATGGAAGGGTTCCACTTTCTCACTCTCTTTGAAGATGCGTGGCACCACATGACTGGTGCCTTCCAACAGATTGTGGTGAGAACTGATACATTTTCCTTTTATTTCTGAGCATTTAATTGTTGATGTAAAAACTTCCATAATGTCATCTCTCACCCAGTTGACTAAAAAGGATGTGCATACAGGTGATGCAGCTGTAGTATGCTGGAGCCTCCGTCAAATTGGATAACGAGTGGCCCTCAGGATCATCTGCACTGAGAGTGAACTTTCCAAAAGCTATTCTACCACTATTATTACTACCAGCAGTGACAATAAGTACACACACACATAATCTTCCTTTTCTTAAACCACTGTGCTTTTTTTTTCTTTTGTTTTTTTTTTCTTAGTTCAGTGTGACCCAGTCTCTCCAGAATGATTCAAATTCAATATTGTTTATTATTTCACTAAATATATTTTTGTTTGTCAATTTAAGTTGTATTATTTGCATTGTTATATACAAATATTTTTATTTTTTGTTTACATGTTTTTAGTGTTTGTCTTCACTCTGCATCATTTCCTGAGTGCTTAACGATTTGGGGTTTTCTTATTGTTTTAAAAGGAAGAATTTAATAGCCTATTGTTAGCCTTTAGTTTGAGAAGGGCTGTGCTCTATAGTGATTGGATTAAAAAAGACAACTTAATTTTTCCCTCATTATAACATTTCCAAATGTACAAGTAAATTTATTTCCCTGAGAAATTTTGGGTTTTTTAGAAAAATAAATTGTGACTTTTCTTCAGCTGTACATGACTTACTGCTAGTGTTCTGGGATTAGAATTTAGGAAGACTGCTTTGATTATTGCTATATTGTGGAGCGGATTTCAGTTTAGCACATTGACTCAAATGTTTTTATTACTTGTACCCACATCTAGTGTCTCTCATTTTTACATGCTTCAGAGAGTAAGTTTTAGATGTCTGTGGATTTGGAGGAGTAGATTAGCTACATTGATTAGGAGGTAATTCAGAAGATTAACTTCTCCACATACATAATTTTATTCTACCTCCCACATTCATTTAAATCTTCACAATTTCTGGTGTCTCAGTGTTTTATGTCTTCTTGGGATTCTGGAGAATTGTCTTGCTTCAGTTTATTCTTTGTGAAAAATCTTAGCTTTCATTTTATCTTATTTACCGGAACAATGACTGCGATTCTGTCTGCTGTTGTTTTTTTAGCTTTTTTACCTTTGTTAGTATGCACTTTACCTTTTTATTATTATTATTTTTATATCATGTTAATAATGCCTGAAGAGAGTGGTAAATGCAAACATTAATGAAAACATACTTAACTCTAAATTTGTCATCCATTCCCTTTATTTATCTTACATTTTCATTGTCTTATCCTGAATAAACCTGTTTTCCACTTTCAAAGATGATACTAATAGGAAAAATAATGACTATGATTAAGTGAATGCTTAATAATGACTATGATTTCGTGAATGTTTAATATATGTCTGTGCCTTTTAAAATACGTAAATGCAATGAATTAACTAAACTTTTTTCAGCCTGGTAGAACTCATGTCACTTTATATTTCAGTTAGGTATCTTGAGATTAAAGAGTTAGTAAGTGCAGGAGTCATAGTCTTAACACAGGTCTGTCTGATTCCAGAAATACAAATCTTTGCAATACATTGGAATTACTAAAAGCAATAGCATTGGAGTTACTAAAAACAGTAGCAATGATACAGTAGCAGAGGATAAATTCTGTAATAATTACTTTATTTATCAAATTGCCAGCATTTTACTTAAAAATTGCACATAGACAAACTGGGCAAATGTTGATTCATCAGGAGTTGGAAAAGAACATTATTTAATGGCAAAAACAAAAACAAATCACTGTAAAAATATATAGTAATTTAAGGCTGAAAAAAAAGTAAAGAATGAGTTGAGTGTGAGTTGAGCTAAAAGATAAAGCAAAGTGTTACTGAAGTGATCTTAAGTTATTAGCTATAATTTTTCTGAAATAGGGAAACTTTAATCTTCCATCATATTTAAGTTAACAGGTGATTCACCAAGAATCAGAAATGATCAATAGTCATCAGAGAAATGCAAATCAAAACCACACTGAGATATCATCTCAACACAGTTACACTGGCCATTATTAAAAAGACCGAGAATAAGAAATGCTGGCAAGCATGTGGGGAAGGGGGAACTCTTCTATACTGTTGGTGGGACTGTAAACTAGCACAGCCATTATGGAAAACAGTATGGAGGTTTCTTAAACAACTACAGATAGAGCTATCATATGATCCAGCAATCCCACTACTGGTTATATATCCTAAGCAATGGAAATCATCATGTTGAAGGGATACGTGCACTCCCATGTTCATTGCAGCTCTACTTACAATAGCCAAAATATGAAACCAACCTAAGTGAACACTGACTACTAGATAAAGAAAATATGGCACATATACACAATGGAATACTACTCAGCCATAGAACAGAATGACATTCTGCCATTTGCAGCAACATGGATGAGTCTGGAGAAAATTATGTTAAGTAAAATAAGCCAGCCAAAGAAATAGAAATACCACATTGTCTCACTCATAACTGGCTGCTAGGAAGGAAGGAAGGGAAGGAAGGAGGAAAATAGGGAGGAAGGAAGAAAGGAAAGAATGAAAGAAAGAAAAGACCACAACAATACATTGAACTTTCAGAAGGAGAGAACAAACCAAGGATACTGGAGATGGGGGGAGAGGGAGGAAGGGGGTGTGGGAAGTGACAGGTCAGGCAAAGGGCATAAAGAAATATAATTTGTAACAATGAATATGCTAGTAATAAATAAAAATATTTAAAATAAAAAGAATAAAAAATTATTTCATTTTTAATCATTTCACACCAAAATAACATTTCATTTCATTTAAAAACAAAAATATTGTTTAGAAATTCTTATTCTGTGTAAATAAAAACCCATAAACACTTACACATGCACACAAAAACATGTACATAAAGAGAGAGAAATAAATGTCTCATTTTCACAGCATTCGGGTATTATGACATTATAAAGTAATCCTTGCAATTTTATTCTGTTTATTTTCAATTTCAACAAATTGTACAAAGTCTTAGAGGCATAAACTTGAACAGTACTAGACAAGTTTGTATTAAAAATATGTACACACATTTCTTATAAAGATAATGATTTTCCTTTTAAAAATTCACTTAAATAGCAAAGCAAACTTTATTTATTGATACAATTTCACTTAACTAATTATTAACTTATTTTTTTCCTGTTTGGACAGCAATTAAAAGTAGTGCTTACAATCAAAGCTTTGTTATTTGTTTTGTTGAAAGTGAAGAGATAGGATCATGAAATTTAGGAAAAAGGACAATTACATTGAAAGTGAATGAAACTAGTCTATTTCATTTGGTGAAATGGCATCCCAATCATCCAACCATCTCTTCCTTTGACATCTAGAAGTCTTCATTGTATGCCCAATGATGAAAGCTTTGTTCAAACGGAACACGTTAAGCTGCTCAAAGTAAGGGCATCTGCCAGTTTTATGCTTATGTGGCCTTACACAATAACCCTTCTGTTGTTTGCCTGACAGAGGAGCATACATCTCCTCTTTCAGCAGACAGCCTCTGTTGAGAGTTTAAACTTCAAGTCTCTTGGCCAAACAATGCCCCAACCATGATCAAAGTAAAGCAGAGATTTGACATTCAAGTTCATGTTCAGCATCATTAGCAGATATGAATAGGAAAAATACCCTTCAATTCTAAAGAAATAATTTGATTAGTATTTGGAAGTTGGCATTTCACCAAAAACTACAATGCCCAACGATGAAAAAAGCAGGCTTTCTTTTGGTCCCACTTTAATTACTTTCTGTCATTCCTATTTTCTCTTGACTTTACCAAACATGTTGGCCTCATGGTCTTTCATTGTTTTTGAGGCAGTTCTTCAAATTATCTCCCAAATTCATTTAAATTACTATATAGATATATCTTCTTTACAACTTTCTCAAGTTCTTTGTTTTGCTAGAATTCAATTTAATCATGACACTCCAGAGAAACTTTTCTTGTGAAGTTAACAATCTCCTCCAAGTGGCCAAAGCTAATGGGTCAGACTCTGCTCTTCTTACACCTCATCTCAGTAGCACCTGAAACACTGCCATATATTTATCTTATTAGACCTTTCATCACATTTTATTATTTATTTATCTCCATTTCCTTTGAGTGAAACCCTAAACTGCCTCTTTTTTAATCTCTTACTGAAAATGTCTAACAAAATTTTTTGTATATATTGAAACTCCAAAATCATTTAACAGATATGTAAATGAGGAGGTGTTATAGAATCTTCTGGTATTCTTAGCTGATTCTCTTGGCTATCTGGTCATATAGTATCATTACATTTCCAATGATTTTGAAGTTGGATGTGAGTCATATGATCAATTCTAACCTGTGGATAATTAGTAGAAATAATGTGTGTCACTATTGAGATTTTTAACTGCCACTGCAAGACCTTCTGACACTCTTTTTTCTCAATGTAGTGATCTTGAAAGCATGTGTTATTTGAGAGATACTAGGTGAACAAAGCAGTTAGAAATGCTGCCAAAGAGAAAACAACTACTCTGTAGTTTCATCCAATACCACAGAAGGCTTTGTTTCGGTAAGGAATAAACTTCTTTTTATTATGCTGACATACTTCCTTGAAATGAAAAGAACATTTCAGAGACAAAAGCTACTCAACATTCAACAATTATAAGTCTGCAGAATGAGATGTAGAACGAAGTTCCTTAGACTAGTTCTTAATATGCACTCTGCAAATCCCTGCTTTTCAACTGGCACTTTCAGGGGCTGCAATATCAAAACTATTTTCATTATAATTTAAAGACAATATTTTTGTTTTCACTGTGTTGACATTTCCACTGACAGTGCAAAAACATTGATGGGTCAGACTGTCAGCAGCTTAGCAGGTACCAAGGCAATAAAACCAAACAGTTATGTCAGTCATTGTATTCTTCACACTTAAGCAATCTTAAGGGAGAAATGTCACTTGTAGTAGTCCATGTGAAATGTTACTTACGAGTAGTCTTAGTGACAATTTATTAAACAAAATAAAATGATTAATTATTATCATTTATTTAGTTCATTAATTTCTGGTCCCCAAATGTATGTTGCTTTAACTTTCAATGTGTAAAAATGAGAAGTCTGCACATAGCACTTCTGTGTCAAGCAGAGAACTTGTGGGATTGAATTGTAAGCTGAACTAGCAGCATTCTCATGAAATGCCATTTTTATTTGAAACAACAACTGGCAATTCAAGTGTGAAGTCTAACTTGGGTGTTTTCAAGTTCCTCAGTAATGAATGAAGTGAACCTATCCTTTCTAAAATAAATAACTTAGTAACAGGTAATTAAAAGCATGCACAAAGTGCATTTTTTAAAAACTAGTACAACGGGAGTTAGTTTATTGAACCATGAAGGTATAAGCCTTTTATCTACCCGATTAAAGCTTCACATTGCGAGGTTAAAATGGAAAATCTTTCAGAGTACTTTTATAGAGGATAGAATAATAAGGGTATAAACCTCACTAGCTCATTACTTTAAGAAAAACAAAGAAACAAAAATGCATTACATAAGGTAGAACGGTTAAGTCCACAGGCATTAATCCTGGAAGAAGAAAGTCCTTTATAAGTAGGCTTATATTCTATTTATAGAAAATCCTGCACTGTTGAAAAATTTTTTAATGCATGGGACATACCTAGTTTGAAATTCCAGTGTGTTTGGTTGTGTGTGTGTGTGTGTGTGTGTGTGTGAGAGAGAGAGAGAGAGAGAGAGAGAGAGAGAATCAGCACAATTTTATTCATGCTCTGTGTTCTTCCAGAAATATTTACTTCTAATATTTTACTAAAGAATATAAAAAAAAAATGTTGCAAATAGTTCTACTAAATAATACATGGAAAGCTGGAAGCAAAACTTAAATATGACACTAAAAATGTGATGAATAATTTAAATTACTGACCATTAGTTAAATTGTACAAGGATGTTAGACATAAGTCAGACATACTACATAGTTATTAATAGTTTGCAGGAAGATCAGACACTCTGAGTCACTGAAAAGACCTTTATTTAAACAGGCCAGGGACCACAAAATCATTTTAAAAGGCCATTAAAAACTGCCAACAGATCCCATTTCCGCAAGCTAATTAACAACAAACTGGCAGTACTGAATTACATTTCTAAGAGACTGTTTCTCTAATTTTATAAGGCTGCATTGGCATGGACATTTCTAAGATACTATTGCATATGAACAAAAAGAGGGAAAAAAGTAATACTATCTCCTCTCTAATCATGGAAAATAGCCCCAAGCCCCCACCCCCTCGGTGAGTTTATCCAGTGGTGTCATTGCTCTGGTCAGTTATGTTGGCTTTAAGGATTTTAAAAAGCCTTTTTTTTAAAATTGAGTTTTCCTAACAGATAATCCAGGGTGTAATAGTCTGGCATCATCAATAATAGGGAGACCCATAGAGTGAGAACATTCAAAAGCAAATCCATTACTGTGTCCCTGCTCACGAGGGTGATCAGAGCACCTGAGACTGGGAATTGACCTAAAACTAAGCTCGTTGCTACAAACTGACAAAACAAAATTTTCAAAACACAGCAGTGTAAACTGAGAACCTTCAGCTACGTTGACCTCCAATTCCCTACCCAGGTGGGTAAAATAGTTTATATCTTTGAATCAGGTTATAGGATAAGGACAGTATACTAGTCTTAAAGTGACAGCCTGGATCCTGAGCCTGTAAGCCAGGACAATCCAGCAATTCAGTAAATTTCCTCTTCTTTCAGGACTGTTTTCCTTACTTTAATGATGGAGTTCCAGTGGGGAATTTTAAACTCAGTGTTCTTGCCTTTTAGCCACAGGTATGAGAGCACGATTCAGGTGTTTGCTGTCACCAGCACTTCCAGATCAAAGGTTGGTCCAGTAATGCAACATTACCCTTTTGTCTCTATTAGTGTCAGTTGAGTTTTTTGTCACCTATAATCTAAACATTACTGAGACAAAATATTGGAACTGTTGCTTTCTGTTTCTTCATTTTGAAGGAATTTCTAACATCTCACAAATATTCAGTTATAATGAGGTTTTATGTAGCAATTTTTTAAAATGTTGCCCTTTTCGGGGGTCCTTCTACAAAGGCCTGTAAATATGGACTGTCATGCCAAGTAAGTATAGTCCACTGTGAATAGAAGCAGTTGTGGCTTTCACAGAAAGGCTATAGCAGAGAGTACCATGAGGTATGTTGGCACTTTTGGTTAACCCCAAGTATTGAGCGAAAAACTTAGGCATAAATTGCTTTTTGAACCTTTCACTATGAACACATAGCAGAATGATGTTCATTTTTTCCCCTACCATCTAACACCAGGGAGAAGAAGAGAGACCTCAGGATATTCATTCTCAGGCATGGCCATCTATCTACCTTGGAATTAGGTAAAGAGAAGATATCACCTCCTCATTCTTATTCCAATGTGAATGGAGCTCAAACTAAGATGGGAGGACAGAAACCACTGACATATGTCCAATAATGCACTCATTATGATATGTCGATATCATACAGGCAAATAAATAGAGATTTCTTTCACTTACATGTATATAATATGCACATATACACAAAAGAAGCACCAGGCATAGTAATATCTCTATCAGAGGCATAAAGAAAAGTCATGTGCACCATATTTCCTTCTATGCAGTATTTTAAAATGTGCATGACTAAACAACATACTATTTATGAGTAAAAACATGGTAAAATCAAAGAAAAACCATGACAAAATTAAAAGTGAAAGGAAATATAAAATAGGTAAGAAATAAAGAAAAAAAATTTTTTTTAAAGATTCTATTGTTTAGACTACTTGGTATGACATATTTGTTGCATTAAGATTTTTATCCCTTCCCTTCTTGTTTGTGTAAATAGTATGTTGTATTTGCTCAATATTAAAATAAAATATTTTTAAATAGCATTTTATTCTGAATTTAATTTTAATTTTTCTAAAAAAAACTCTGTTTTTTTTAGAGCAGTTTAAGGTTCACAGAAAAACTGGCCATAAAGTACAGAGTACATCCTATGGGTTTTACCAAATGTGTAATGAAATGTATTCACCATTGTAGTAATATGCACAATAGTTTCAATGCTCTAAAAATCCTCCATGCTCTAATTATCATCCCTCTTTTCCCCTAATCCCTGACAACCACTAACCACTTTATTGTCTCCATAGTTTTGCCTTTTCCAGAATGTCATAGAGTTGGTATCACACAGTATGTAGCATTTTCAGATTGGCTTCTTTCACGTAGTAACACTCATTTAAGTTTCCTCTATGTCTTTTCCTGATTGCATTACTCAATTTTTTGTTTTATACCAATTTTTAAATTAACTTAAATTTCTGGTAGTTAGAATCAGATACCTAGAATATGCATATCAATACAGTGCTGTTACAGATATAATTATACACATCATAAGGCCTACCTTCATGGACATTACAGCTTATTAGCAAGGATACCACACACACACACACGCACACGCACACGCACACGCACACATCACACACACACACACACACACATATGTCAGGGACATTTTTTCCAAGGCTGAGATTCCTAAAAGGATGTTCCTAGGGATGAGATGTTTAAGTAGAAATCTTTAAGGCAGAAATGAATGAAAACTCAGTTTTTCATTTGTTTGGTTTGCTTATCTGTTTACTTGGTGACCACAGCTTTTTAAAATATCAATAGAATAAATTCATTTGATTGTAGAATCAACAGTTCAATAGTTTCTTTCTTTCTTTCCTTCATTCCTTCCTTTCTCCCTCCCTTCCTCCCTTTCCTCCTTCCTAGCAGCCCGTTATGAGTGAGAACATATGTTTCTCTTTCTTTGTCTGGCTTACTTCACTTAACATAATTTTCTCTAGACTCATCCATGTTGCTGCAAATGGCAGAATTTCATTTTTATGTATGGCTGAGTAGTATTCCATTGTGTACATGTTGCACTTTCAGAAGGAGAGACAAACCTAAGGATACTAGAGGTGGAGGAAGGAAGGGAGGGGGTTTGGGAAGTGATAGGTCGGGTAAAGGGCATAAAGAAATATCATGAATTGTAAGAATTAATATGCTAATAACAAATAATAAAAAATAAAAAATAAATAGTTTGTTGACAGTCCCCTTGAAGAAGCTTGGCCACACATGGGAGGAAAAAAACAAAAACATGCTGTCATAATAAATATTGCCACTTTTAGAATACCTGCTATGTGATAAGTATTACATAAGGGGTCTTCAAAATGTTCATGGAAAGATTTGTATTACAGGTATTTTTAATTCCATTTTTCCAGGAACTTGTGGAAGTAACTTTCTTTAGGCAATGTATACACAACATTACTTCAACCCAAAACTTCACCATTTCTGGAATGTACCTAAATCACAAAGAAGAAATTTTCTCAATTATTCATAAGATTTGATCAGTTAAAACTTGCACTCTAGTTCTAAATATGTAAAAATGTGGAAAATAAAATTTATTTTAGAATTAATAAAATATGATTTTTTCTCTTTTATTTCTGCTAAAATATGATGAAGTGTAATGTCATCTTCATTTAATAGATGAGATCATTAAGGTTCCAGATATTTTTGTTGGACAAAGATACAAAGACGGGAAATGAAATAACTAAATTGATAGCTGAGTCCTCTTAATTTCTACACATACCTTTAGGATTAATTTGGAAATATACACTCAAATTAATGTAAAAGAAAACTAAGAAATTATTGTCAAAGGAAGCTTATTCTCAATAAGAAAACGCACTTATTAGAAAACTGTTCTAAAATCACAAATGTATTATTATGACTACTCTGAAATGTTTTAATTCTTTGAAACTAGCATTATTGTTGTCATGTCAAAACTCTCTTCATTCTTACTTTTTTCTGGATTTGAAATTTTTTTTTTTCCCATTTCCAATAGCCAAGATGTGAAATCAACATAAGTGTTCAACAAATGAATGGATAAAGAATTTCTGGGATATATACACAATGGAATACTATACAGCCATAAAAAAGAATGAAATCCTGTCATTTGTGACAACATAGATGAACCTGAAGGACATTATATTAAGTGAAATAAGCCAGACACAGAAAGACAAATACCACATGATCTCACTCTTATATGGAATCTAAAACCTTTGATTTCATAGTAACAGAGTGTAGAACAGTGGTTACCAGAGACTACAGAGGGTAGGGGGGAGGTGGGGATGGGAAGAGGTTGGTCAAAGCGTATAAAGTTAGAAATAGACAGGAAGAATAAATTCTGATGTTCTATTGCACAGTAGGATAACTGTAGTTAACAATAAGTTATTGTATATATCAAAATAGCAAGAAGACAGGATTTTGAATGTTCTCACAACAAAGAAATGATAAATGTGTATCAAGACATAACATCATACCCTATAAATATGCATAATTATTATGTATTGATTAAGAGAAATGTTTTCCTAATACATTGCTGCTGGTACAAATTGATTTGCCTGAAGCTTTTTCTTTTTCTTTTTCTTTTTTTGGTTTATTGAGGGAAAGATTGCTATTTTTATGTCACAATCCCAAAGCAGTTAATAGTTACCCTTTATTGGCAATATGACACTAAAGAAAATCCTTCTCTCTTGTGATTTTTCTAACTACATTCAAATAATGATCACCAAGTTTCTTCAGTTTTTATTCTTCCCTGATGTCATAATTTGATCAATTCCCTGATCCTTCAAACTCTAGAAGTTTTTATGGTAGTAAAATACAAAGAGAATTTCCAAGTCTCATTTAAAAAAAAAAATATTTGGAACCGATATTTTGCTACTTTTCAATAATTGTCTTTAACAAAAACATTCAATGAAAGTCATTATCCGAAACACTGTGTTAATAAACATGAAAAGATTCCTTGTAAGAATCCCAAAATGCTGAACAGAAAAACTGACATAGCACATAAATAAAATTATAGAAAATAAAGAATTGAGACCAATAATGTCTAAAAAGTGAAAAAAATTTCTCCTTTATGCTAGTTTAAGAGATATCAAGTAGTGTGGCATGTGAGATGTAGGGAGTAACTAATCAGTATATCTGTATATTAGGATAGGGATCAGCTTTGAATGATAGGAATCAGGGTGAAAGAGACTTGAATGCATATGAGACATCTTTGATTATACTCTACTGTACAAGCGGACTTTTAAGCCATGCAAATATATTGTATATTTAAAATATAAAATTAAAGCAAAAATTAAATGCACTAGTTAAAAATCAAAATAACATGCAATAAATGAGCCTGTGTTTCAAGTTGATAACAATATTATTTCAAGTGAATTGAAAAGAGTATTTGATTGCATATCCATGTTCAAAGACCAGATATAACTCCGAAGAAATCCTACAGGATTTTTAAAAAATTTTTACCAGTAATTGTGGTAAAAGTGGTATTATATTGAAATTATTATATAATGTTTTGTAAGTAATTGTATGTACCAGTATAAAGAAATAAGTATCTTAAAGGAGTTTTGAACACAGCTTTGCAGAATAAAAGAAGAAATTAAGTAAAAGCCCTGAAATGTTAAAATTGAGATAGACACTGTAATTTGTTTTTTCAGAAATGCATATTTTTTACCTCTTCCCACTCAGAAAATCAAGAAGTAAGAACCTCTAAATAGCAAAAAATACCAACCACTAGGGTCCAAACTGAACTCTAAATACCACTTCCCACTACAAACAGACTGGGCTCTTTAGAAGAATAGTGATCTTATGACAACTAATGTCAGAAAGCAAGAAAACTGTCAAAGCCAGGACCTCAAAGAGGCAATACCATGAAGACCACCACCGGCCCCCTATGGGACAATGCTAGTAATAACTTTGATTAATAATTGAACAAATTATATATATATATAAAACAAATTCAATATAAAATCCATGAAGTTTATAATAATATTTTCAAAAGAAGACAAGATTACCCAAACAAAGTCTAATACAGAAACCCGATGATCGCCATTGAAGCACTAACTTCTTATTTTTAAAATTTGGCAATTATATTTCTCATATACCTTATATCTCAAGGTAATCAAATAATTCTAGAGGATGCAATAAAGTTCTCTCTAAAAAAAGAATTTTAACTAGTAACTATGGAAGAAATATGAGAATTTGAAAATCATACCTTTACAATCACTAATGAAATAAATGATTCAAGCAAAAATCAGTAGATGAAATTATAAGATTAAAGTTTGCAGAGAAATTATATAATGGAAGGATCAGTCTGTCATCTCCTAATTCATTCATAACTTTTAGAAGACAATCAGTAATAATTAATAATTACAGTTTTAGAGTTGAATCCAGTTTGTAGGAAATACAAGAGTTAGAGCAAAAAGAAAAAATAAAATAAATAGCATAATAAAGAAGGAAATGGGCAGATGTGTAGTAAAATTGCTGGTTCCTTCAGCAAGCAATTACATTTTTAAAAATGAAGGGATTATTCTCCCAATCAAAAAATTTTAAGAGGATAATAAGCAAATGCAAAGTGTTGAAAGAACCGCTTCTATAAACGTATACTTTTTGCCTATAATATTCATTTCTTACTTTTATTAAAGCACTTGACATGTTGCACATTATCTGTATGATTTACTCTCACTAATTTTAGCTCTTCAAGGTCGGGAATTGTATTTTGTTCATTGATGGTGAATTCCCATCTACCTTGGTTCTCGATTCACATAAAATAGGCAGATAACATGTTTGTTCAATAAATGGATTTGAAAATGTCTCCATTGTGACATTTATGAATATTAATTTTGCATTGCTGTAAAAAGTTACCACAAATGTTTTAACAACTTAAAACAACACATATTTATTATCACATAGATTCTGTAGTTAAGGAGTCTAGGCATGGCTTATCAGGATATCTGTTTATGGTCTTACAAGGCTAAAATCAAGGAGTTGGCTGGGTTGCACTCTTGTCTGGGGTCTTACTTCCCTGACCATTCAGTTTGTTGGCAGAATTTATTTCCATACTATTGCAATACTTGAACATCCCAGCTGATAGTCAATCCTCAGTTCCTAGGTGATGTCTAGAATTCCAGGAGGATGTCTGCAGTCCTAGCCACATTCCCAACATGGCCACTTCATAAGCTTTCACGGAGAGTCACTAGGTTGAGTCTGCTAGCAGGGGGGAGTGTTAAATAACATGATGTAATTATGGAAGTAATATCATATTTTCTTTGCCATATCTTATTGTTTAGAAGCCAGTTGAAGCTCTTGCCCAGACTCAAGGAGAAGAGATGAATAACCAGAGGTGGGGGTCACAGGGGCAACCATATAATCTGTCTAACATAAGGCATTATGTTTCATTACTTGTATGCATCTATCAAAGACATAAATTGCCCCAAAATGCATGCACTATTGTGGAATTTAATCTTGAAAGCAGCCATAGTTAAATCTAACAAAACTCTCAGAAGTGTGTTTTCACATTAAATACATTTAATTTTCTCAGATAATAAAAGCCATTTGAATTAGGCTGCAATTTTATAGGATTGACAGAACAAAAAATATGGTTTTAGTAAAATAATAACATTATTTTTCTATATTGAAAAATAAGAATATGCTGTTTGTTGACTTTTTTCTGATCCTGTATACTTACTTGTTAGCAAATCATTTATTTCTGAAGAAGACACATTTTTGTATATGCAAAAATTTAATTTCTGTACCTTTTTATATATAATTTTGGGAATACAGATTGATATGGATAAATGAAGATATAGAATTAGATGTAAATGTAGGTGTAGGTATTATTCCCCAAGTTTTCAGGAACACTGAAACCATAAAAAAAACAAATTGCTTTTAGAAAACGGAAATATGGTAAATCCAACTCAATGCTGACTTATAGAATGACTGTCAAAAAGAAACTGAAATCAATGCATCATTATCTTTGCCCTCAGCTCACCTTACTCTTTTCTTCTTGATAGCTCTCTCCATTGCTTTCTAACACTTACCTCACTATAACATATTAAAACTTATATTGAAAATATTAAACAACAAGAACAACAAAAACCAAAGCTTTTGCTCCAACTGAAAGTGTTTACTTTCTTTGTATTTCCACACCCTGACTTGGTTTATGGATCTGCTGACTGTCACTGAATGACTAACATTTGCTTCCTTCTCAGTTATATAATTTCTGTGATTGAGATATCTATCTCAGCAAAGTCAGAACGTCAGGCAATGGAACCAGAACCCACGTAATTCTCTGTGAAACATTCTAGGAATGTCTCTCCCATAGCCAGAACACTAAAGTGTCACTTAAGCTCAAAGTTTAGACAAATAACTATGCTTCTTAAGGATTCTTTGCCATTATATGAATATTTTTTTAAAATTAACTTATATTTTCACTACATTTGCTTTATTTCATATATTATGTAATGTATGGATAATGTAAATTATTCTGTAATAGAGCAAAACCATTAAATCAGTTAATATTTGCAAAGTAAAATTAGAAGAAATATGACTTGCTTACCTATCACTCTACAAGAAGTAAATTATTGGTAGGGCTGAACAGGTATGTGCTAATATGTATATCCAGACTACTCTGTGCTTTTCCTTCAAACATCCAGGATGTAATTGATAGTCTCCTAAACTTCACACTATCAGTATATCCACAGTGCAAAACAATGTTTTAAAAAATATAAGAATGTCAATTGGCAATAGAATTTAGAAGAAAAATCTACTTACATTATCAAATAGTTATTCATAAAATTTATCTATTTACATCTATGTGTTAAAAGAGATTTTCTTTTTACTTTCAGGATACTTTTATGGTCACTGATGTATATAGGTTGCTGGACCCATATGCATAATTTAGAATTTGAGAAGAACTATGTTAAAGAGCAGAGACCTCTCTAATATGATGACTAAACTTGTAAAATAGAAATTATCTCTGAGCTCTGCTTGAGCTGCTGTGTGGGGGGAGATGACTTATCTCTTCAATCGGATGTCACACCTGAAAAGAAACAGCTTTCTCCTGACCTTATTTATAATCAGTGCCAACATTTTATTTTTAATAAACTGATTTGTTTCCCTAGAAATTGTTAAAAAGGCCAAACCAAAACACACATTATTGAGATAACATTTTTTATACATCTTAGATGAAGGGAGCCCAAGAATATATAATTGGAAATATATTTTCAGGCTTTTGTTGTGTATTACAATAAATGATTGTACTCAACTGTGTCATCTTAAATTAAATTCACAAGTTTGTATACTATTAATCAAATTTATTTCTGGTACTTGGATCATAAAATGCAAAATCCAACTCAGTAGCAAAATATGAATCCATGTCAAATGTTCAGTAGAGACAGTTTTTTTTTTTTTTTTTAAAATATGACTGGTAACATCTGTTCTTAAAATGTTTTACAAGTTAAGTTTTGCTGTTTTATGCTTTGTGGTATGGAAGTCTACTACATCAGCAAGAAAAACACAAAAATTGACTAGTGCTAATCAAATTTTAAAAAATTGAATAAAACAAATTATTCCTACTCATAACTTCCATATGGTTCTGTTCTTTTTCTTTTCCACAAATATTTAGTATTAGATAACCAATTTTTAATAGGCAAATCTGTTAAACCGTCCAATTATTTTATATTTTTGTTATTGTTTACTTTTGCATGGTTCTTTAACATACTTTGTTTGTTGCTTTTAGTTTTGTTTTCATGTAATCTTCCCTGCCTCCTTTGGAAGTCCACAATTTATTCGTAAGACAATGAATCATGACATGAAATTTGTTTTTCACTCCAACTTAAGCCAGATTTGAGACCTGAAAATGACGAAGCTTAGAGATGCAGGTTAAATAGTTCAGAGTTTGGCTCTCAGAAATGCTGAGGCTGGGAGCTTTAAAAGTCCTTACTTCATTATCAGAAGTCTACTGGCATTTGAAAGAAGCATCCAACCATATGTCTCTAAAATAACTGCCTATAAAATGAGAATATTTCTGAAGGTCACTTGTCCTTATCTCAAAATTTCTTGTCAGTGTGTAGCTTGAGTTTCATGAGAATACTTTCATGGGAATATACATGGATTTTCACTCAATGAGGTAAGAACAATAAACATAAGTGAACAAATAAATAAATACACCTTCTTATAATTCCCATTTGGTTGTTCATGGATACATGTATTAAGAATGTTCATGACAGCATCATTTGTAATAGCCAAAAATTGGAATAAATTCAAAAGTCCCCAAATGGGAAATGGATGAATAAATTTTTATTCACAAAATAGTATAGATTAAGTAAATAGAGCAACATATACCACCAGGAATCTTCTAAATACAATTTTCCTTGTTTTACAACAAAACTTTTTGAGTTCCTATTATGTATCATGCAATCTTTTTAGGATGCATCAGAGAACAAAACTGAAAAAGACCTCTATGCTTCTGGAGCAAAAGACAGTTACAGAAGAATACAAAGAGCTGGTTAATTAATGCATAGTTTTAAATTAAGTTAAAAAAAATATCATCTTAGGTGCTCACATTCAATTATGTAAACAGTGCATATTTATTACAATATGTTGATAATGTAAATTATATATTTTATGTGATAAAACATACAAAAATAAAAATGTTTAAAAATTAGATAAAGATGAAATTAAATTGTAAGTACATTATTATGGCAATACCCAGTATTTCCAAAATTATGATGCTATTATTAATATAATAATGAGTGATGTGCTTAAGTGCATCAAAGTTTTATAAGTGCTGATTGAACACTTTTAGTATAGTGATTCAAAGATCTGTTTTTAAATAAAATCTTTCTCAGTTCTTGAATTTAATACTTATCTTTTGCTAAAATTTATGCCTCAGAAAGTTAGGTAGTATGATGAAAAATGTTGAAATTTTACATGTAATTAAAAAACCTTTTTCTACAATTATATTTTATTATAACTTCTGACAGCATTGATTAAAGCAGATAAGTAGGTGATTTATTTAATTTTTCTTACCCTGAGAGTAATTAAACAGTTTTATATTGATTGATGTAATTTTGATTCTAGTACTACAAATTAAAATTATATATTTGATCACCCATTATATTCATATTCACATATGCAAACATATTAAGTATTAATATGTATACACCTATTAGTGTTAACTGTTAATCTACTTTATTGTGAATTTGAAAAATACACATTTTATCTTTTCAAAAGTCTTTATCACAATTAGTGTGAATTGGCTTGGTATTGTATTTTCTTAAATTTCTTAAAGGCAATTGGATTTCCAGAAAAACATATGCATAGTTCTATTAAAATAAAATGTAAAAACGCTGATATTAAAATATATCAGAGAAATATTAGAATTTTATACACACAGAAGAAGAAGAAGGCAGCTGAGGAGAAGGACAATGAGGAGGAGATCACAGAGACAGAGAGATCTGGAAAGTTTAAATAGAACAATTTTAAAAGTTTATATAGTCAGCCACAGGCAGCCCCTGTCCAACAGACACCACTGCCACATGGGTGGTCAGACACAGCCACCATCACAGCCACTTATACCACATGGGTGGCTCTCCACCACAACAGCAGCCACCATCACCATGCAGATGGCCCACTGACCAGTGTACTGCATTGACACAAAGAGAGTCACCAGTGGAGACCCAGGGAAAGGTGAGCAAGTGCAGACCTGAGACACAGTGGTCCAACCTTCAGGGGGAATTATGTTGCCACAAGCAGCAGCGTACCTTGGGTGTGGGAGGAATGTGTGCAGCCCACATGACTGCCTTGACCTGGGGAGAGACACACACAGAATTTCTGAGGGTGCAGAAACCAGGATATCCAAATAGACTAAGGAACACATTTTCCAATCACCACTACCCATCCCCCAAATGGGAAAAGAAAGGACCCAGAAGGAGCCTCTGCCTGTAAGAAAGAGGAAAGAGAAACCTCACCCAGGGTCACACATTCAAACTAAGGAGCTGTAGTATACCCCAATGCACCCCTCAGGTTCACAGTACACTAGCTGGGGAGCCAACAAGCTCATCCAATGTCACCCACCCCAGCCAAAGTGCAACAGGGCACCCAGGCACTTCTCCCAAGAACAGGAGAACTCATCCATATTCCTGGTGGACCAACATAGTGTCATTAAACTCAGCAAGGAATCACTAAGTGCCCCAGTACCAATGCAATGGAAGCATTCACACACATCTCCAACACTGAGTACAGCTGAAGTACCACACAGAGATTACACTACTGCATTTACCTGGAGCCAATATTAAAACACCATACTTACCTACTTACCTACTTACATACTTACATGTCTACAGAAGGAAGTCTCTCTCCTCAAAGACCACTCCAGAGTAATAGAAGAAGCAAGTCCTCTACTAGATGACCAGACATCAACATATACATACTAGAAATATGGGGAAAAACAAAAAGAAAATATCGCCCCACCAAAGGAATACTATAATTCTCAAGTTCCAGGAGACACTTGAAATGACTGAAAAGGAATTATGAGCAATGATCTTAAGGAAACTGAATAAAATACAAGAATACTCAGTTAGATGACACAACAAAATGGGAAAAAGTATCCAGAATACGAAGGGTGAAATTTACAAAGATATTAATACCTTAAAAAGAAGAATGCAGCAGAAATTCTGGAACTGAAGGATTCACTCAATGAAATAAAAACACAATTGAAAGTTTAAGCAGCAGGTTAGGGCAAGCAAAAGAAAGAATTTCTGATCTTGAAGATGGTCTTTTTAGGGGCCGGCCCATGACTCAGTTAGGGGAGCGTGGTGCTGACAACACCAAGTCAAGGGTTAAGATCATCTTACCTGTCATCTTTTAAAAAAATAAATAAATAAATAAGATGGTCTTTTTGAAATAAACAAGGCAGACAAAAAAAAAATTTCAAAAAAAATGAAGAAAATATAAGAGAGCTAGCAGACAAATTTGAGCACACAAACATCAGACTCATGAGTGTTCCAGAAAGGGAGGAGAAAGGAAAAGGCATTGAAAACCTATTCAAAGAAATAATAGCAGAAATCTTCCCTGGTAGAGCGAGAGACACAGACATTCAGATCCAGAAGGCTCAAAGATCTCCAAACAGATTCAATCCAAAAAGGACCTTTCAGAGACACATTATAGTCAAATTGGCAAAACTGAAAGACAAAGAGAGAATACTAAAAACAGCAAGAGGAAAGTGACAATTCAACTATAAGGGAGTCCGTATCAGATTAACAGCAGACTTCTCAACAGAAACACTACAAGCCAGAAAAGAATGGGATAATATATTTAAAATACTAAAAGAAAAATAACCTGCCAGCCAAGAATACTATAGCCAGCAAGGCTATCCTTCAGAAACGAGGGAGGGTTTATCCCAGACAAGGAAAAACTGTGGGAATTTACCACCAAATGACCAGCTCTATAAGAAATCCTCAGGGGAGTCTTGCATTTGGAGTCTGAAAAGCAATAATCACTACCGTGAATACACAAGAAAGAACAAAACCCACTAGTAGAATAAAAATGTGAACAAGAAAGAGAAACTATAAACTTACCACCTCAAAAAAAATAAATAAAAACCCAACAAACACTGAAGACAAAAAAATGAAAGGGAAAGAAAAGAAAAAATAATATTGCAAACAACCAAATGAAAATGGATAAAATGCCAGAAGAAAGACAATACCTTTCAATAACAACCCTAAAAATTAATGGATTTAATGCCCCACTCAAGAGATGCAGACTGACTGATTGAATTAAAAAGCTAAGCCAGAACATATGCCATCATCAATAGACTCACCTCACCTGTAAAGACACATACAGACTAATAGTGAAGGGATGGAGAAAGAAATATCATGCAAATGGAAACCAAAAATGAGCAGAAATAGCTATGCTTACATTGGACAAAATAAAAATTAAACCAATAACCATAAAAAGAGACAAAGAAGGCCATTATATAGTTATAAAGAAACTACCCAGCAATAAGTCCTAATAATCATAAATATATATGCACCCAACACTGGAGCACCCAGATATATTAAGCAAATGCTACTAGACCTAAAGAAAGAAATAGATCCCAATATGACAATATTGGGGAAACTGAACACCCCTCTCTCATCAAGACACATCATCTAGTCAGCAAATCAACAGAGAAACACATGATTTAAAATACACTTTAGATGAATTGGGTGAGGCAGATATTTACAGAACATTTCATCCAACAACTACAGAACATGCATTCTTCTCATCAGCACATGGAACATTCTCAAGGATGGACCACATGTTGCTTCACAAATCAAGTCTCAACAAATTTTAAAAAGTTGAAATTATTTCAACTATCTTTTCAGACCACAACAGATTAAAACTAGAAATGCATAACAAGCAAAACTCTGCAAACCATACATACACGTGGAAATTTGAAAAACATGCTTCTGAATGACCAATGGGTCTAGGAAGAAATTAAAGAGGAAATAATTTTTTTTAATTCTTTAAAATGAAGATATGTCAAATCAAAATATGTGGGATAAGGCAAAAACAGTACTCAGAGAAGTTTATTGCAATAAACACTTACATAAAAAGAATAGAAAGATTTCAAATAAACAACCCAGTGCTACACCTCAACGAATTAGAAAAACAAATACAGTCCAATCCCCAAATTAGCAGATGGAAACAAATAATTAAGATCAGAGCAGAACAAAATGAAATAGAGACCCAAGTATAATAGAAAAAATCAATGAAATAAAAATTTGGTTTTCCAAGAAGACACAGAAAATAGACAAACCATTAGCTAGGCTAATTAAAAAAAGAAAAGAGATGAACCGAATAAAAAAAATCAGAAATTCAAAAGGAGACATTACAACTAATACTACAGAAATACAGAGAATCATTGGAGACTATTATAAACAACTATATGCCAACAAATTTGAAAACCTTGAGGAAATATATAAATTTCTGGACAAATACAAACTGCCAAGACTGAACCAAAGAGAAACAGAAACCTAAACAGACCAATAATAAGCAATGAGATTGAAGTAGTGATCAGCAGTCTCGAAATAAAGAAAAGCCCAGGACCAGATGGCTTTCCTGCTGAATTCTATCAAACCTTTCAAGAAGAACTTACATCATTTCTCTTCAAACTATTCCAAAAAATTGAAACACAGGCCAGTCTTCCAAACTCATTCAATGAGGCCAGCATCACCCTGATACCAAAACCACAGAAAAATATAACAAAAAAAGAAAACTCTAGATCAATATTTCTGATGAACACAGTGCAAAAATCTTCAACAAAATATCAAAAACAGAATACAGCAACACATCAAATAAATTAGACACCATGATCAAATGCGATCCCAAAAATGCAAGGATGTTTCAACACATGTGAGTCAATAAATACCATATACCACATCAACAAAATCAAGGAAAAATACCACATGATTATCTCAATAGATGTAGAGAAATCATTCAACAAAATTCAACATCCCCTCATGATAAAGACTCTCAGCAAATTAGGTAGAGAAGGAAAGTGTCTCAACACAATAAAAGCCATATATGACAAACTGACCACCAATATCATCCTGACAAACATTTAAGAATGGGAACAAGACAAGGATGCCCACTCTCATCACTCTTATTTAACTTGGTATTGTAAGTACTAGCCAAAGAAATCAGGCAAGAGAAAAATGAAAGGTTATCCAGATTTGAAAAGACAAAGTCAAAATATCCATGTTTGCAGGTGACATGATCTTATATAGAGAAAGACCTAAAGAAAGACCACAAGTTATGCATTCACTTGCAGAGGGAGAGAGCATACCTAGGGTTGATAAGTGGGGTGGAGGAAAAGGGGAGGGAGAGGGAGGTTAGGGATTAATTGGGTGGGGGACATGGAGTATAATCATAATTTGTGGTAATGGGCATGCTCCCAGTATCAATCTGGCCATCACACCTTGGGCACAAGTGGTGATAGTCAGCTTTGTACCCGATGAATATTTATAACCAATAAATAAAAAGAAGAGAAAAAAACCTAAAGACTCTAAAGATGATAAATAATTTAAGTAAAGTTGCAGGATTCAAAATCAAAAAGCAAAAATCAGTAGTATTTTTATACTCCAACAATGAACTACCAGAAAAATAAATCAAGGAAGCTGGCACATTTATAATAGTCACCAAAAAAATAAAATACATAGGAATAAATTTATTCAAGTAAGTGAAATCTCTCTACAATAAGAATTACAAATCACTGCTGAAAGAAATTAAAGATGATAGAAAAAGATGGAAAGTTATTCTATGCTCTTGGATTGGAAGAATTAACATTGTGAAAATGTTCATTCTACCCAAAGGTATCTACAGATTCAATGCAATTCCCATCAAAATACCAGTGACATTCTTAACAGAAGAAGAAAAAAACAATCCTCACATTCATATGGAACAACAAAAGACCCCAAATGACCAAAGCAATCCTGAGCAAAAATAAATAAATAGATAAAGCTGGAGGTATAATGCTACCATACTTAAAATTCTACTGCAAAGCTATGACAATCAAAACAGCATTGTACTTTCATAAAAACAGACACATACATGGACCAATGGAGCAGAACAGAGAACAGAAATCAACCCACACACTTACAGGCAACTGATCTTTTACAAAGGCACGAAGAACATGCATTGGGGATAAGACTGTATCTTTGATAAATTGTATTGTGGAAATTGGACATACATATGTAGAGAAATAAAAGTAGATCACTACCTCTTGATATATACCAAAATCAACTCAGAATGGATTAAAAACTTAATTATAATACCTGACACTGTAAGACTCTTGAAAGAAAACATAGGGCAAATACTTCAGGAAGCAGTGCTGGCCAAAGATTTTATGAATAAGACCCCAAAAGCACAAGGAACAAACAAACAAAATAAGCAAAAAGGATTATATCAAACTAAAAAGCTTCTGAACAGCAAAAGAAGCAATCAACAGAGCAAAAAAAACAACCTATAGAATGCAAGAAAATATTTGCATGCTATGATTCCAGCAAGGGAATAATATCCAGAATATACAAGAAACTCAAACAACTTAACAGCAGAAAAACAAGTAACCCTTAAAAACAACAACAACAACAACAACCAAAAAAAAAAAACGGGCAATGGAGCTGAATAGGCATTAACCAAAGGAAGATATACAAATGGCCAACAGACATATGAAAAAATACTCAACATCATTAAGCATCAGGGAAATGCAAATTAAAACCACACTGAGATTTCATCTCACCCCAGTTAGACTGTCCATTATCGAAAAGACAGAAAATAACAAATGTTGATAAGGATGTGGAGAAACAGGAACTCTTCTATATTACTGGTAGGACTTTTTGTTAGTGGAGCCATTATGGAAAACAGTATGGAGGTTTCTCAAACAACTACATATAGAACTGCCATATGATCCAGCAATCCCACTTCTGGGCATGTACCCAAAGGAATGGAAATGATCATGTCAAAGGGTTGCCTGCATCCCCATGTTTATCACTGTTCTATTTACAGTAGCCAAGATACGGAACCAACTTAAATGTCCATTGATGGATGACTGGATAAGGAAAATGTGGTATATATACTCAGTGGAATACTACTGAGACATAAAAAAGAATGAAATATGGCCACATATTAGTCCATTTCTATTCCTTATAATAACAAAATATATGGAACTGGGTATTTTATAAAGGAAACAAAATGTATTGCTTATAGTTTCTGAGGCTGGGAAGTCTACAATCCAAGGAACACACTTGGTTGTGGTGGCAGTGACTCCTCACATTGCAAAATGGTGGAAGTAGAAAGAGCAGAGGGACTTACATCCTCATTTACTCTACTTTTAAAGCCCTCCAAACTATGCCCCTGACCACCATTTTTAATCCATTCAATATGGCGTGGTCCTACAAATCTAATCACCTCTTAAAGACTCACCTTTCAATTACCATAATAGGATTTCCCACCATCAACCTACAGTGGGGATTGAGATTTGGGAGGACATTCAACCCAAGACATGCCATTTGCAGCAACATGGATAAACTTAGAGAAAGTTATGTTAAGTGAAATAAGCTAGGGACATAAAGAAATATCTCACATCCTCACTAATAAATGAGAGCTAAAAAATAACCAAATGAAAAGAGAAAGAAATATACAATAATCACAATAATTTGTTGAACTTTCAAAAGGAGAGAAGAGAACTGAGGCCACCAGAGATGGGAAAGGGGGAGGAGGTGGGAGCAGGGGGCTTAGAGAGAAATAGGTAAAGGGCCACAAAAAATGATTATATTGTATATTGTTGAATATAGTAATTAACCTGATTTAAACATCACATATTGCACACAGATGGTGATATTCAATGCTGTACCACACAGATATGTACAATCAATTGTTTCAATAAAAATGTGTAGGTAATTTGCAGTATTGTGTTAGTTTTGCAAGAACTTATTTATAAGAAACTAATTACTTAAATTATAACAATTTAGCTATAAAAATACATTTAACTTTCTCACAAATACTAATTTAGATGACAATTTACCCAGTTTACAAAGCAAATATATGGTCTTTGGAAATCTTTACCCATTTTATCATTCGTGCTAAATACAAATGTCTACATGAATTAAATGCCATGCCTATTGCCCATTTTGCTCTGTATTAACTGCACTATTGTATCAGAAATAAAACATACAGTCATGTTTAAACTAAAGCTCATTATAAATTCATTTCCTAAGGAGTTTAATTTACCTAGAAGTATTAAGTGATTTTTAGATTAGAATCCAATTATCTTGATATTATGCAATCCTATGCTTTGCTATAATTCTCTAATTCTTAGTTTTAAAGCTTTTGAATAAAATTTTCTTTCAATAGAAAGCATTTAAAACTTACAATTATAAAACTTTAAAGTTGTATTTCATTTACTAATTTTCATGAGACTTATCTCTGGACTGAAAATTCAGGCTTTAAGAAAGGAGAATTAAAAGATATACGATTTTTAATTTGCCAATAAAAAAAATTAAAAATTCTATTGTTTGTTTATCTCTAGTTAAAGCCACCACTCAGTAGGGACATAAAAATTGTTCAAAGGAAAATTGGATTTCTCCTCTACTTTTTTATCTAAAGGGGAAGTAAGCTGTTAAAATGGAAAATAGGATAGAGTACAAAATGCTGCTTAATACTTTAGTTTCACTGGGTAGGATTTACCTTGGTATTTAAAAGGTAAAGTTATTAGCTATACAGATCAACACAATCAAACTGAACGTGCTAGGGTATTGCAAAAAATTCATGAGAAAATTAAATTAAAAAATAATAGGAATCCTTCTATGAATTTTTTTTTTTTTTTTTTTACTTTTTAAGTGAGTTTTTTTTTATTTTAAAACAGTTATACATTTATAGAATTATTGCCAGAAAGTACAGAGAGTTCCCATATACTCCACACAAATTTCCCCTATTATTAACATCTTGTATTATCATGGTACATTTGTTACAATTAATGAGCAAATATCGATGCATTATTAGCTTAAGGCCATACTTTATTCATCTACCCAGTGCCCATTCTCTGTTCCAGGACACAATGTTACATTTAGTAATCATGTCTCCTTAGGCTCCAATCAGTTTTGAGAGTTTCTCAGACTTCTCTTGTTTTTTATGACTTTGACAGTTTTGAGGGATGCTAGTCAGATATTTTGTAAAATGTCCCTCAGCTGGAATTTTGCTTAATGTTTTTCTCATAATTAGGCTTGGGCAATGTGTTTTGGGGAGGAATAGCACAAAACCATCTTTCTTATCACTTCATATCAAGAGCACATACTAGCAATGTAACTAATCACTGCTGGTGTTAACCTTGGTCACCTGACTTGAGGTAGTGTTTGACAGATTTCTCAGGGCAAAGTTACTCTTTTTTTCTCCCTTTCCATACAGTACTCTTTGGAAGGAAGTCACCGTGCACAGCTTGCACTTAAGAAGAGGGGAGTTATGCTAGCCCTCCTAAAGGGAGGAATATCTACATAGCTATTTGTAATTTTTCTGTATGGGATATTTGTTGATTCATATCCCTATGTATTTATTTATATAAACATGTATTCTATTCAGTATGTATATATTTTTTTAAATTTTATTTTGTCGATATACATTGTAGCTGATTATTGCTCCCCATCACCAAAACCTCCCTCCCTTCTCCCTCCCCCCCTCCCCCCCAACAATGTCCTTTCTGTTTGCTTGTTGTTTTGTGAAGACTCCTCGTATGTACAGCAGCTCCTGGGGTGGTGGTACTTGACCATTCCTTCCATCAACACTCCTCAACTGCAAGATCTGAGCCAGTCATTAAAATAAAGATGTTCACTGACCCTATCTAAGCAGGTAGTATGAAACAAATAAAAAAATCATGGTGCAGAAGGTTCCAGAAGAGCATTAGCCTTTTATTTTTTTTTTAAACCAAAGAGAGCATAGTATACACTTTTTAGCCAAATGTTAATACATAATTTTTCCTTTTATATTTTCCACTGGGAAGCTTGCTTTTCCAAGTTGAAGAATTAATTTTTAAGACCTATCCTCTGAGAAATTACAGAATTTAAAAATATCAGCTGTCTTTTAAGTCATGATCTAACCTTAAAAAAAATAGTTTATTACATATTTTTTACAAGAGAAGATGTAAAAAGAGAAGGCAAGTGTAAAAGTTTACTGCACCTGTAACTTTCCAGGAAAATACCAAATCCCTAGGAATTTATATAACTAATTTTTAAAATCAAATTTAAAATGGGATGCAAATTCTGTACTTCAAGATTTTAAATCTTACATAGAAATGAGATGTACACATGCTGAGCTAATGGAGAAAAGAAATCGCTTTCAACCCTTAATTACCTGAGGCTTTTCATATGAAGTAAAAGCATTTACATTTAAAATAATAAGAGGTACATTAAATATCAGTGTCAGTAGATTTTCAAAAAAGTCTTTGAATATATATGTAAGATACCTTTAAAGATTAGCCTTGCATTATATCCTAATAAAGATATAAATTTATTAATTTATTTTTTGCCCCAAGGACAGAAGGGTTTTTTTTCCCCCCTAACAAGAGAAATTAAACAGTTTTATACCAATTAATGTGATTTTTGTTTCTCATTACCATACCTGAAAGGTTGATATATTGCCAATTACCTATAAACAGACTAGGCTACAATCTTGAGTAAGCTGCTACTTATCAATAGTGCTCTCCAATCTCTGGAGCTTGTGATTAATTAGTCATGTCAAACTGTGGAATTTACTAAAATACAATAGAGTTTTCTAATATCCAGAAATAAAACAACACATTTTTGCAACAGAGAACATTTTCTTACTTTAGGACTTAACTTAAAATTTGTGAGAATCATATATATTTCATCCAGAAACAACTAAGACATAGATAATAAAGGCCAAAATAAAAGCACAAATTTCCAAATTGCTGGACAAAGCAGGATGCAATCAGTATATTCTAATTTTTGCTGATCTGCCTTCACTCCAGAGTTCAGGAGGTAATGTGCACACACAGATTTACCAACTGTAGACATATCCTTCATGCTTGCAAACTATAATTGCCATGTAATAATTTATTTTCAAAGGGTTCAGTCCTCTTTGGGAAG
Source organism: Cynocephalus volans (assembly GCF_027409185.1). NCBI lineage: Eukaryota > Metazoa > Chordata > Mammalia > Dermoptera > Cynocephalidae > Cynocephalus > Cynocephalus volans. The sequence goes on from NC_084466.1 coordinate 27,271,068, forward strand.
AATAGCCAAAGTTGTTTCAGGCACCACTGAGATGTTTCAGATAGTACTTTGGCCTAGAATGTTTTGAAAACTACTTTTAACAAACTTTCTATTACAATTCTAACAGAAGAAAATTGATGCAATGAACACAAAATCATGTAAGAGTCTACATAATTGACCCAATCAACTTGGTCAACTCATCCTCTATTACTACTTAAAAAGGAAATAGAACACAGTCTGACAATATTAAAATTTTAATCTGATCTAAATTTATTTTTAGAAGAGAAACTACATTCTTTGAAGAGGACTATATTTTCTCTACTGCTACTTTATATGAGTATCTGAAGATACATCAGAAGAAAACAAACAAAATAAAACAACACAAAACAAAACAACATTCCCTGACATGAACTTTAAAATTGCGAGCCTTACTAATAATCTGCATGAAGACCTTTATTTTTTTCTTTTCACCGAATTTGATTCCTATGAGGAAATTTTTTAACTCAGACCCAGACTGCTATGGTAGCAGAGGAAGTTTTCTTTCTTCAAACTCAGAGAAGTCAGTGAAAAATAAATATATCTCAAGGTTAGCCTCTGATGTTTTGCAAAGTACAATTATTTATGATGGCAAAAAACCAGGTAGGTATAAATCAGACAAGAAGACTGATGCTCATATTTTTAACATCATCAGGCACACAACTGGAAATTTATTCTAACATTTACAACTAATCTCTGTAATGTTTTATTATTGCAACCTTGTGAAGTGGCTCAAAGTTCTCAAATTTATTGGTTCTTTCTACTAATCAATTAAATTTTTTGTGTTATTCAATTCAATTTTAATCAGTACATTTTACAATTTCCCAGAAGTCAGTATTTATGTCCAATTATTAGAAGACATTGCATATGTAAAACATTATTTTTAACAAAATAGTTAATAGTTTATCAAGGTTGCTGGACACATTAAATGTAAAAAATTCAACTATATTTTGCTGTATTATCAATAACATGGAAACTGAGGCAAAGAACATAGTATAATAATAGAACACACAAATCTTAAGGATAACACTACGTGTGATATTGCTGTGCTGAAAACAATATTCTAATAGAAGAAATTGAAGATGATCTAGATAAATAGAGAAATGTACCCTTTTTATGGATTGGGAGACTCAATATTGTTAAAATGTCAATTCTCCCTAAAAGATGTATAGAGTCAATGTAATTTAGGTCAAAATCCCAGCAAGGATTTTAATAGAATTTAATAAACATTGTAAAAGGTATATAAAAATCAATTTAAATTTATATAATCTTGAATAAAAGAGAATAAAATTAGAGGATTCATACTACCTGACACTCACAGTAAGCATAAAGCTAATATACTCATGACATTGTTTCATTGAAAAAGGCTAAACTTAAAGATTAACAGAACAAAGAGTCTAGAAATAGAAATAACATAGTTAAATGATTTTTCAAAAAGTTGCAACAACATCTTTTTTTGTGAGAAAATACATTCATTTTTAGTAAATGGTGCTGGAACAACGGATGTGCATGTGCAAAAAAATGAACCTCAATCCAAACTTTACAAAGTGTATAAAAATTAGCTCAAAATAGATCATGAACCAGACTCTAAAAATTAAAAGTATAAATCAGTTTGAATAAAACACTAGATAAATTTGTTACCTTTGGTTAGACAAAAATTATAGATGTGACAGCAAGGGCATACTCCGTAAATGATTAATTGTACTTCATTGATATTAGGAACTTCTGTTCTATGGATTACATGGTTAAGAGAATTAAAAGAGAATTTAGAGACATGGAGGAAATATTTGCATCTCATATATTTGGTAAAGGACTTGTGTCCAGAATATATAAGGAACTTTCAAATCTCAATAATGAGAAACTAGGCAACCTAATTGTGAAAATGGGCATATACTTTGAAGAGACACTTCACCAAAGGTAATACAAAGATGGTGAATAAGCACAGAAAAATACGTTCAGCATTAATTATCATTAGGTAAATGCAAATTAAATGTGCCATGAGATTTGACTATACACCTATTAGAACATCTAAAATAAAGGATTGATCATATCAAATTTTACAAAAGAGGTAGAACAACTAAACTCTCATTCACTGTTGATAGGGACATAAAACATTACAGAAACTTTAGATAACAGTTTGGCAATTTTTTATAAAATTAAACAAATCTGGCATACAGTCAAGCAATCCTGCTCCTTGGTATTTAGCTAAATGAAATAACAATCTATTTACACAAAAAATTTGTAAATGAATATTAATAGTGGCTTATTTATAATCATCCTAAACCAGAAAAAATTCAAATGTTGCTCAAGAGGGAAATTAATAAACTGTGTTACATCAAAACGATGAAATATTTATCGATGCTAAAGAAAAATGACTTATACATATAACAACATGGATGAATCTCAAATGCATTATGCTGAATGAAGAAAGCGAGACTCAAAAAGCTACATATTGTACAACTCTATTTACATGGCATTCTTGCAAAGACAAACCCATAAGAACAGAAACCAAATTGGTGGCTACAACTGCCATGAGGAAGAAGGTGATAACAAGGAAGCAAGAAGTTTCTGGAGATAATAAAATTGTTCTATATTTTGATTATGGTAGTGGTTACATGAGTGTATACATTTGCCAAACTCTTAAAACTGTAAAAAAAAAAAAAAAAAGTGTGAATATCTTGCATATAAATTAAAATTTTAATAATAATAACTATGTCTATCCCACAAAGAAAATCTTTACCCTTAAACTCCCTTAAAATCAACTGCAAAATTGAACTTCTAGGAATGCCAGAAACAGGCACTCAAAAGTCAGTAGGAGTCCAATCAGTCCATTTCAATTATTTTAGTTTTCTGATGTATTCAGAGAGTAAAAGTGAGAGCAAGAAAGAGAGAAAATTCTGGTGTAAAGAACTATGACATTTTTTGAATGCCTATATTTATTGAACTAATTCTAATGGCACAAAACAAACAAAAAACAAAAACAAAACACTCAAGCAAAATGCTAGGGCAAACTCTATGACAGTCAACTCTGTGGTTGTCATGGAGCATAATAAATTCTATTACTTGGTTTTTCATATTTTCAGCATAATTTGCTAATATATTATAAAATTTTAATACTTTTTCATATTTTAAGCATAGTTTATATGCTTAGCTCAATAATATTTTCTGACAGAGAAGTGAAATTTAGTATTTTCTGTTGGGACTGGCTGGATAGCTCAGATGTTTAGAGCGAGATGCTACTAACATGGAGGTCCAGGGTTTGATCCCTTGTACCAGCCAGCCACCGAAAAAAAAAAAAGGAAAAAAAATCATTACATCTCTTATCTTTACCTTAGTTGAAAGAATAATTTTATCTCTAATTATATGTGGCATTTTTTGTTTTCTCCCTTAAGTGAAAAAAAACTAAATGGTGTTTTTTAGACATTTATGGTGAATTTAGTGAAATCTGATATATTCAAGATTGTTAATTTCAAGAATTTTTAATTATTGTAAAAAGTATAGTTTTTTATGTTTTGGATGATTTTGGTTAAATATGATGATCATAATAGCTTAATTTTGTTCACAGTCAATATCTCAAGGTGTGATATACAATACAGCAAGAATCATTGCTAACAATGTTGATGTCAGATCTATTTCTGAAGTAGTCTTGACAGTATAATTGAACAGCAGACATTCTTTGTTTGGAATATGGATGACAAAGAGCTTGTACTAGGTATAGGAAAGAATACTGTATTTTCCATTTTCTTATTGTTGGAAATTGCATAAATACAATTGATTTTTGTACTTGCATGTGATTTCATGGCAGTATATTTTTGTCAGTTGCCATTTTAGTGATGATTAATTTAGTAGAAGACATCTGGTATCATCTATGTAATGATTTAAAGATACATACAACAGTTGAAAAGCATTCAAGTGGCTGCAAATGAAGGTGCCTCTGTATTATGGAATTCCTCTTCTCCCCTAGGGATACAGGCTCCAATGGAAATTCATTTTTCTTAGTACACAATGACCCTTATAGGATCACTGGCTTTCTTTATGATGCAAAATAAACATTTATCTGATTCTTTAGAGTAGTGATTATATGGGGTTTTCTATAGCACAACACCATTTTAACCAGCTGCCACTGCTCAATGTTCTCTGATACATATGCATTTTTTTAATGCATCAACAATTTCAACTCATGAACACTTAAGAAACGAATACAAATCACAATACAACTTTTAAATGCATTAAATATATTTTAAACTATTCTAATTAGTATTTATTTATTTTATACATTTCCTAATTGTCCTTGAGTTATACATTTTCTTATATTTCTTCTCCATTTTTTAAAAATTATGTCAAGTAGGACATGCTATTCTTTTGAGGCTGAGTTAAGTGTGTATTCAAAGACTTCATTTTAACTGGATTTAGCTAACCCATGATCATGTTTTGCAGAGGTCTAAGTTCCCAGAGCACTGTCTTTCTTTCCAACGGCACCATGCTGTTTCTTGGTATTCTTTAATTCTCTTTGCTTCACAAAATAAATATTAAAGGATTTCAGATAAGCCTTTTGAGTTGAATCAAAATTTAAGCCAATTTTTTTGATGCTAATAACTGCTTTACTTGAAACAGAAATTTGCAGATAGCAGTAAGAATGTAAGAAGCCTCCAAAAATGCAAGTCAGTTACATTTTTTAGAGTGCACAGTATCCTTTCATTTTCAATTACTTCACTTTTATTGGTTGTTGCTACCCATGGTATTTCTCTTCCTAAAATATTAATATTTAATTTCTGTGTGAAAATCATTGTCTTTTACCATTTGTGCAAGGAGAATACATTTATAAAGCGTAGTTTTATAGAGTGTAGAGTGTGTCACAGTAAGATAGAACGCAAGAAACCAGCATCTATTCATGTGTTTACAGGTCTTTTACTTTTGTCCTCTCTTCTTTTTTTGGTCGGGGGTAAGGTGGGTTGCTGGCCACTACAGGAACCATACCCTAGACCTTGGCATTATAACACACACTCTAACCAACTGAACTAAACAGCCAGCCCTGGGTCTTTTACTTTTGATGACGGAAGTTTATCTTAACTATCAAGGACTAAATGACAAGACTTCAAACTTTTAAGAAACACTTTAATAGGCATAACGAAAAGCTAAAAGAATATCTTATCTTTCAAAGAGCATTTTACAGGAAATAAGGATTTGTTTATATATAGTTTAATACACTAAGAACTCAACATACAATACAGCATTTCATAAATGGTCAGATAATTGATGCATATTTCGTGATGAACAATATGTCAATGAACATAAATCAAATCAAATAACAATAAAACAATTATATGATTTCAAGTATGCATCTGGTGGGTATATTCCAGTCAAATCTAATTTATCTCTTTGTTAAGCCTTGTTCAAATATAAAGAACAATGTAATACTTTTAGAAATATATATTTCTTTCAACTGAGTAATAGTAATCAATGTATCCTTGCTGCTAAGAACCTTTTGGAATATTCTAGTACCATTCATTTTTAATCATTCAAAATAAGCCTAGAAGAGTCATCATAGCAATTGTCCTCACTGTTCCTATTTGCCACCATAGTGGAGGACAAAGGGAAACTGGTTCATTTGGAATATTTTTAATGGTTTATTTTATTATTTTTGAAGTGAGTTTAGTTGTACAGCAGTATGAGGAAATCAAATATTTAATGTGTACCATTTAAGAAATAGCTATGGACTTTACTATGAATCTCCTGAGAATCCACTCATTCCATGCTGTATTGTAAGGAGAACCACATTCTAGTTTTCTTTATTGTGTGCAGACTGACTGCATGAAAACAGAGGGAAATAATGTAGCAATAACTCATATACATAGATAAAAGAAATTCTCTAACTTTATTTTTGAATATTCAAGAGTCTGACAGGATAATTTATTTTTAGAATATATGGATGCCCTCCAGGAGTTAACACAAGCAAAAATATCTAGCAACAATAAGAAGTAAATTATCCAGACAGTTTAAACAAAAAATCTAATAATTCCTGAGATGCTAATATGTAGTAAAAAGCTTCATTCTTAGATTATTCCAGTTTTATGATTTATGAAATAATCTGATGAGGACCACATGATATCATGCTGATCAAATATTTAGATGAACTATTGGAAATTGAAGAGAAAAATATTAAGTGATAAAATTTGCATACATACACATATACACACACCACACAAAAGACAAAACTACCTAAAACAATGAGCTAAATATGGCAAGATAAAGTTTACTAGAATAAATTTAAAAGTTTGACTTAGCTAAAAAAAAAAACCCAAACCCCATTTGGGCACAACATGGGAGATAAGGCTTGTTAAATTATAACACAAGAAGGCTTGGGGTTTGTTATGTGACTATCAAGCCAATAAGAATTCTAAATCTTTGTATGGAAATAGATGCTTTATAATCCCTACATCTCTCACTTGGAATACATGCCAGCCTTATTTTAATGAAAGTGGGATATCATATCCCTTGTCTTTGTTGTATAAAATCTTGTCATGAATAAATCTACAATAATGAAAAAACTCAACACAGTATTAGATTCACCAAATATAAGAAGATCCAAATAGCACCCGGGTCTAATAAGACCAGAATCTAAAATTAAAGATAGAATTAACCAAGATAAAAATGCTTGCGTTAAAATATACCCCAACAGACAGAAAAAAATAGGCTGCCTCCCTGTGGCTAAAAGAGGCACTCTAAAAACTACCAAACAGAACCAAATGGCCATAGCAGGCTGAGGGGATCTACTTGTGTTCCCACACTAATAATATGTATGTTATAATCATGAGGCTTTTCTTTCCTGTAAAAAAGCAGAAACTGGTTCCTGGAAGATAATGTTGAGATAGTTACATGTGAAAATTTCTCGCCTGAGTTTCAACAGTCAACCTGGCACAACACCTCCTTATTTTGAGGCTCTGCTATAGCTCTGGTTGGACAGAGAATCAGCTTCACAAACATTCCTTCTGAGAAGCAGTAGCAACCTCCAAACCATCTTTGGCCAGTTTAAAGAGACTGTGCACTAAGTGTCTTCTGTGACCTATAGCTACCTTTTGACCTCAGGAGCCAAATTTCACCTCATTTTAATATTAAATCTCCACCCCAAAATGAACATGGGGGTATGTTACATGTATGCACACACATGATTCCCCTCATAAATATTCACAGAATTTTCCTGAACCTGCTAAATATAAAGCTGACCTTGCAAGACATAATGCCATTTTCTCTCTTCATTCTTCACAGTGTGCACTTTCGGTTTTCCCAGGAGGTTGCATTTCCGAACCTGCAGATTGCCTTTCTTGTTTTTTTTTTTTTAATCTGGAAATAGTTTCTCTTCTTCTTCTGCCATGGCTTTCATGGTCTCTCTTTGTTAATACTAACTTACATAAGGTGGGGCTGAGGAAACGGACAGATTAGGACCAGAATGAGTTGTGTTCATATACTTTTTTTTTTTACTAAATAAGCCTTCTCAGGATATACGATTTCTTTTAGGGAAATTTCTTATCAAATGAAACATATTTTCAACACTTTGTTATAGTTGCCTAACCCTGACTGTCTTGCTTTGCAACCAAAATATAGACAGATAGACAGATAGATAAATAGATAGATAGATACAGATGTAGATAACTTTTGTACTCCAAACCCCACCAGAACTCTTTGGTATATTACAGGAAGCATTTGCTTCTTAATCTCTGCTATCAGCTGGGATTTGGCTGATATTGTCTTGGGCTTTTCTGAGACTGGTTCCAAGTTGTGAGTTGGAATCATATCTGCTCCACATGTCATTCATACCATTGAACCAGAGGCTTAATAATGCAAGATCTTCTCATGTCAAAGGGTGCCAATGCAAGAGGACAAGTCCAGCCATGTATGCAATAATCAAGCATTTCATTATCTGCTACTCATTACACTGGCCAAAGTAAACCATATGACTGAGAAGGAAGATGTGTATTAAACAAATAAGTACAAGTATGATGAGTGTTACAAGAGATAAATAGAATTCTATAAAAACAGATTATTAGGTACATATAATATTCTGGGAGTGGACTCCGAGTATTCAGGGAAGATTAGTTGATTAAGTGAAGCTCAACCATAAAGGAGAGTTAGGTGTGTGGAGATGAGAAAAAGGAGCATTATAAATTTTGGGTAGGGAATTGCTAGTGAGAAAGCCAATAGAAGAAAGAGCAGGTTATGAACACAACAGTAACAAAGGCTTGAGAACACATTGGCAGGAATAAGAGGGTGAGGGCATGATGATGGCAAAAGATAGACTGGAAATTTGGACAAGGTTATTTACTGTCCTTGAGGCTTTCATATTAGTATAGTGGGATACACAGATTTTAAACAGAGAAGTGAGAGAATCTGGACATCAATTTTAAAATAAACATTCTACCAAAAAAAAAGAGGAGAAAATGGCTATGTATGTGGGAATATTGACGAGCAGTTTTAGTAGGCTTTCAAAATAGACTGGTAAAAGTGCCTGGTGATTTAGATAGGGTATTAATAGTAAAGATGGAAAAATTCAGACTCCAGTAATGGTTAAGAAAACATGACTAAGAGCAGGTAATATTTATACAGTGTCTACTATATGTCAAACATTGTGACAACGGTTTCATTCACTGCCTATTTAAAATTCACAAAATTCCTTTCTAATGGCTACTTTCCTATCCCCATTTCATAGCTGAGAATATCAAGGCCATATTACATTTTTGAAGGCTGAAGAGAGTTGGGGGAACTTCTGAATTAGTCTGTTTCTGTTGCTTACAACAGAATACCAAAACTGGGTAAACTGTAAAGAAACAATATTTACTGCTTACAGTTTTAGAGGCTGGGAAGTCTGAAGTCCAGTAAATACATCTGGTACAGGCCTTGTTCTTGGTGACTCTACAGCAATGCAGGTTATCACATGGCAAAATGGCTGAAGCAAAGAGAGCTCCTCATGTGCTCCGCTTTCAAAGCCATCAGAACCATGGCTGTGACCACCATTAAACCATCAATGGATTAATCCATTCCCTAGCACATGGTGCTCACAGTTAAATCACCTCTTCAAGGCCACACTTTTCAATTCCCAAAATAGGATTTCCCACCCTCCTAACACTGTCACAGTGGGGGTTAAGTTTCTAATACATGAAAATTTGGGGAATACAATTCAATCCATAGCATCTTCCCAACACCAAAACCCACTATAATTGCCAATAGTCTAAACTGACTCAAATTTTAGAAGTAGGCTTATAAATTATAAATGATTTGAATAAAATTACATAATGAAAGAAATTTTCTAACTTTATTTTTGCATATTCAAGAGTCTGACAGGATACTTTATTTTTAGAGAATATGAAGACAAGTCATAATAATTGAATAAAATGAGTTACCTAAAATGAACTTTCTCCTAGAAAGTGTACCTAATGAGGCTGTGTATAAGACCACTGACCCTTCATTAACTTTAACACTGTATTCTTTATCTCCTTTATCCCAGTCATATCCCTGGGAGATGCTGCTTTATTTTGTTAAAGGGGTTCTCCAATAATGGCTTCTTTCCTCCCATTGTTTGCACATGGAGAAGTTCTTCTCATCTTTATGGTGAGCTAAGAAACAAGGAAGCTACGTAACTCCACGTTACACATTTAAGGAGGGCTAATAAGCCAAGTAACCAGCTGGGGTTGGTTAGCCAGGAATTCAGAGAAATTCAATAGAAACAGAAGACCCCAGATGCAATTTTGCCTTGGTCTGCTAGCTTGTAAAACAATAATAGGATCGTGAACTATGTCAGCATTTAGGGCAACAGGAAAACCCGATCAATACTCACTTCACTGGAACTTCCTCTGCCTTCTGCTTCTCTGCTGCTTCCCTGCAGAGTGATCAGGTTGAACCTGGAAACCAGCTGTTTTGGGCACAGCTGGAGAGATGTCTCATCCCTGAAGCCATAGATCTTTTTTTCTATCTTTGTTCCTTCCCTCGGGGGCTTGAAAGATGTTTTGGATTAAAAGAAATGGAGCCTAAGGGTTGATGTGAAATATTAGTTATTAGAGTCTTTCTCCAACCATGTCAGTTCAGGGTCTGATTAATAGTTCAGAAGTTAAAGCAGAAGAATACAGTCCAGTATTAGTTTGTTTTAATCCCAATTAAAAATTAGAATGACACAAGGGGATTTTGAAATATTTTGCTCTGGCCCACTACCAAATGTTCTGAACTAATTGGTTTCACGTGGGGCCAGAACAAAATTATTTATTAAAAGCTTCCAGGTGAATCTAATGTACCATCGGGGTTAAGAAATGACCAGATTTTTCTAACAGGACCTTTTGAGCTCTACTGTCAAAATAGTGTTGTGATCTAGATATTGAGTCCTTTTAGCTGCTCTGTATGCCTGGGCTTTTAGGTCTTGAGAAATTAAAGATAAACTGTAATATATCCACTCATTACAAGCTGTATTTGGTCTGTCAAAAATATTGTCATACACACACACACACACACACACACAAACACACACGTATATATATTAGTCTAGCTAAGTTTACTGACCATTCAGAAGTTCCATGGTTCTTTATATTTGGTGATAGAATTGCCCAACCTGTATATAACATTTTCTTTTTCTCCCTGTGTTTGCATATTTAATCAAGCTGAATAGACAGTTTGACAGTTTAGCTGGTGCCTTTTTTCCACTTAATATTACCTTATACTATTTAAATGGGCCAATATTTTTTGAAAATTTTCTCAAATGATATTTCATAGGATGTTTGCAAATTAAATTAAGTATTTTTCTATTATTAGATATTTTGCTTCTATCAAATTCTTGCTGTTATAAATACGACAGTGATTAAGTCACTTTAAAAATTGGCCACATCAGTGGTTATTTCCTTCTCATATAACTAAAATATGTAAACACCTTAAACGATCATAACATGTATTTCCAAATTGCTTTTAGGAAAAAATGAGTGTCGTTATTTTGGAATGTCAATTAGAAGATAAATTGAAAATGATATTTTATTGTTCAACTGGCTTTTTGGGTATGCTTGTTTATTAGCATGATTATATTTTTATTTGTAAACTTACTAGTCATTTGCAACACTTCAATCACGTACTGTTTCTTCTCTTATCTAATTAACTTTTGAAGTTTTAGTGTCACTTAATATTCTTGAAAATTCTCTATTTCTATTTTCCCATTTTTATAAAATGTTACTAAAATTTTTCTTAGGTTTTCTTAATGTTTTCTTAAAATTTTTATGTTTTCTGTATGAAGCATTTTAGCATTATGTGTCAATTCTATTGGCATTTGCCATTGTTATTACAATATTTAAAAAGCATTTTTAAATGTTATAATCAGATGAAATGCAAACATTTATTTGTAGGATGTAGTTTATGAATTGTTTTTTCTAAAATTACCCAAAGTGTTTTTTTTTTTGTATGTATGGTTTAAAAAGAAGCTCCAGGTTGATTCCAAAACCATTTGTAAATGATCCCTGTTCTTCTTTGTTGCTGAGGGATAGAAAACTTGAAAGAAAAAAAAAAAAAAAACTAAATAAAACCACGTGGATCCTGACAGGTATTTCCAGCATATTTTTTGATATACGAAAAAAAGAATCTTTCAGATTTAAGCCTGGGTGAAAGAATGGTGACATCAATGATGTTTTATGAAAAATTTATGAGGACAATGACCCAAAGAGACAGTAATTTACAAAGGATAACTCGTTTTAAGAAGGAATGAGATAATATTGAAGATGAAACCCACAGCAGCATAAAGAGTAGGGTATTTAAGAACTGCTATTTTAAAATATTAAGAGTATTTGGGAATTCATAATAAGCCCAGTGCATGACTGCATTAGGGAGCTATATGATTACCAGTTCTAAATGTCCTCTGTAACCTGCTCTGACAACCAAAAAATTAAACTAGATCAACTTTTTTTTTTTTTTTCAAACCCTATTAAGGTTGGGGGGAACAATTGGAAGTGTAATTGGCAGGAGAAAAGAAGACAGTCTTTTGGAATTCTTAACAATAGACCAACATGTTATATTACTCCCAGAGAATGAAAAAACATACCACAGCAACAATGGTGGTACGTAAATAAGCCTGTGGATGTGTATGTGAGTGTGTGTGTGTGTGTGTGCCTATTGAATTAAAGAAAAGGATAATTTGTTATGAGAAAAGTGCAGAAGAACAAAACCCCAACAAGGTGTTGTATTTCAGTCTTTACAGGTTTGTATAGGTGTAGTTTAAGATAGAGTGAGAATATGAGCCATCTATTTGCTAAGGCAATTTTTCATCAGTTAAAATCACAACCATATCTTAAAAATATTGTTGATGGCAAATATGAGCTTATATGAAAGGATTGTTAATAAATAAGTATAAAATCATATACATTGGAGAAGATATAACTTTCCCAGCTTACATGACTTTTAAATGAGACACAAAATAAAAATGGAGAAGGCAGGCAAGAATCCCAACTTAAAGCAATCGGGATAGAGATAGAAAATAAAGAATGAAAATCCAGACTGTAGGAACTAATCACCAAGATGCAGAACCAGGTTTAAAGAGCAGTGTGTTTTGATGGATGCAATATGCTTCAATCTCAAAAAAATCTGATTAAAAATTAATTGTGGCAATATTGCCTGAAAATCCCACCATTACTGACTAAATTTTGAAGATCTGAATAGTCCTGGAGTGAGATCTGCATGGAGAACCTCTTCTGTAAGTAGACAGACACTCAAAAACACTTTAGAATATAAATTATGATTCACTGAATAGCTTGGTTTTTGGTCAGGGTAACTAGAGTTGAAAGACTGTAATGTTCATTTACTGCCCTTTTCTGGAGTTGCATTAAAATGGATTGATCGTATTTTCTATTTCAATTCAGATTTGGTTTTATTTTATAAAGACTCAATTTGAGTGTTTGCAGTTAGCTTCATGACTAATTAAATTGCCAAGGAAAAAGATTTCTGGGTCAAATAACACAAGATGTCTGAATAACATATGTTTTGCAGACTTGCTCTAAGCCTGAAGGAAAAACTTAAAATAAACACTAGCACTCTAATGACTTGACAGTTGAGATATTTGAAAGAGGGGCACTTACCTAGCATTCCAATGTCACACCAATCACAGATCAAAAAGAAATATCATAAGCTTAAATATCCTTAGATAAGCTTCCATTTTAAGATTTCTCCAGGTTTTAAGTCATTGAGTTAGTTAATTATTTAGTTATGCAGCCATATGTTTTACAACCAGCTTATTTTTTTAAATTTACAAATCAGTATATCACACTGGCCAAGGTTGAATGTTCTATTGGTGCTTTACTCAGTTATTATTGTTTGAGATTGTTTTTAGTGAATAAGAGGAGTTTGGTTCCATCTGCTTTAAAAATATTTTAAGATACATGTTTATTGCAGCCACGTACTATATTCTTTCTCTCTGGGCTTTGATAATCTTTTTGAGTATGTGCTGGAGTGGACCCCAAATTACTTTACAAGAGAAGTCTTAGTTCTGTTCATGTCTAATCCACATCCGTGTGGTGGTGAGGGGTCGTTAGTCATATGTTCTCGGTAGACTCATCAGCTTTTAATGATGATGCTAATAGTCACTCTTGTATGGTCTTTTTTAATATGACTGATAACCTAGTAACATAATTGGTTGGCTTCAAGTTATTTGTCTAGTACTACTAGATCTTAAATTCTTGTCTAGTCAGTAATAACCAAATGCTTAGCTAACATAAATGTATATGTGAAGGACTAATTGAATGACATGTAGTAATTTATTTCAAAATCCAGTGTTTCACCAAGCATCTGTAAATGGCAGAGTTACTCCACAAAAGAGTATCTATTGCCTCAAGGTAAAAATGAGAAAAGTGAGAAACATATAGTGTTTTGAATTTTTTTTTAGGTTAATATGTTCAAACTAAAGGAAACCTTTAACAAAGTTTAACATTTTTGTTTCTCAGACAGTAGAAGTAAATATAAAATATCTAATAATAGTGTTAGTGAAAAAAATAAATTAGAATGCTATTTAAATAAAATAAAAATACATACCAAAGGAAAATACCAATTCTGTAAATAAAAACAAATTAAAATACAAATTAAGCACAATAAAATGAATAAAGTATAAAGGGATGGGAATAACATTTAAAGAAAAATAAGGCAATAAATAAAACAGATAAAAGTAAATATAATAAAGACATTTCCATTTCTCTTAACAATGTTGATGTTTTTGAGGCTAAATTTTGTCTGGTGTATTTCTGTGTCCCCATTTAGACACCCAGTTGAGCTCCTCCGTTATTAGCATTCAATGTACTGAGGTCCAGAAGCCTGAGATCCATTACTGGAGACAATTTAAAACTCAGAATTAACCAGATCACTGGAATGGTATGCACGTAATTTATTTTTATTAAGTTGTATCTGATTTGCCATGTTAATGAGTCTTTTAAGAAAGAGTTCTGTGGAATTAATTACTAGTTTGAAACTAACAATAATTTCCTGGGAATTCTTCACAATATTAAGTTATGTTACATCACACTATATCATATATGTTATATATCTTCTTTAGACACATGAGAAAAGTATCTCTGGTTCTCAACATCTTTGTCTAATGAATAAATTTTGCCTTACCTGAGAAATTAATGAATTTATCTCACTGGATCATCTCAGATTTAAATGACAATTGAAGTCAAAAAGTTGCCTCGGTTTTGTTGCAACATGCATTTTTAATGTTTAGATTTACTCTGATTTTATTTTTCTTTCTCTTGTTTTTTTCTAGTCTGGATATTCTCACCCATCTACAGTGGTTCCACATACCTCTTTTCCAGATATTTTAAATTGTTTCTGGGGTAAACTGCAGCTGTGATACTATACTAACGGATTTCTTAATTCCATTACCACTGTGTTGCAGGAGGGATCTAAACTTACATATTTGTTTTATTCATTCAATGTAAATAAGATATTCTCTTTTTCTGACCTCATCATAGTATGTGGTTTCAATAAACAGATTTTTAAATTTTGCTTATTGCCTTACAAGACACAATTCCATTCCAGAATTGATTGAAAATACTACCCAATTACAGCAGGTAACCAGGAGGGTAGAGGGTAAAGGCATAAAAGAAATCAGCTTTAATCATTTTCCTAGTTTTAATATGTTGATCTATTCCTCAATGTTTAAACTTCAATAGTTTTTAATTTGCATTTGGAAATTCTAGTCAGAAACTATAACAACTACTCTAAAAGATACAAAAGTGATAAAGCACAGGATCTATGGTTTCGTTGTGATAACTGACTGGCATTATTTCCTATATTATTTTTTTAATACATTTCACACATTACCTTGTTATCATCCCAATTATTCAAAAACTGGCACCCGCTGGCTACCAAGCCTGGAACCACACGAAACACTCAGGATCAGTATTTCACTCACCAACCCTAAGCTCTGTGGCATGAGGGAAGGTAGCCACAATGTTGCTTTCCCTAGAACAAATCAATTTGTTTTGGAGCTACAAGTACCGTCCAGGAAACACCGCCATAATCACATCATCTGCTTTGGCATAACTTCCCTCCCGTCATTGAGAGTTGCCGGTCTATCGGTGGGGTGTTATGGGAGGAAGAGATCTACAAGGAATAAATAAAATTGTGAACATAGTTAAAACTACCCAGGGTACTTAGCCAGAAATCTTAGTTCTGGTAGTATAGGTCCATAAATAAATAAGTACTAATCAGATGTGAGTCAAAAACCAAGAGATATCCTCATCTTAGTGATAGACTTCCAATTACTGCCATTTGTTACTGAGACTTAGCCCCTTTGAGAGGTTGGCCAGAATGAGGGAGATTAGCAGTTGTTTCTGGGATTTGTATGAATGTCCTATTCAAAAAGGTAACTATTTCAAATGAGCTGCCTAAAAGTGTTAAGGAGCAGCTAATATTAAAATGTGTATGTATGTATGTGTACACACATACACACATATACACATGTACACACATGTGTACACATACACATACATATATGAGTTTGCATATTGGATAGGGTAAACTAAACACACTACTGAAATTTCTTGGCAGTCTTAATTCATGAGGAAAATTATTACTCATTTCTTCCTCTCACTTGTTTACTGGACCATGGCACATTTTCCTATTACTGACTGTGTTTGATAGATTATTGCTGACAATAGCTATCTACTCTGCTCTGCCAACCTCTGCTGATATTTTAATTGCTTTCCTTTTCTTTCATTCACTGTTAAAACTTTTGAGATAAATAGCAATTAAAATATACAAATATGTTTAGCAGTAATCATCAGCTTTTTCTCTGACAAGCCAAATAATGAGACTTTGATAGTACTAAATGAGTTTATGTTCCATTAGGTTTAAATTAACATAGAAACATTTTTTTTTCCATTGCTAGTTTATATCAAGTTCAAAAATGTAACCAGCAGCAACTCATCTTAAGTGTCTATGTACCAAGAATACACTATTATTGTTGCCAATATGAAAATCTCCCTTATAAGTAACAAAAGAAAAAAGTGATTTTCTCAGGATCATGTGAAGTAGAGATAGGCAATGATTAAGTTTAAATAATTAATATATTGAAATCTCCGTTTTAAATTTTTGGCATTTTGCGGACAAACAAATGACTATATATTATTGATTGTCAACTGATACTGGATTTTGATTTAATAATTGCAGACTAATAAAAAACATCATGAAGTGTTCTTTTGTGAGGAGTGAGTGCAATGCCAATTTCAAAGTGCATGTGGTGATTCTTTTTATTGCCAGAGGAGGTAAGATGATTTTTGGCAAAACACTCCTCTGAAAAAGTTCATGACTAACAATCACATTTATGTCGTATTCCCTGGACCATCCCCATTTCTTTTCTCTGATCAGGCCCAATTTTACTTCTGAGACAAAACTAAGACCCATCTGCTATGTCAAAATTATCTTTAACACACTTCAAATCATAAAGTGTTTCTTCTTTTCCCTCCTTTAACCACTTCTTTATAAATTGTATATACTTTTATGATACCTCATTATTGTCAAGCTCTTAACTATGTGTTTTATGGTTATTTAGTATGCACATGGTTTATTTTATTTTCCCCACAGTAATATACATTTTTCTCAATGATTAAATGCAAAATCCTGTCTTTTTTACAGCAATCATTCAAAGTCTCATCCATGGTATTTATGCAAGAAATGTTTATTGGTTTGACATTTTTGTTGGACAGATGATTGATGAATTTTATAACATGAATCAATTGCCATAGGCTAGAGAAGAAGGATGGATCATTCTATAAATTCAGGATGTCAAGTATATTTACCAGGTCAATATATGTCTAGTCTGATCAGTAGACCCTCTAACTTAAAGCCTTTAACTTAAAGTACTTAATGTAGTACTACAAAAGTCAGAAAAGCAACAAGCTAAGTGATCAATTACAGTACCCTGTTTTAAAAGATCTGAGAAAGCAGTGTTATGGACATACATAGAAAAATATCCTTGTCAATATTGTTCCATGTATTAGTATTAATACCCACTCCTGCCCAACTATCACAATTGCCATTGTCAATTATGTTGCTTCCTCATGTTTCCTGTTCAAAAAGAAAGTGTGTTTGGTGCTTGCGACTTAATGAAAATAATTTTTAAAGAATACATTTTTTTCTTAGCTGCCAATTTTATTGAACACACCTCCCTCTTTTGAATTTATTTTTTTCTACGTAATAAAAAAAAATGCCTGGCACTTTTTGGAGTGCTATGTATGTATTAAAGCATTTATGCCCAATCTCAACTCCATGAAGGAGTTGCTAATATTATCCCAGGCAGAGAAATTGAGTAATTTGTATAAGTGGTGGAGGAGTTTAAATTGGGCCACAGAGGCAACTTGACATGAGACACTGCCTCAAAATCTCTACTATGCCTTTGTCATTTTTTTACTTTGCTAACTATGGTTTTTCACTGTTCTGGGGCCATAGCATTAATTTATGTTCTTATTTATTAAAAGCAAGTTTATTCCACAATGCAAACCTTCACTTCTGGGATAATTTATTCATGTCCACACCAAGCATATACTGCTCTCCTCTAACATTCCAAATGCTTGTTAGAGATTTCAGCTTGTGCCTTACAATGTTGTCATGTTGAATTTAAAGTGTGCTCAGGAAATTAAAGATGGGGAGAAAGGATAAAGTCTAACTTACCATTCTGAGTACCTAATTCGGGCAATTCTATAACTACTTGTCCAGTTATTCAGGCTAGTGTAGTAGTTCCCCCTTGATCCTGATTTCAGTTACAAGCAGTCAACTGCAGTGCAAAAATATTAAATGGAAAATCCAGAAATAAACAATTCATAACTTTTGGAGTCTGTTCTGAGCAGCATGATGAAACCTCACATGATCCATCTCCCTCTCACTTGGGACATGAATCATCCCTCTGTCCAGTGGATCCACACTGTCTGTGAAACCTGCCCATGCTGTCTGTGTAATCCACCCTCTAGTCTAGGTTATCAGATTGAAGGTCACAACATTGCAGTGCTTGTGCTCAAAGAACACTTATTTTACTTAATAAAGGCCCCAAGTTGCAAGAGTAGTGATGCTGGCAATTCGGATATGCCAAAGAGAAGCCATAATTTATAAATTAAACTTTATTAAAGGTATGTATATGTGAGCAAAAGCAAATTTTACATAGAATTTGGTACTATCCAAAGTTTCAGGCATCTTGGGGGTCTTGCAACATTATCCCGCATGGATAAAGGGGGCTACTGTAATATGTTTCCACAAACCTTTGGCTAAGAGCATTCTATTAATCACTGTCAATTTTTCTTTCCTTTATCTGTATCCTCTTTTTCTGTCCTTGTTCTCTACCACAGATCTCTTCAACAGTTCATACTAAGCCTTTTTTTTCTGTAGGAAATAGTCTAGTTTTTCCACCATACTTTCTCTTCTACACCTCAGTATGGCATGACTTTTTTAAAAAGTATCAGTTTTGAGTAATACAATATATCCCTGTACTCATATATTTAAAGGCTTTATATTCTCTATAAAATAATTGCTGTACTAATTATTCTAATGAAAGCCCCATAAGTGCCAAATTATTTCTCCATTATTGCTGTGCAATACCTTCCTTTAGGTCCATTTGGGTTATTGGCCCATCTCTGTTCAGAAATTCCATATTCACACAACTCTTTACTTTTAGTCATATATTTTCTTCTCTCTAGAAAACAAGCTTTCATTCTCCCTACTTATTGACTTATTTCCTTTCCATATAAGGCTTGGGTTAAGCCTCAGGATTTCTAAGAAACCACTATTGATAATGTAATACACAGTTGTTTTTTCTGTGAACTCTCGGGTAACTTTCCATTTGTTCACTTATTTGTTCCTTACCATGGAAAACATTCTTTGTGTATTTTATTTATTTGTATTTTGCGTCTTACCACAAAGACTATATTTTTTTTGTGTGTGTGTAAAATTATATATTCATACCCTCATTCTGTAGCATAGAGCTTTGAATATATGAGGTGTTCAAATATAAGACTGCTGATTCTCACAAAGTACTTCAGCAAAGCCAGTTGGAAAATATAAATGACAATTAATATGTTAATTAACTATTTAAAAAAATGAAATATAAAGAAATTCAACTTTAACGAAATCCAGACAGCTAGAAAAGTATTTTTTTTTCTAAAAATTGCCTTGCATGTTTTATAGGATGGTGCCATGAAATAAACATGAACCTTACATCAGAATATCAGAATTTGAGTCCCTACTCTTTACTTACTTTACCTGTAAACTTGTATATGTCATTTAACTTACCTGTGCCTCAATGTCATAATCTATACTGTTAAATTTTTTACTGGTATTTCTGGGACGTTGGTAGAAATAAGTAAGATCAAGAATATAAAAATATATTACAAAATTCTTGGAAAAGTAGAAAACAACAAATATCAATTGAATCTGAATTTTAGATAACATTAAACCAAGAGATTTAATAGGAAAAGAAAGAACTGTACATTGATTTATCTTCTATTCTTCTAACCACGTTATAGTGGAGAAAGTAATTACAATTCAAAATGGGATGCCATGGTAGACATTGTGACTGACACCATACATATATAAAGGATCAAAAGAGAATTCTATGAATACAAACCAACAAATTGGATAATCTAGAAGAAATGCATAAATTTCTAGAAATATATAACTTACCAAGATTCAATCATAAAAAAAGCCAGAAAATCTGAACAGACCAAAAATGAGAAAGGAGATTGAATTAGTAATCCAAACCTCCCAACAAAGAAAAGTGCAGAACCTGATGGCTTCACTGGTAAATTCTACCAAACATTTAAAGAATTAACACCAGTACACTGATTAAAAAAGAACACTTTAAAGCTCATTTAATGAGGCCAGCATTACCTTGATACCAAAGCTAGAAAAGAACATTACAAGAAATGAAAATTGCCAGTCAGTATTCCTGTTGTACATAGATGCAAAAGTCCTCAGCAAAATTCTAGCAAACCTAATTTAGCAGCATATTATAGTTTGACTTCCATATCTGAAGATACAAAACCTGTGGAGACAGAGAGCAGACTGACTATGACACATTATATAAGGAACTTGAGCATACTCAGATTTTGGTATCCTCGGAGGTGTCCTAGAACTAATACCATGGATACCAAGTGTTGACTCAATGTTTTAAACACAATTAAATAAATAAAGCATGTATCAAGACCTAAATAAAATGTTTTTTTCCTCAAAGACTGTTGCTTTGCATTGCTTCGCCCCCCCCCCCATGGATTTGTCACCCCACTTCCCCTGGGTGATGGAGATGCAAAGGATTACTCAAAGCCCATTTCTACTGAGCAGTGAGAGGCCCCAAAGTGGTTAATCTCCCTGGGAATGCTCAAGTGAGAGCCAACCCTTCCATTTGGGAAATTAATGCCAAATTGGGGTTCTCTTCCTGCATTTATTTTCCAGACCAGGAAGTTACAGTAAGAGAACAAAGGTGAGGTTAGAGTTTAACAATATAGGCTGGTAACTTTCAGTGAAACAAGATGACATTCCATAAGGCAATAAAGTGGTCCTATCAACAACAGTTTGATCTTAGCAAACATTCCTCTATAGTAATTTCTCAGTATCTTTACATAACAATCAATAACTAGTCTGGCCTTTGAGCCAGCAACCTGCTGTGCCACAATCCTTATCTTGCAACAGAGACTTATAGCCTGAGGGAAATTTACTGTCCTTGCAGGGTCAATATTTGAAACTGCAAGGCTTTGGAAAACCAGGCCCTGTGAAGTACATATGCTTTCTAGTATATTCCACAAAAGACTAGGTATAGTAAAAATGATTACCACAGCATCTATACCAAAACAGGCAGTCTATGAATATCTGTATATTATTTATTGACACGCAAGTTACACCCTAAATTGCACTATGTATTTCTGTCTGAAGTATTAAAAATAATAAAACACTGAGTGCCATATTTTCAAGACTTGGAATAATTTCCTAGAGTAAGCCTGTACACAAAGTAAAAACACATAACACACATCATTTATATTAAAATTGAGTGATGATAGCACATCTTAAATTTTCTCCTCATCTACAGTGTTACCATGACCCAAATCCCTACAATAGTGTTCAAGTCCTATATCTTAAAACTTCTTCTATACGAAATGTCTTCAAATTCAAATAAATAATGAGAACTTATTGACACACCTTGACATTGATTTTTCCCTTAACTCCACTCAATCACATAGCAGATGGCTACAATAAGCCTGCTCCTCCTAGGAATAAAGGAATCCAATTTAATATGCCCATATGACCTAAGCGATAGACATGGACAGAACAAACACCAATATGGAAGCTCCGTTTGGAAGATATTAGGGTAATCAAGAAATATTTAATTTTTAGGTAAGATATATTGATCAAATTTCTTTTTTCTTTATCTAACAAGTCTAAGTCCACTCAAGTATTTCATTGGTAGCCTAAAAAAGCCATTCTGAGGTGATGTTAAGATTGAGTGACATGCAGCTAAGATTCTGAAGCCTGTTCAACAAATGTTACTTCAAGCTGTGTGATATGGGATATGTGTAGGTGCTGAGGCTAGGAGGGTAGTTAGGAGATCATTCATGTCAAGCCATTATGGTATTAAATTATGATTAATTATGCAACTACATCTATTTTCTCATATATTTTGCCTTAATGTTTGTAACAACAGGCTCAAACAATTTATGCTTTTGTAAATAATTTGAAATAGTGTGTATGTGTTGTATGTATGTGTGTTTGTGTGTGTGTGTGTGTAAATAATCAATGTCCAAACTCTTTGCCACGGTAGATCGCTTGCTTATCATGTTCTAGCTGTTCCCCCAAGCAAGTCTTGGTATTTTGGGGACTCACTGTTCTCTACCACTTACCTTTTCCAGCCTCATCTCCTTTCCTCTGACTCCTTTCCTTGCTCCCCTGAACTCTGTACTTATAAACTATTGTAATTGATTTTTGGCTTTTATTTTTTTCACAGGTGTTGTGCTTCTGCTATTACCCATTTTTGGGGACAGGAGTGGAGTGAAACAACTCATATTATTTCGAATAACTATTTTGAAGTACTCTTAAAAAAGAAAATTTATAATAATACAATTTTAAAGTTACTTGTTCATGACATTGTATATATTGGCTAACAAGTCAGAAATAGGATATTGAAAATTCAAACATAATGATTTTTCATTTCCTAATGTCATAACTATCTTAGTATTTTTTATGCAGCTCAGCATTTTTAAGGTCACATTATTCAGCAACTTCATCCTCTAAAATAGTACCTTTCCAGTAACTTCTTAGTACATTTTACCTCAATAGTATCATGTGGGATAATCTGCAAAGAATGCAAACATGAGTAAGCACAATCAAAGATGCCCAAAATAAGAGGGCTTGAGCAAGGTTTAAACTTTAGACTACATCATAGTTTAAGGCCCATAGGTCCAGTAATCAATTGAGGGGAAAGATATATCTCTAATTAATACTTTTAAAAATCTGAACTCAGTAATACTTTAAAAATAAATGTAAAATGAAGAATTGTGATTATTGTGAGAACAATTTGACATCAAATTCAAAAAATACTTTATTTAGACAATATGTTTTTGTAAAACTCATGAACTGATATCCTTTTTAGTCCCAAAGGGATTTTTTGGTCAAGGGTAGAAGTTCAGAAACAATAGTAATATTAAAATAAATAAATAAAACTTTAATATCTTCTTTCTTAAAAAAAAATCACATGGTGATTGCCAAATTATTTCTATATCTCTTACTTACTATGTTTACCTTAAAAAAAACCCAAACCTCATACAGATCACTTTTTTAAAATATCTGTAAAATCAGTATCTTGCAATTCTCTCTAACGGCTGTCAAGGCTGTTCATTGGCATGCCACCTGTCACACAGGGCCCCATGTTTAGAACAGTATTAAAACTTATATAACATTCTGTTGTCAACATCTTTTTTTTTTTTTTTTAGCAAGGACTGCATCTTCATTTTGTTCCAGGCCTCTCAAAGTATGTAGCCCATCCTGCTTCCCTCCTTCCCAACTGTGTAGTTGTTCAAAACTAAAACACTTGTTTTTCAAAGCAATACTTTTTAGGGAAGGATAAAGAGAACAAGTAAATTTAACATTCTTCAACAAAAAAAGATGGTGGTAGAAAGTTGTAAATTATTAATTACTAATATTTTTTTAATTTTTTAATTTTTTATTTTTTATTATACATACATGTAGGGTACAATGTTGATTTTCAATTATTGAGTAGAATGTGTGGTGGTTAGATCAGTATAGTTAGTTTATTCATCATTACAATATGCAATAATTCCTTGTGTCTGTTGACCAATTCTTTATTAGCCCCCTGTCCTCTCCCCCACCCTTCCCCTGTACCACTTCTAGCTTTCTAAAGTTCAACATATAACTGTGATTGTTGTTTCTTTCTTTCTTTCTCTCTGTTTCTCTTTAGTGTTCATTTGTTTATTTATGGATTCAGCTCCCAACTATGAGTGAGAACATGTGGTATTTCTCTTTCTGTACGTGGGCTGTTTCACATAGGATAATTTTCTCCAGGCTTATCCGTGTTGTTGCAGATGATAGAATTTCATTCCTTTTTCTGGCTCAGTAGTATTCTATCATGTATATATACCAGTTTTGTTATGCAGTCATCTATTGATGGACATTTAGTTTGGTTGCATTGCCTCACTATTGTAAATAGAGCTGCAGTAAACATGGGAGTGCAGTTATCCCTTTGACCTGATGTTTTTCAGTTCTCTGGATATATCCCCAGGAGTGGGATTGCTGGATCATATGGAATTTCTATCTGTAATTGTTTAAGGAACCTCCATACTGCTCTCCATAATGGCTGTGCTGATTTACAGTCCCACCAACAGTGCAGGAGGGTTCCTCTTTCTCCACATCCTCACAGCATTTGTTATACTCTGTCTTTTCTATAATAGCCAGTCTGATTGGGGTGAGGAGATATCTCAAAGTGGTTTTGATTTGCATTTCCCTGATGATTAGTGATGCTGAGCACATTTTCATATAACTGTTGGCTATTTTTATGTCTCCTTTTGAGAAATGTCTATTCAGCTCCTTTGCCTATTTTTTAATTGGATTATTTTATTTTATTTTATTTTATTTTTTTGCTGTAAAGTTGTCTGAGCTCTTTGTATATTCTGGATATTAATACCTTGTCAGATGCATGTTTTACAAATATTTCTCCCATTCTGTAGGATGTCTTTTCACCCTATTGATTGTTTCCTTTGCTGTGCAGAAGCTAAACTCATTCTATGAAGCCAGCATCACCCTGATACCAAAACCAGACAAAGATACAACAAAAAAGAAACTACAGGCTGATATCCTTGATGAATTTAGATGCTAAAGTCCTCAACAAAAGACTAGTAAGCAGAATACAGCAACATATCAAAAAGATTATGTTATAATCAAGTGGGATTCATCCTGGGAATGCAAGGATGGTTCAACATATGCAAGTCAATAAATGTAATACAACACATCAACAAAGTCAAGAACAAAAACCATGTAATCATCTCAATAGATGCAGAAAAGGCATTTGACAAAATTCAATGGTACTTCATGATAAAGACTCTCAACAAATTAGTTATAGAGGGAATGTATCTCAACATAATAAAAGCCATATATGATAAACCCACTTCCCATATTATCCTGAATGGGGAAAAGATGAAAGCTTTCCCTTTAAGATCAGGAATAAGACAAGGATTCCCACTCTCTCCACTTCTTTTTGACACAGTGTTGGAAGTACTTGCCAGAGCAATTAGACAAGAGAAAGAAATAAAGTACTTCCAAACAGGTAAAGATGAAATCAAATCGTCACTGCTCATGGATGACATGATTCTATATATAGAAAACCCTAGAGACTTTACCAAAAAACTCTTAGAGCTGATAAATGAATTCAGTAAGGTTGCAGGTTACAAAATCAGCATACAAAAATCAGTAGGATTTTTATACACCGACAACAAATTAGAAGCAAAAGAGATCAAGAAAGCAAGCCCATTTACAATAGTCTCCAAAAAAATAAAATACCTAGGAATAAATGTAACCAAAGAGGTGAAAGATCTCTACAATGAGATCTATGAATCACTTCTGAAAGAAACTAAAGAAGACACTAAGAGATGGAAAGACATTCCTTGTTTATGGATTGGAAGAATCAGTGTAATAAAAATGTCCATATTTCCCAAAGCCATCTACAGATTCAATGTGTTTCCCATCAAAATACCAATGACATTCTTCACAGAAATACAAAAGCAATCCCAACATTCATATGGAACAGCAAAAGACCCCAAATAGCCAAAGAAATCCTGAGCAAAAAAAGTAAAGCTAGAGGCATTATACTTCCTGACTAAACTATATTACAAATCTATACTAGCATAAATAGCATTCATAAAAACAGACATGTGGACCAATGAAACAGCATAGAGAACTCAGAAGTCAACCCACATATTTACAGCCAACTTATTTTATCAAAAGCACCAAGAACATATACTGAGTAAAACACTGCCTCTTCAATAAATGGTGCTGGGAAAACTGGATATCCATTTGTATAAGGATGAAACTTGATCCGTACCTATCACCATATACCAAAATCAACTCAAAATGGATTAGAGACCTAAATATAAGTCCTAAAACTTTAAAACTCCTAGAATACATATGGGAAATGCTCAGGATTTAGGACTGGACAATGACTTTATGAATAACACCCCTAAAGCACGGGCAACAAAAGAAAAACAAATGGGATTACATCAAACTAATAATTTTGTTGTATCAACTGTCTGTTAAATTGAAAGCATAATATGAGTATATGTCAAAGAGATGTGTTTGGGAGGGAACGTAATGCAGAGAGTCTCAAGAAATTATGCATATTTTGATTTTTTACAATAACACTTTCCAAAACATTGATTTTGGAAGGAATAAACTGGGAGGCATGTGTATAGACATACATTTGACAAAGTGGAAAAAGTTTTATCACAGAAAGAATTTTATAATCATATTTTCTTGCAAGTGTTGAATCTTGTTATGTTGAAGGCACTTTCTACTCTAAATGTCTTTCTTACCCCCAAATTATGCTCACGCTATGCATTTCTTTCCATGTCCTGATTATAGCTACACCACAGAGGAAAAAATGGGTAAAACGTTCATTTTATAGAGGCACAACCTATAAAAAATGTGTTTTGATGAAATAGAAGTACTGAAAAATTACATCCATTGCTCTGCCAGTCTTAAGCTAGCAAATCTACAATCTAGGAGGAACAGAAGCAGTCCTTCATGTTGGTCCATATTTTGTCAGTACGAGGAAAAAACAATTATCATCTTTAGAAATCAGAGGCTACATTTACAGGAGTTCTCGAGACTTTCTTCTTTTGTGTGTTCATCATGTGCATTTCATTTGAAGGAAATGATTGCCATATGGTTTTGATTCGTTTATACTCAGCTCATAAAATACTACATTTTAAAAGGTATTTGATGTCTGAAGAATTTCTGAGTCTTTTTATAAGTCATTTTATTAAAACCAGGATGTTATATTTTGCTAGCATATGAAATTAAACACCAAATGTTTTATATTTGCTAAAAGTAAAACTCTTAAATCTATGAAGGGATATGTATTGCAAAAAGAGTTTTTATATTCACTTTCTTACCTCTAGGATTTTGTTTATATGTTTTAAATGAAGTAGAGATTTGAGGTAATTATTTACAAAATTCAAATTAAAAATTTGTATTGAATTATATTGTTAATTCCATATTTCTCTTTAAAAAAAAAAAGCTTTATTAAATAAAATTTTCACCCAAATTCCTATGAACGTTGTATAAACATTGTTATACCCTTATGGCATAATTTATATTTTCAAAAATAAAAAATAAATATGTACTGTTCGAGTTCTACTAACTAGTTTTATGATACAAGAAAATTATAGAAGCCTAAATCATATATTTTAGAAAATTGTAAATATCACTAGCTTTTTGAGCTATAATTTGCCATTCATGGTATTTTTAACAAAATTGTTTATCAATGTGAAAAATCTAATTCATCACTTCAATTTAATCAACACTGGATAATTAATTCAGAACACATTATAGACAAATATATACACTGCAGGTACTGGTTATTAAATAAATAAGAACCTATTTGAGGTTGGTTTCCAGTTGCCAGTAGAAAAAATAAAGTCAGAATAAATGAGAATGAGACTTGTTTGTTTATTTGTTTTAAATAATTTTCATTTTCATTTCTAAAATTGAAGATTTATTTTATTTTATTTTATTTTATTTTAAGTTTTCTTTTTCCTATCCCGGGTCCAAAATCAGCTCATTCAAATCCCTTAAATTTTTTATTTGTTTTTTTGCACTTTAACAAAGTTGTCAATAGTTACCTGCATGGTAGGATTCAGTGAAGTCGCAAAATCAGTGTGTTTTTTCAAGCATATCTCTTATAGCCTTCTCAGCTGCTTACTGATGAATGAATGACATTCCTTTGGGTGGGCAGAGTATTTCTCTGCATAGTTACATATTGATTTTAAAGCAAATAATTTGAGAGGATTCACATTAGCTAAAAGGAGAAATTACTTTCCTAAAGGCATTATTTCTGGGTAATATATACTGTCTTTATATTTTAAAGTCCTCAATTGTTTCCATTTTTTGTTTTTTACTATACCAGATTTTTTATAGTATTTCTTTTATGGATTACAATATGCATACTTATTTATCAGAATAGGGTTATTATACCACTTCTTATAAAATTTAAGAAACTTGTAATGTTAAAATACTTTTTAATATCCATCATCATTTTTGCAATTGTTGTCATATATTTAAATCTATGTAAGTAATGCTTTTGCAGTATTGTTATTTACTACACTAACACTTCTGTTTCTATTCATTCCATTCTATAGATTTCAGTTTCATCTGGTATCATTTCCCTTTGGCCTAAAGACCTTTTACTTTAACATTTTTTATGGTGCACATCTACTGGTGACATGTTTACTTAGCATTTGTTGAAGTCTTTATCAATTACACCCATTTTGAGGGTTATTTTCACTTTGGATTTCAGCATATTTTTGATGTTATTTCATTGTCTTCTGACCTCTCTTAGCCATTTCTTGTATTGTATCCTTCTAAATAATTTGTCTTTCTACGGTTGGGTCTAAGATTTTACTGTTTATATTTGATTATCATCAGTTTGCCATTGATAGTTCTAGATATGGTGTTATTCACATAAATTCTGCCTGGAGTTCTCTTCTGTATATAAATCTACATGTTGGTGGCCTACATTTTTCACTAAAAAGTGTTTAAATTCTAATCATTAATCATTTTTATATATGTATTCTTTCTTTCTGGGACTTCTATACATGTGATACACCTATTGATATTTTCCCTACAGATCATCGATCTGCTTATTTACTCTATTTTTTAACCTTTTTTTTTTTTCCCTCTCCACTCTCTGTTCTTTAGTGTGGATTATTTATCTTGCTATCTCTTCAAGGTCACTGATTATTTTTTGTGCTATCTCTAGTCTGTGTTAATGCTTACTTAATGCATTCTTTATATCAGATATTATATGTATACTTCTATAATTTACATTTGGTTTCTATTTCCCTGGTATGATTTTCCAAATGTTCACTTCAGATCAACCTTTTGATTTAAGATCATGACTATACTTATAGTAGATGTTTTAATGTTCTTGTCTGCAAAACATCTGGCTCATATTGAC
This sequence comes from Cynocephalus volans, assembly GCF_027409185.1. Taxonomy (NCBI): domain Eukaryota; kingdom Metazoa; phylum Chordata; class Mammalia; order Dermoptera; family Cynocephalidae; genus Cynocephalus; species Cynocephalus volans. The sequence continues at coordinate 27,300,301 of NC_084466.1, forward strand.
TTTTTTTTTCCATTTACTTTTCTTTTAAAAGTATATATCACATTATCCTCCTCTGTGCATGTCTAGTATTTTTTTTTTCTTTTGTGCTTATGTTGTCTAATAGGGGTGATCCATTGCAAGAAATTTAAATTATATTTTTCTTCTTTCAAAGTTGCTGAGTTTTTGATCTCTCAGATAGCTAAATTACTGCCAGATCTTTTCAATCATTGCAGACCCGTTTACTTAGAACAAAATTGTAATAGCAAGATGATAGTATGGAATATACCATAACTCTAAAATACTGACCTTGAGTATACTTTCTATTTTAAGACAAATTTTCAGTTAATTAATGCTTTCCCAGATGTTTTTGTTCCATCCAAAAATATAGATGATTTTCATCAGATTGACATTGGGGTAAGGGAGAATGTTACATTATTTGCTATTATTACTATATTGGTGTAGTTTTTGTTTTTGTATTGATTTTATTATATAAATAATGAAAAAAGATACAAATCATTTTTGTAGATGTAAACACTTATGAAATTGTAATAACAAAAACAGTATTTCATTCTAAGTGGATTTCTGAGAAACAAGTAAAAAACAAAACTGTACTTTATTATTTTGTTATCTTTCACTTTGCTATGTGTTTAAAAAGTTACATACTTGCAAAAAACCAATTATATATGACTATCAATATTTCAAAATCATATTATATAACAAAACCACTATTTAAAATATGTTTATTCATATTTTAACACGATAAAAGACAAGAACTTGTTAACTTTTAAAATATATCATGATACTAAATAAAATATATATTCTTGTTAAGAAATTAAGGAAGCCCAATAATGAATGCAAAAATAGACAGGTTTATACTCATATATTAGAGGTAGAAAAATATTGGAGATGTGTTCCCTTTTATCCTTCAGGAGACTATTAATTATAAAATTATGTACTTAAACTAATTTCAGAGGTTTTAAATACATAATGATTACAAGTAGCTTGATAGGCTGTTTAAATTTTTGCTTATGATCTCCATATTTACAATATGGAATCTTGGCCATTAGACTTTGTTTCTGATTCGACTCCATTGTGTATTCAGTCTTCTAAGATTTAAAAAAAAAAAATGATTTGAAACCAGATTGTTTCTTCACATAGATAAATTTTCACAGATGCAAAAATTTTCCTAAAGTAATGTATCATTTCCAGCTAAAACTTATCATGTGTAACAAAATACATCTTCGAAATATTCTAGCCCACTGCATAGGAAAACGCCCATCTGAGAACATTTGCATTCTCAAAGGTCACTGTTGCTTTCCTTCAATGGAATCTACTGTATATGTAATCTATGTTCACATGACAGTGTATCTGGTTCAACAATCAATCTATGCTTCCCTCATGGGACTTGGAAGCCAAGGGGAAATGATGTGAATATGAACTTCATGATCTTTGCTGTCCTGTACCAAAGTTCTTTTTCTCTACCCCAGGAATCTCTTTCTTCTGCCAGCATTCATGAAATTACGCTAAATTAACTTATTAGGTTTTAAGTAGGATATAATCTCAGATCTGTCACAGTTCTTGACAATATCTATCAAGCACTTGCATATGAAATATGCTACATAATGAAGAAAATATAGCATGGATATCACATTCCAGTACAGTGAGTAGGGAAAAAAATGACTATTAACAAAAAGCTGTTTTTAATATTATAAACAAAGCAAGCAAAATCTGAGACAGAAAACAAAACAAACAAACATAACATGTGGAATGGGGGAGAGGAGGCTGGGGAGAGAGTTTATAAAGGATTGTCAGGAATGACTATGTGAGAAATGGACTTTGAAGGTGAAAAATAAACAATAAGAAGACTCGTCAACCTGATTAGTAGGTTAGAGGGTAACACAAGAGGAATCAGCATGGGCACATATCTCAAATGACAACACTTTTCTATGTTACAGAAAGTTACATGTAGTAGTACAGCTAGAATATAGTGAGCAAGAAGGAGGGACAAGCAATAAGTGGATGGTGTTAAGGAAAAAAAAAAAAGAATTCTGGAAAAAAAAAAGAAAAGGAAAATTCTGGAAGTTCTTAAAAATCGTAAAACAAACAAACAAACAACAACAACAACAAAACTTTATTCAAGGAGAAAGGTCAGGCTTAACTCCAAACAAATACAGTAAAGACTTTGGGGGATTTGCAGGCAAAGAGCAGGGCGACCGGGTCAGTGAATAGGAAATAACTAAGAGGAGACATCAAGGGGAGGGGGCCTCTTGCTAAACTGACCTAACAGGATTCTTGCTAAAGGTAAGCCAAAGACTTATACATCAAGGGTGGAGGATAAGGAGTTTGAGAAGATATCAAGGGTGCTCAGATGTCAGAGCTGGGGGGAATCTTACAAAACTGACTTAGCAGTATTCTTGCTAAGACTGGCCTAGTAAAGCCAAAGACAGATGCAGGGATGGGGAGGGAGCGTAGGGCAAGGCTGAGGTCGAACTAAGAAGAGGGCTCAGAGGAGCCTGGCTGAAGTGTGGTCAAGGAGAGTCTGTAACAATGGGTAGAGTGTGGATCATGCAAACCTTATAAGCCATAGAAAGTAGTTCACTTTCTACTGAAAATATGAAAAGTAGCTATGGATCAACTTTAACCAGAGGAGAAACTATACCAATTTTTTTCCAAGAGGATTACCTTTGCTGCTTTGTGAAGAGCCAGGTCTTGAAGACAGTAATATTCTGACTTAACTATTTAAGTTAATTATCAAGATTTAACTAATTTTCATGATTTATACAGAAATTCCACCATAATATCCTTTTCTATATTTTCATTTTATAAAAGTTAAAATAAGATGTAAAAAAATGTGTAAATCTATCATGAAAGTTTGATATTTATACCTTTACCATATATCACAGAAATGCTTTCCTTTAATTTGGAGTGTTATAAAACATAGCTACTTAGTGATTCACCTTACTATAATATTTAGTATTGATGTTGGAAGGTATCTCTAGTCTGTGTTATAATCAAGATATAATTCATAAAGTCTATATTATTAAACAAACTCATATAGACATATATTAAGTACCCAGGTAAATCTATGTTCTGTCATGTTTCACGGAGCAAAATGAATTAAAGTAATAGAGCTGGCCTGATTGCATTACCTGATTAGCAAGATGAGGCAGATTAAAATTCCTTAGTTACATATTATGTAGATAAATAGTGCTCTTGCAATAGGATGATAGAAATAGCCAAACGCTAGGATTATGACCTTTTATGACTGATAGATTCCGAGAATTAATAGCATGTTATTTTTAACAGTGCAATAACTACTCCCTCCATACAGACGTTTGAAATTATTTTCCTCTTCACTGGATATATCCAAGGCTTGTGATAACTGAATGATTTAATTCAGCAATATTCAATCTATGGCGGAGGGGGAGGAAAGAGACATTTTATTACCCAGTTAACTCTGAAACATTGAAGGAGGTTGATGAGTAGGGAGAACAGTGATGTTACCACAGAGTTACAGCCTATGAAATGATAGTTTTAAACATCAGGATTGAAATCATTGTGAAATATTTTAACCTGGTAGAGAGATATTAAAAGCAAACAAAAAGAATCTGTTTTTTAATTGTTTTTACATTTTTAAATTGTGATTATATATGGATTGTGCATGATTTTGATTATTTTCTTTTATATATTCTAGCAGTTAGGTAAATGGCATTGTATAAAGAAGAGTTTTTGTTGTTGGTGATATTGTTGCTGTTTTTAAAATCATCATAATCCATGTATTCTTCCAGGTAGCCCTTATTTGGAATCACTCACCTTGAGGCCTGCAAACTTGAAAATAGTTGTCTCATGATGGTAGCAAACATGACCCTCTCACGGAACACTGCTACTGAAAGAGCTTCACCTGTGGATGCGCAGGAACATAAAAGATACTGTAAATTATTATTCTCTCAAATTGCAAAGTTATATACAGGATAAAAAATGAAGGCGTTAAATAGCCATCACTCTTGAGGAAAAACAAAGAAAACTTCTGTTTTACTCTCTCCGTTTATAGCTAATCAGCAGGGGTTATTGAGAATCTTTATATACCTGGCTTTCATTAGATATTTGAGGGGATTTTTAAGTTCTATAGAAACCTAAAGTTTTTACAGGGAGGATAATTTAATAAGGAACCAACTCAAGGGAGATCACTGTTGTTTTGTTGCAAAGAAGCATAAAGAAAGAAGAAATCTGTCTGACCTGGAATTGCCAGGAAAAGGTACATGACAGCAGCATATTGAAGGGTTCCCAAGAAAGATTAGCAATATAATGAAGAGAAGAGAAGGTGTAGAGAATTATTAAATGAGTAGGCATCTCCCACACATAAAAAGGACATGAGAATTATTATATCATGTGGGAGTATTTGAAATAGATTTTTCTTAGTGGTACAAAGATGTGTGAGCATCCTACCATGATTTATTGGTACAAGGAAAATCAAAGAATGTCTTAAAGCATTATGACTTTTTGTTTCACAGCAGAATTTAGTCCAACAGAGTTAATAAATTTCCACATGCACGTATTGAACGCCTAGTGTTGGAGGACCTTATTCTAGAAAGCAGGAGGTCAGAGAAAATATGATATTCTCATGTCCTCAAAATGTTCAAGGAAAATATATGAACATAGATGTATATATAAACATATATATCATGAAGAGCATGGTATGTATACATACACACATGCTGTTTATAATGGAGTATTTAAATGCATAGTTATAAATCAATGTGGTAGATCCCATAATCCCATGATAATAGCATACAATAAGCACAATGTAAAATAATAATGATGTTGGCGCAGATAGACTGAAGAATGAGTCAGAAGATTTCAAAGGACATGAAGTCTAAGGGAACATTTGAATGATAAATACTAATATTCTACACAAAAACATTAGCAAGTGACTTCTCAGATAGAACACAAAACATTTTCAAGACTCAAAGGCATATAGGGTAAAAATAGTGTTCCAGGAACTAGAAATAATTCATAAAGTCTAGTGTTTTAATTATTGGAGAGGATGAGATGAGAGAGAGAGATAGGCCAAATCGAGGTCATAGAGATATACAAAGTAGAGTTTTCTAACCAGGCTGTCTTTGAGATTTAAAACGGTTGGGAGTCGATCTTGTTTGTGAGGTAAGAGGTTAAGTTTATTGCATAACTGGAAAGATTATTTTAAGAGAGCTGTGTTATAGCAGCATAAACAGAAAAAGGAAAAATTATGTTGATTTATAGTTCAAGAAGACAGAACACTTAATCTTTTCTACAAAATTTTAATAAAGGCTCATAAACCTGCAGCCCGTCAGCAATAAAAATGAAAAACACCCATTAAAAGTGTTTAGAGAGTTTTGGTTTTCAGATTGCAAATAATACAAATTACTTTTCTTTCAAAATCTCAAAGGAAATTTCTCAATTCTGTGATAGAGATTTTAAATGGTTTTTCATATAGAACATAAAAGTAAAAGCTAACTAAAATAAGCACTTGTCTGTAGTAACCTACTGCAAAGGGAAAAAAAATGATATTGCTTTTATGGTACCAATTCTCATGTGGCACAAATGCAAATTTATTGCTAACAATGCAAATATTTTCAGAAGTTTACACAATAATGTGGCTTCAAAAGCTTACCTTAGTCATAAAATATCTCAGGACGTAAATTCATTGCTTACTATAAGATTGGAAAGCAGTAGAAATATTTTATAAGTTATGGATTTCTTAGCAGATAATATTTTCTTTTTTATTTTGTTATTCATTGCCTTCTAAAATATTCTTAGGAAGGATATGCAAACCTTTAGTAATAAACGGAGGAAAATTCTATAAAATTTTCTCTCTTTCAGATTAGAGGATTAATTAATGTTTTAATGTTGGAAGAGAAGACAGATAATCAACTCAATTTAAACCCCTACAGCTCAGATTTTCAGATATGGAAAGTACATTGCATCTTCAAATTATTTCTTCCTGTTCTCCTTTATATATAATTTAATATGAAACAGAAGAGAGAAATGAGATGTTTCCAGTATAAAAGCAAAACAATATCTTTCCTACTTTACAAGATATTTGATCAAATAGGAAGAGAGGTAGAGAGAAAAAAAAAGAAAACTAGAGAGGGAGATCTGGAGGGGAGGGGAGGAAGAAGGAAGAAATAAAAAAGTAAGAGTGAAAGAAAGAGAGAGAAAATCACCAGCTATAGTGAAATGTTATCATGACCAATTTATAGTAAATCCCAAACAGAGGGGTTTTAAATTAGTGTGTGCTATTATTACAAAATGTTTACTATTGGCACATATGTATACATGAGAACCAAAAGTATTAGGAAGTAAAGTTTATAGTAAGAGTTTGAAGATAGCATCTATTGGAGTCAGAGAAGGTTAGAAAATCAATATGTACCACAGACAACAATTGTTCTCAGTTCTTGTGTGGAGAAGTTGGGAGTACAGAAGGAAAAATGAAAGGGAATAAGCCTTTGTTGTTTCTGCTGGCAAACAGGCCTTTCCACTGGTTAACAACATTTATAAATTTTAGCGTTTATGTAAAGTAACCGAGTAGTGTCAGTGAAGTGATGAGTATAGAAGAAACTAAAGGAATAAATGCAGAAAGACCAAATGAAGATTAGATTATTGGAGACGAATAGAAACATTTTATTTGTAGTCGCAATACTGATAACATGAGTTAAAGATTGTGAGATAACAGTAGATATTCTTCAAAAACAAATAGAACATAAAAGAGTAATAAAATCAGCTCTTTAGCCCATGATGGTAAAAATGTCCCCTATAATTCTATATCATTCATTATGTGATAACATGGAGAGAGAATGTGTAAATAAACCAATAGCCCAATAGATTGACCCATGGTTAGGATTCTATAATTTTAGTTTTTGTCCTTTACTCATTTCCTGAAGGTGTAAAGAACAGATTTTCATAACAAAATTATTTATTAATAAGCACTGAGAACAGTGACAGGTAACAATCATAGTAGCAGCAGCAACAGCAACAACAGATACCTTTATTGCTGCTGGGGCTCAGAACGTGATAGTTCAATGTATGGCACCCTGATATGAACTAAAGAGCATTGAATGGGCCTCAGAAGCAAGGTCTCTCTCTGACCTTCTCCTGTTTTCCTGTCTCGTTTCCTCTCTCCCCCTGAAGTGATTCATAGAAACAAGAATTCCTCTCTCTCGAGGTGGGTCAGATAAACTAGAACTCCTTTCCCCTGAAGCAAGCCATGAAACCTAGAAAGGTCACTCTTTTCTTTCTCTTTTTTCCCCAGAAGACTCTCATTCCAGGGAAGTCCTGCCCCACATCAGGGATGAAGAAATGCTACACAGAGAGGCCAAAAAGAATCTGAACAGAAAGGGCTTGTTGGGTTCCGCCTTCCTCAGTTTATCACCATTAGGTAATATCCTTTGTCCAGTCACCTTTATATAGGGCTGTCCATTTTTCATCAAACCTAAGCAAAAAAACTGACAGGTTTTTTTGAAGTCTTTGGGTCTTCATTTCTGAAGGCTTTTCCAATACATAAAACTTTAAGTATGTAAATTTGCTATGCTTCACTCTTTTTAGCATGTCTTTTGTTATTGGAGTGTCAGCCATGACCCTTAGGATGGGTGAGGACAGGTATAGTACGTTTTTGTCTGTATACTGCCAAGCTCTAAGCTTGATGTTGGTGTTTATCTATGTGAAATGAAAGGTTGGAATAACCACTTAGATTCTTGTCTTCTTGCTATTATTTCATTGATGTATACAAAGATCAGACTTTTTTTGTGAGGTACTAATTCAAAAAGTCTATTTTTCCTATTATTCTTAATAAAATTCTGAAATGGTTGAATGCTTAGACGTTGGAATAAGTTTTCATGATTGGGTATGTGGAGATAGACTATCATTAAATATAGATTTATATTTTTTTCAACAATTAGATATATTCTTTTCCAAGAATGGTATTCAAGTAACTATTCTATTGCTTTCCTTGTTAATATATTGAAATTATTTTATATGCGATCATGGAAAAATCTTCTAAAATAATGTGCCTCAGTGTAAACTTAAGTGCTTTAACTGAATTTCCTTGTCCTTTGTAGGTTTAAATTACATGATGCTTTTCTTTGCAAGTGCTATTGATAAATGTTACATATCCTATCTATTTTTTTTTTTTGTCGTTTTTTTTTTTTTTTTTTTCGTGACCGGCACTCAGCCAGTGAGTGCACCAGTCATTCCTATATAGGATCCGAACCCGCGGCGGGAGCGTTGCCGCGCTCCCAGCGCAGCACTCTACCGAGTGCGCCACGGGCTCGGCCCCATATCCTATCTATATTTAAAAAGATATTTATTCCTGAAAATTATTGACATTTAACTTTCTTGCATTGCCTCCCACCATAATTACCGTAGTAATGGAAATTAGTATGTGGTACAGTATGTTCAAGAATGAAAACAGGGATGCTAATGTACTGAGAAAATATTCAAATGTAGGCATACTGCAAATGAAATAATTATATCCTAAATCCTTATTATATGGTGAAAAGCTGGAAATAGTAATAATATCCTGAGGATCTACCAAGATTCTGTTTTGTGAAGAGTGAAATATAAATAACTTAAGGAAATTCTTTGAAAATCAATATACAGGTAATAAATAGTTAAGCTATTTGAAAATTACTATATTTTCATACAGATTTCAAATTGATTATTTTGGCTACCTGCATTAGCCTGATTAATTCAACATGGTGTATTGATCTCTTTACTAACCATGTTCATGTGATAGCGATATTTACATGAAGTCGGAAACTGTTTTATAAGACATGTAATAAAACAAAAAGAATGCAATTTGTATACCTTCTTTGAGATGTTTGAAAATTTATGAGTAATTTTTAGATGAAGTTGAGTCATGCACAGGGAACATATCTGCCTTATGAACAGTGCTAGTATCAATATCTAGCTATTAAAAAGTCACATATTACCTAATCAATAAATAATTGTTGAGAAAATGAATTTTCCATTATGTTCTCAAGTGGATAATACCATCTTCACTATTATACTATCAAAATATATATTAAATAAAATTAAAATTATTTTCTAAAGTGCAGCTTATATTTCAGTTAAATTGTGGTTAATTGCTTCTTTGGTTAATAAATAAATTTAAAATATAAACTTGATTAAGACAGACAAGGACATGAAATAGATGACACATTTTCCATATTAATCCCAGGAAATAAATAGGCATGGAAAGTTATTGGGGGAAAAAAAAAGAGTACAAAGTTATAAGTGAGAAGCTGGCATAACTGGTTAATGTATGAGAAAAGTTCATGGAAAAAAACAGTTTAAATATAAGATGAATCTTTCCATGAACTTTTTGAAGTATCCTTGTATTGGGAGTGTAAGAAAGCATGTCATTGAGACCAGGAGAACCAAAGCATGTATCTGAGAAAAATACGATATTCTCTGAGATTGCACATAGTATCAAACACCTTAGAAAATTCAATGTTAGATTCTTTTTCCCCTTTTTTCACATTATTTTTAGGTGAAACCAGATGGGTTGGTATGTGAGGTCTTGACATTGATTTTTAAGTGCTCTCTGGAATAGTCAGGGATTTTTTCTTTTCTTTTCTTTTCTCTTCCATTTTTGTGACAAAGTGTGAAATTTTGGCTAGGTTTGAAATAGAGAGTGGGAGAGAATTCAAAGAAGAAAAAATTTTTATAATTCTAACTTGAATGCATTCTGAATTCTGCTTGAATACATGAAAAAGATAATAGAAAAACAGTTTGAATTATTATCAAAGGTAAAAGTAGCACCCTTGAATTATTATTTTCTAGGCATTTGGGTGAAATATATGTATATATATCATGCATATGTACATATACACATACACACACCCACATTTTCCTTTCATTAATAACAATTACTTTTTAATGCTGCCATTGTGAGCATTGTTTTTCTGTTGCAGATTACATTTATCTTTAGAAGAAGAAAGCAATTAAGAGGAATTTAAATACCTACTCATGTCATCATATATGAGAAACGATTGAATTCTTTTCTATTTTCTCAGCACTTTCAAACTGTCTCTTTTGATCTCCATGACCAAGAATACAAGTGTTTACTACCTGTCTCTGTGACTACTACTTTTCAGTTCTTTGCCATTTTCTACCCTGCTCTCTACCCCAGGAAAGGTCAGTCTTCCTAAATGCATCACCTTGAACTGATTCTCTACAGACTTTGCACTCCACCAGGTAAAATGTACTCACTCCCATTGTTTCAAATATTACTTGTGGTATTTTTCCCCATTTTTACCTCTTTTGAGTATGATTTAAGAATCCAAATCTTCAGATGATAGCAGGGATGACTAAAATTCTATACATCATCTTGCATATAGAACTTTTTATAATCTACATTATAATGAAAGATACAACACATGTCTCCTGATGGAGAGAGTTTTTCTTAAGTCATAGGTTTTCTCATGTAAAATGTCTAGGTTTATTTATACTTAGTTGTATGCTAACACCTAAACTGAATAAAGTATTCACTGTTATGTCACAAAAATTATTGTTGTTGCCATTTATTGAAAAGCTATAAATATTGCAATCTATAGTAATTCTCATTAAAAACCCTCAAGTTAGATACTATTCAGTGTTGGGGGTGTGGCTAGAAAATATTCAATGTCTTCCAGAAACGAGTGCATTTTATAAAATATTACTGTTACTAAGATACAGGAACAAGACAATTAGAGATGAAAATTTCAGTTAATCATTAATTTCCAGCATAAAAATATTTTTAGAAATGACTTTATATTTTTAAGCCACATATGTGATAAGGGAGAGAAGCAAGCAGTAGCAGTACAAAAATTCATGTACTTATAAACAGTAATAATGTTACCTATGAATAAAAAAATTGACTCAAACACTGCTTTGTAGCCATGCCTTGTAAATATTGGCTTGTGGAAATCTACTTCAGTATTTGCTCTGCCTAAACTAATTTCCCATTTCCTTGAAAATTCTACTGGGAAAGCTTAAAGGCTTGGCTCTTTGCTATCTGTTGACATTCAGTTCATTCAATATAGACTAGATGGATGCCGACAGTTTCCTCGTGTACTGAACTGCAGGGGTTCTGTGTGCAGTACATCTCTCTATCTGTTTAGCTAGCTAGCTATGCCATATCTCCATAAACAATCAGAGAAAATATTCTACAGGCTGGAATTTGCCATTTTTCAAATTTTCCTGGATATTTAATTTTTAAAAATTTATTCAAGTGAAACAAATCCATCATTATGGCACATTAAACCATTTTAAAAGATAGGTAAATGACTTACAGTGAGGTTTCAAAACTTGTCCAAGTTAAATGTGGTATAATTTAAACCCGACGTGTTAGTAGTTATGCCTGATTTACCTTAACATTTCATGCCCCAAATAGAACACTCTTACAACCTTTGACATCCAAAGCAAGATCCCATCAGGCTGAAGCAGATGACTAGGGACTGCAGAGGGATCAGGAGTAGGACCTATGAAAGGCTTCTAGGAACCTGAGGAAGATAAGAAGAGTCCAAGATCAAAAATCAAGGATAGTTTAGGCAGTGGAGAGAAGCTGTAGCAAATCAAGTGAATAAAATAATTTTACAAAATCCAGAAGGATCAGTGTCCTCAGCCATTCAATTCCGGTTAACATTTGACTCATGCCATCCTGCCCCTATGTTGTTTTCCTGTAGTCTTTCAATTTTTAGATAATTGTTTCCTGGACCATTATGTCAGACACTAAAGATAGATTCACAGCACTAGAATTAAAACAAAACATGTGTTGCAAAAAATAAAGTTGTTATATGTAATAAGAAAGTCTTGGAATGTTGTGGTTTGTTTTTTGTTTTTGTTTTGTTTTGCTTTGTTTTGTTTTCTCCAGCAAGAAGGACTAACAATAATAGTGTCTTATTGAATAAAATGCATATGACCTATCAATAATCTTTATTTAACTTATTCAATATATTACATAAAATCATGTCTTACATTTGGTAAATATTTTTAATCAATATATAAATACCTTGAAGTTTATATTCAACAGCACCTAAAAAAAATATCTGGCAATCGCTAAGAATGTAGGAATGGTTCTACCTACTAGCCCATTTACTCCCAAATTCCTCAGGGAAAGACTTTTCTTTGCATAAATGACATTCGTTGGAGAGTAGTAGAGATGTAAAGGAGTGTCTAACTTTCTGGCCTAGAAAACCAATATAATCGTAGAGTGGAGAAAATTTATTTGCATATATGGTATATACTGTCCTAACCTCAGGCTTTAAAATGGAACTGGGTTAAAACAACCTACATTAATTCCTGAGTGATATTTTTCCCCAATCTTCCCTCTTGACAATAATCATCTGACTGCTTCTTTGTAAATTCAACCAATCCAGGCATTTTACAAATGATTTCAAAATTATCTACTCTGGATCATAGAATCAGTCATGGTAGAGTTCAACAATTGTCTTTTACCTCTTTTAGATACCTCCTATAAGTGGAATCATGCAATATTTGTCCTCCTGCCATTGACATTCCACTTAGCCTTATGTCCTCCAGGTTCTTTTAGGTTATAGCAAATGTCAGGTGCTCTAGTAAGTTTGGGCTGCTATAACACAGTACTACAGACTGGATGACATAAACAGCAACATTCATTTCTCACAGTTCTGAAAGCTGGGAAGTCCAAGAAGAAGATGCTGGCTGATTCAGTTCCTGGTGAAGATTCTCTTCCAGGTCTTCCTTTTTGTTGTACCTTCACATGACGGAGGGAGAGAGAGGAAGAAAGCTCTCTTCTATCTCTCATAAAAGATCCACACTCACAATTTAATTACCTCCCAAAGACTCCATCTTTACATGCCATTATATTGGAAATTAGGGTTTCAACCTATGGATTTCAGGGTAACACAAATAGTCTACAGCAGCAGAATTTCCTTTTGTAAGGCTGAATAATACTCCATTACATGCATATACCACATTTTTTAAATCAATTCATCCATGATGGGCATTTAGGTTGTTTCCATGTTTTGGCTAATGTGGATAATGGCTAAAAAAAATGGGAGTTCAGATATATCTCTTTGAGATCCTGGGCTTAGAGAGAAATGGGGAGTTGATATTCAATGAGTATAAAATTTCAGTTATGCAGGATGATTAAGTTCTAGAGATCTGCTGTACAACATCATGCTTATAGTTAATGATACTGCATTTTATGCTTAAAAACTTATTGAGGGTAGATATCATGTTAAGTGCTCTTACTCCAACAACAACAACTACAAAGTATCTTGGCCTTACCTTAAACTTTTCCAAGTTCCATTTTTAAACCTCTTGTGCACAACAACCTGCATATCAGTGCACAGGGCAAAGGTCAATGTGTATTTCAGTAATTGCTGCATATTATTTGTGAGAAAAAAGGAGACTACATACTAGTCCAATATTTCCTCTCTACTTCCCTGCTGTTTTCTAATGTTGACATGGCAAGTCTTTAGCCTTTCAGCAGGGGCAATATATGAGTATGAGGATGGGGTAAAACCTGTGTGTCTTCACACGATGACCGACTCCCCTCAGTTCACCTGAGAGTTAATCAGGTGGCTGAAATCTTCATCAATATCCTTGTAGCTTCTAAGTTGCTCTATTGACAAAGAATCAGTCCTTTCTCACTTACATGTTTACTTACTGCTTAGGGGAACATACATCTATGCACTCAATTCATAAAATATTCACCGATGCTAGGCATCACGTTAGGACTGGACATATAAGAGAGAACCAGATAGTGAAGGTACTGCTCTTGTTAAGCACTCAGTTAAGTGAAGAAGAAAACAAGCAAAGCTATGTAAATATACGAATAAGATTAACATGTGGTATATTGAGTATTAAAATGCAATAATATTGTACAGACCATCAGAGTAGATACTTTTTTAAACTAAAATTTTAATATTATTATCTACCCATATAATATTCAGAGGAAACATTGCAAGCACAAGGAACAGCCACTGATTGCAAAGACCAGAACTACAGAAGTAGCTCAGCAACACTGAGAAAACCAGAGATGCCCAGACTGGCTGAAATGTGATGAGTGTATAGAACATCTCTTGTGTTCTTTCCCTCTTTGTCCTCATGACCTACTTTTTCATGCAGACATTGTTGTGGCAACATGCCTGGCACAGGTGAAATTCTGCCCCAGCTGTCTGTCTTAGCTACACCATCAACCCTAACTTTCTTTCCCAAGGGTATACTGATGAGGTAGTATTGGACCCCGGTAGGAAACCTGGCCCCTCATTCATGTGGAAGCAGAGTGTTGAGACCCAGTGGGTAAAGATCAAGTACCACACTTAATTTCTTTCTTCTTTTAAAAAGAGAGAAAAAATCTGATAATTTTTTTTTCCAGCTTTCAAGTTCAGAGAGCTGCATGGAAGGAAACAGCAACATGCCCTTTAATATATCAAGTTATATTGCTGCCTCAGATTAATAATCTATGTTATTCTATTTTATTTTTATTTTAATAATCTACTTTGTTATCTTTTTGGTCTGAGGAAGGGTGAGGTTGGTATGCTATGTCATAAGGAATAGGTGAATACAGATGTTCCTTTCACTGCCATCTTTCTGTCCCTCTTGTCATCAGGGACTAGCATCCCAGCACAGCAGGTGACTAAAGAGAAATCGCTAGGGTTGTGGATGTTGTCAGGAGGAAAACTATGAAAGAATTTGGAGAACTGGAGGATCCTGTGAGATAATCACTGGGAACATTTAGCCTGTAGTTTTCTGAGAAGTTAGATTTCTTGCTCTTTTGCTTGCTCTGAGAAATATAGAATTTTGATTCAGCACTGATTTTGAATAGCAACAATATATGAGGGTACTCCAAAAAGTTCATGGAAAAATGGAATTATAAGGTAACACAAATTTTTCCCTGAACTTTTTGAAGATCCCTCATATTTGACCCACTGAGTGAAACAGTCTGTATGCATTAATCTATCCTACGCTTGATGAGTTTAATACTATTATTTTTTGCATTTTATATTTCATGAACATTTCATGAATTGCTCCACACCCTAATGCTTAAACAAAAATCAATAAAGATATCAACATTTGAAGGTAGGATCCAAAGGAAAAAAGCATTATACGACAGCTTTGCATTCAAGTTCAGGGATGGGAGAAACAGTACCTTTAGATATGCTTTTAGATAGTTCTCTTTTGTTTGTTAAAATAAACTAAATGGATTCAGGAAGATCTTTCCAAGAATAGAAATTGTAGTTTGGTAAGAAAATCTCTTATTACCTATATTTTAGTAAACTAAATATTGTGAAAAAAGTATTGGAAGGTTAAAATCCCCAACACATGGTACACTTTTAAAACATGAGAAGGAGTAAAGAATCACAATCACCTTATTATTCTAAATTTTTGCATATAAGTATAAATTAATAAACAATAAAAGTACAAGTCGGGTATAGATTTACAAAAAATAAAAACACTAACTAGGTCAGGTACGGAACACAATATTGCATTGTTGATGTCTTTTATTCTAGATTACAATATTAGTTGACGAGTTAATCTATTATTAGCCTAATAGCCCATGGTATTTCTTCCTGATGTTCCTGGAGGGAAAAAAAAAAATGAGAATATAGAAGAAGTGTGTTGTCCAAAGTCATAACTTTTGTGATTATGCAGGAAAGTGTAAAAGAACTAGAAATTGAAATTAAAAATTTTGTCGTAGTATATTATATTTCATGATTAATTCTAATTCTTCTGTTTGGGATTAGATAGACCCTTTCTAGCATTGTTTTAACATCTTATACATAGACCATCACAAAAATGAGCTGGTATTCATTTGTAGGCAGGCTCCACGGTAGCTCTGTTTTTATACTTTATATTGGTTAATTTTAATGAGAGATCATTAGCTTTGTTTTTGTGAGCAAAGCTATCAGAAAATTCACTTTCCCAACAGTACCCTGCCAAGATATTCTAATCATACCTTTTCTTTCAAAAAATGTCAGTAAGATGGCAAGCCAAGTATTCATTGCCACCCTGCTGGATTTTTATGTGGATAAAACTCACCTTTAAGCTATAGACAGCTCTTTAATCTAATAATGGTTTAGAATTGTCCAACTGTACTCTGGTTTTAGACTTTTTACTGGAAGATAAATCTACCCTGAGTCCCTTATTTTATTAACCTGTTTGGCTTCATAGATAAAAGTTTTAAAAATAATAAGGTCAGGATTTCTATTACTTTATATATAATGACACAATTCTCCTACAGTTCTTATGATTCCAGTACCTACAGAGATTAGAACATTTTTATTTTATATTTGACATTGTGCAAATTTAAAGCACAGTGTTGCTCCTGTTATCATGTTTGAAATTCTTAAATTCTTAAAAAATGAAAGTATACCAATAAATCTAACTTTTCTATAAATACTGCAAGCAAATAACAGCTAAAAAAAATAACATATAAAAAGGTCCTTTTTTTATGATAAAATCTAAGTTTTTAGTGACTGCGTTTTTCCTTATTACCGATTTTTTCGCCATGGAAACATACTACAATCTCACCGAGTCACTTTTCAGGGCCTTTAGTTCATTATTTTATCTCTCCTTTTACTGTTCCTTTTATTAAAACAGCAGAGGTCTGTTTGCAGCCCCCCTGCTTGGCACTGCTGCAGGGATTTAAACTTTAGCAAGTTCAAAGAAAACAAGAATTATAAGGAGAAGCCTTGGATTTATATAGATTCTTTTGAAAAGCTCAAAGTATGAGAACCTTGCATGGTCAGGGTTAAGGTTACAAAGGACAGAACATGCAATCTGTATTATTGTCAGCCTCTCATCCTTCTGTATGATTCCAAAAGCACCCTTTTGAAAATGGTAGGGACAGTATCAGCCCAAGTTCCATCTCAAAACAGATTTCCACTCAAGTTTTTCAAGAGTCTTTAATAATAAAAGAAATATTTACAGAAGAAAAGGACAGGGCTAATGATAATAACAAGGTGTATTGAGGCACTCCTATGCCTTTTCTGGCCTTACACCAGGAAAGATAACAGGAAGTCACTATGCTACTGAAGTCCAGTGAGAGCCAAATGGAAAAGGGCTATCCAGGGGTGCAGTGGAGGGAAGTGGACATACCCATAGACCCACAGCAAGGACAATGGAGAAGAGCTGTTACCCTTCCTTTTCTCTGCTCTTTCTGTGGCCTCTCATTAAGCCGGCTAACTGGGAGCCAGCCCATATGGAAGCATGAGTGATATAGTTGGCAGAGGTCAGCCTCCCAGGGCACAAAGAAGAGTAGAGAATGGATGTGGAATAGTGCAAAAGGAAAAGGCACGTTCATGACTTTAGCCAATTAGCTTTTTTTTTTTTTCCTTTGCTCAAATTTAAAAAAAAAAGATTTAATAGAGGGGAGGCAAAATTCTATAAGTCATTATATCTCTATTGAATAATGTCAATTAAGTCATACTGCCACTAAAATATGAATTGAAACATAAAATAGTAATGGAGCATAAGAACACGAGTATAAATGTAGAAACTATAGTCCTTTTATTTTGCTTGATTGTATTTTGCTTATGGTTCTATGATTTTCTCTTAGGTACTTACTTATTTGAAATTGAATGTCCTCTACATCATCCAAAGGAGTCTGATTACAGTGACAGGGCATGTTACATACAGTAGAATCATTTCAACATATTTTTTCTCTAATCCTTAAGACTCATTCTTCAGTATTACAAGGATAGTATAGCCCTTCAACGTTATTGATCATAGGTCAATACTGAATCCAGACCTCAATTAACCAATGAATTAAATTGCTGTATTTAAGAACTCATACTAACACATTAAGTTACAAATGCCCAATTCAACAGTTCAGCCCTATCTAGCCCTATATTATTGTCTTCCTTCATATAACCCTTTTAGAATTTATTTACACCATAACTCCCCAAAGTCAACTGATACAAGTTAGAAAGATTTCACAGTTCCTTTATTGTAGATGCATCTACTTTGAGAGTCACAGTTAAACTTCTTTCTCTGAATTATGTTGGAGTTTAACTCTTGTTAAACTACTTGGACTTGGAAAAAAATAGGGTTATTCTTGCAAGTAAACTGACCTTGGTAAAACTATATAAAGGTCTTTATTGAAAGAACAACTTGTTTCCTCAGCCAGAGAAGGATGAGCTAGGGATGTAGGTACTCAGCTTCATTAACATCTGCAAACTCTCAACCTTCTTTATCTCTAAACCCCTTTGTTCCTCATCTACTGTATGAAACTTAGCCTTTAAGTGGCATGGAAGCTCTGCACCCTGCATAATAACATTTTTGTTATTCAAGAATTTATTAGAAAGAAATAAGTGTTTTAGATTTGAAATATTTAATCAAGAAATCTATAGACCTAAAAAGTACTAATGCAACCCTTAATAAAAATAAAATCATAACATATTAAAGCACAAAATTAAACGGAATATTTATTTTTTTTAAAGATTAATTCTAATAGTTTTATATTGGGCCAATGATAAAGCCTAATAATAGAGTGAGTTGAAAGAGAAAAAACAGTGCACTAGGCACTGAAATAATATCATGTAGAAATTCTGCCACTGGCATATAAGTGAAATATGTAATGAATCTCTGTTTGGGACCACTTATAATGAAGTGAGGATGAAAATTTAACCTCAGGTATGTAATTCAGGAATAGTAACAATTTAGCAATAAGTAAAAGCATTCCTCCAATCTAATTTTATTCAAATCAGAGCCTAGGTCAAAACTTACGTGCTAACATTTCACTAAAAGGGAATAGTTCCAGGGATATGAGAGTAAAGGAAAATGGCAAGTGTTGCAGTGAGTCCAGTCATAGTTCTTCAGCAAACACAGATGACCCCTTGGCCATGCTGGATATCTCTTAAAGACCATTCAAAAGAAATGCATTTTGGAAAAGTACATGTGAGTGAGAAGTAAACAATTTATTTGCTGGCACTTTGCAAATTCTGGCCTCTCATTTTTCGAATCTATCCCCCATACTTGCAGGCCTGATGGTGGGACATTTTTCTATACAGTCTTAGGGCTTTATAAAATCTGAGGTCTTAAATGCTGAATTTAGTTGTTGAAATTATCTTTTTTAATTAGTCTTTTAATCCTTGAGAACAGGAACAGGAAGAAATGTCCAAATGAATCCTCTTAGTTTAGACATAATTCTCCCAGTCTCATGGTATAAAGGCAACTTTTATCCTCTTTATCATCGGAATTAATGATTTCAGCCAGCATAATAAATCCACTTCATACCCATTCCCATTGCTCCATTCACTTCACTCTTACTTATACTTCTTTGAGTTGATCTCCCATCATTTTTCTTTACTGGCTCCTAATCAAACTGGTCAAAGTATTTGTCACTAGTAGTCAGTGTATATTAGTACTTCAGGATAATTCTTCCCTGCTGTAAGTTAAGGATCAAGTGCACTACTCCTAGCTCTTTTGAAGGCGTTCTCTTTGCTATTGTCCCTTAGGATCATCCATGAGTGGGGCTATAAGATGGCAGAAGTTCATTCTAGTTAGTACCAACTTAGTGCACTAACCAGTCACTTAACCAAGGCCAAGACCTTTTCTTCTCTGTTAATTGCTCACAGGAAATCCTCAATGAGTCCAAGGCAGGATTTTTTTTTTTTTTTTTTTTTTTTTTTGTGACAGCTAAGGGGATCATAACCCTTGGCTTGGTGTCGCCCGCACCACACTCAGCCAGTTAGCGCACCGGCCATCCTTATATAGGATCCGAACCTGTGGCCTCGGCGCTCCCAGGGCCACACTCTCCCGAATGAGCCACGGGGTCGGTCGGCCCCCAAGGTAGGAATTAAAGGAAAAGAAAAAAGGAAAGTAACATGAGAGTATGGTCCACTTATTTATATAATGTTCTGACTTCTAGATCTATTCCAGCCTGGGCTCTAGTGCTCACCTTCTGTCACACAATAGATTGCAACTGACCACACAACAGATTTATAAATGGATAGATAGATATGCTATGCAGTTCAATTTTCACTCACTTGTCTTTTCTAAGACCTAGTAGCATTTCTGGAGATGTTTTTCAAAAAGAGAAAAATTCTTTGCTACTAAAGGCATAACTTTGCTCTAGAATTATAGGATTCCACGCTGTAACTCTGCTATCAGTCCTTTTCAATTACTCTACACAACATTCTTACCTACTAAGCATACTTAAAGAACTATTAAATATGCTGGGTAGTTTGGATTAAGTTGCAGGTCTGCTTTTTCCTACAGCTTTGATTTGCTGCAGAGCTGCAGAGTCCCTCTCAAAACAACCATCTTGAGAGTTTTGCAATAAAATGGATCTTAGTTACACTCACAAAGGTGGTATGTGATGCCTCTAAAATCCAACAAGCCTCACCAAGCACTCTGACTCTTTCATGAGTATAGGAGATGAAAGGTGAAAAAAACTTGTCTTTTTCATAGAAAGCATATCCCAGCACAACGCATATTATTAGACATCAAAAGATTTTTACCATTGTGAATAGAACTTTAATCTCTTCTAAGTTTATCTGTTAAACTCTGGCACATATTTTCTTTCTAGGTCATATAAAATATTTGACAGTTCATGCTTACTGGATCCAATTAGTGTGATGTGATCAATATATTACACCAATGGAATGTCCAATGAAATTTCAAAATTATAAAGTCCCTGAAGATTAAATTAAGAGAATAAAATATTAACATATTTCTGAGGTAAGAAAATTAATGTGTACTACTGCCTTTGCTAGAGAACCATTGATTGCTTTTTATGCTCCCTATTGATGAATATCAAGAGGTAATTATTCACCATTCAATACTATGTCATTCTGCCCCAGTAAAAGATACCATATCTGGACATAATTTGCAAATGGGGCTGACATTTGGTTAAGTTTAGAGTTGTCCAGCATCATTCATCTGGTTTGTGCAGAGGCCAGACAATTGGACAGGAGGTATGGTGGGCAGAACTACACTAGCAACCTTCAAGTCTGCATCACTAATCACTGTAAGTCCTCATGGGATGTGTTATTGCTTCTGATTTACTCTGTTGGCAAAGTGGGGAGAAATCACTTAGGTTTTTATGTGGTCTTTTTTATGCTAATCAGTCTAAATCTACAGATAAGGGACCAGTAAGGTTTTAGAATATATTACTATGCTAAATCCACTTTATTAAACTTTGGCCCATAGTTGAGTTGGTGGACCCTTTGGCCTAACTCGAAAAAGAAATTGAAATTTTCATCATGTGGCCGCCAGCAGGTCCCACTTTATGTTGAGAGCTGTGATGGCATGTTCTGTTCACTGGTGTCATAGTCAGCAAAGACCATCTATTAAGCATTTTTTCAAAGTCTTGGCATTTTTGCTTTTATGACTATAATTATGCTGGAAAATGCATACATGACCTTTGACATTACAGGGTTCTTTCTTAAGGGGACCTGACTACTACTTCAAACAATGAGCTATAGATTTGTGAACTGGAAACTGAAGGAAGGACCATAATTTTTTGGTTTGGGTTTTTTTGTTTGTTTGTTTGTTTTTTTGATAATTTTTCCAGCTGTATTGAGAGGTATAAACAGTATACAAATGTCTTCCCATAATTAATGCATACTCTTTGGTGAGTCTGGACATATGTAAACACTTGTGTTACCATCACCACAATCCAGGTAATAAACATATACGACACCTCTGAAAGTTTCCTTGTTTCCCTTTTTTGTGTATGGTAAGAACACTTAACATGAGATCTACACTTAAATTTATACTCACCAGCTCTTGAGCTTTTGATTATAAAAATCAAGGTGCACCATAGTTGGCTGTCTGTCACTTTTCCAAAAAACCATGATCTATTTAGTCATCACCATAGAGCCCCAAGGATCAGGTTATCTTGATAGCCACTTAGGTATTTTTGCCCTATCATTACAGCAATTTTGCTCTCCTTGCTTCTGAAGGTTAAATTCTGCCACCTGGTTTCTGCCGTTTCATATTTCTATCACATCTATTGATTATAAGGTATTCGATGGCATTATGCTCCCACTGAAAACCCCACCATGCAGAACATAACTATCATTGAGATTCTCAGAAATGCTAGCGTCCCTCTTATCGGTGGATTCTATCCCACCTTAGCGGAAGTTCTGTTCTTTGGAAATTCTAAGGGAACATAATCAGGTGGTATGTTGTTTGGTCTTACATAATAAACTCATTCTAGCATTCCCACTTCCTCCTAGTTTGACCCTTTCTCAGTACTCTGGCTCTCTTTTTCAGTTACTGAAAAATCTTCATCAGGTTAAGTGCAGATACGACCCATGGCTATTAGGAAGTTCCAAGACTAAAAGAACTGAATTTTTTATGAAGCTGGCTCATGGAAGCATCAGTAGTCTAGTATACTGTGTCCAAAGAGTTTTGTGGCAGATTAAACTTTTAATTTCCAGCTGCAAAACTTTTGAAGAGATCTACTTGAAGGGGTCAGACTTAGAAATGTGTTTAAGTTTTGGAAATACACAGCAATTTGGGTGGTGTTGATTTAGTTCCAGGAAATAGCTCTAGTTGAGGCCCAGTCAGCTGTCTATGTGAGAAGGAGGAAGGAAAACATTGGCAAAACAAGTTCCTGGGAAGAAACTTACTAAATAAATCTTCATGTCAAAGCCCTAACCAAGTGGACTTAGGTTTAAGCCAATTTTCCAAGGAATACAAAGACACAGATTGCTAATCAGTATATGAGAGCAAAAGCCACATCCTAAAAATGAAGCAAAGTAGCAAAGGAATATATGTTTTTATTAAGAGCATCTAATTGTTGATGGCTTGTAAATCTAATGTAGAACAAAAATAATAATAGTGTTTTGGACTTTATATATTGCTCATAATAAAAAACAATCGAAAGTTAGCCTATTTCAGGCACTGAGTTAGCAATTATTGGGCAAGATTAACATATTTTGGCAGATCTAAGAAAGTCAGAAAGTAACAAAATAATTTCTGCTCTTTAGTTCTGCTTAAGCATGTATTTCTAAGAGAGAAAAGTGAAATTATTATAAAATTATAATTTATTTCCTAAATTATGAAAAGCATATATTTTTCCAATAATTCCTTTGATGTTTAGATTTACTCATAGATACATATATGCTAATATGTAAAACTACTTCTAAATCTATTTCAGTTCTACCATATTCCAGGGTCTACAAAAAAAAGTGTAAAATTAACTAAATTTTCAGTTTTTAATAAATGGCTAACTAAACATATACTACACTAATAAATACTTAGTGTACTATTTAAGAGTTTCCAGCAGTTCTGAGGAAGTAAGGTACTAAATTTGGAAATATTATAAAAACACCATAAAACTGAGAAAAATACTAACATAATATTTGGAATTTTAGCTTGCAATAGCTTTAGCTTTATTTTGAAATATTTTGAATTTTTCGTACATAATTAATTTTTTCAAAAAATGGTTTGCTTTTTAAATCAACAGAAAAAGCTTAAAGAAGGCTAGAATTTTGTAATTAAAATATACATATTTAAGAGAAACATAGTTCAAGATGATCAGTTTGGATTGGTCTTCATGTTGGCAGGATATGCAACTTCTTACTCAGTGTTAGAGAAGGTGTTACTGAAGGCAAGTGAACTTCTGAGTGTTGTATCTTCTGTTACTTACATTACTAGAATTAGAGAATGCCAGGCCAAGTGTGCAGCCCCGAACAGAGTTGAAAACCAGAGTGCTTCAGGTCAGTATCATATACGTTAACTAAGGAGCTGACAGATAAGAGATTGTGATGCACACTTTGAGGAAAACATATCCCATCTCTTCAATTCACTGTGTTGCATGTACTTTATTTCCTCTGATCTTTCTTATTAAATAATTCTTCAGTTCTGTCTTATTTTCTGTTGAAACCATCCATAGTATTTTTTAATTCCAAAGACAATGTTTCCATTTCTATTACTTCTCTTGAGCTCTTTGTCAAGTATGATTGTTAATAGCTTTTGATACTTTTTTTTATTTTTGAATGATTTTTTAATATATTTTACAACTTTATAGCACTTATTTAATGGTCTTACCCAATGGTTCCATTTTTTAAAGCTCTTGAGATTCTATTTCTGCTTTCAGTTGTGTCTTCTATATTTCATTCATTGTACAATAGATTGTTCAATGAGAGAGAGATTGTACAGTGATTGCTCATGAACTTGTGATCAAATTTGCAGGGAGAATTGACAGGAGCATGCAATGAATGGTATGAGGAGTTGGGGAGACAAAAATGTCAAGAATAGCTCTCATGATTCTAGCCTGACTAATTTAATAGGAAATACTGCCACTTGCTAAGATAGGGAAGAGGTGGGCAGCTGTAAAAAAAGGAAATAGAAATTTAAATTTTTTAATTAATTATGTTATAAATGTAAGCAATTTTGTGTACATGTCTGAGCTCATAAAATGTTTGCTTTGAGGCTAGCTATCTGATTACTTAATAAATTATTTAGTTCTAATTCTGCCAATGAACCTCCACTAATTGAAGTAATTCACATATTTATTTTTTTTTATTGTAACATAGTTGTGCATATCTGTAGGGCATAGGGAAGAATATCAATACCTGTGTGCAATATGTGATACTCAAATGAGGATAATTACCATATTCAACAATATAAAATGTAATAATTTCTTGTGGCCCTTTACCAATTCCTCTCTTTCCCATTTCTGCTAACATCAGTTTAGTCCTCTCTTTTTGAAAGTTCAATGTGTTATTGTGATTGTTGTATCTTTTTCTTTCTTTTTTTATTTATTTGTTTATTTTTTAGCTCCCACTAAGGAGTGAAGACATGCATTATTTCTCTTTCTGTGTCTTTTCTCACATCTCTAAATTCATCCATGTTGCTGTGAATGGCAGTATTCCATTCTTTTCTTATGGCAGAGTAATATTCCATAGAATTCACATATGCTTGTGTTCCTTGTCACTTAAAAGAAACTAATAAATGTACCAAATTGAAGAAATGAATATGTATAACCACTGGGCATAAAAAAGAGTCTTTTTTGTGTATTTGATGCCAGTGGAAATATAATAGTCAAATATAAAGAATGAAATATAAATTTATTTGAAATATGAAGAATGCTGTAGAATTAAGTTAAATTAATATTCAATTTGGTATGTATTTTAACAGGCTAAAATTAAATTTTAAGGTTCGTAATTAAGACAACTGGCATGAGTAAAAATATACTAAAAATATAAAAATAAAATAATAAAGGTTTATTTGTTGAGGGATATTGAGAGATGAAGGAGCCTTTATCTTCTTAACAATTAGGAAACCTCACTCTACTTAAACTGGTTAGAATGGATTATGCTTTCTGCAACTACATCATAAAGGCAAACACACAAAGGGGGAATTAATGTTAAATAAAATACTGAAGTTTAAGAAAGTGGCTGTGATGTGGCTCTATTCTTTCATTAATTTATATATAACAAATATTTGAAGCCAGGGGAAGTTTGCTAAAGTATATGGTACCAGAGAAAAATCCCATATGAATACACAAACTATGTAAGAGTAGTATACAATATATAAAAATATGTAAAAAAAAAGAGTACAGTTGTATATGCCAGGGAAGAATAGAGTGTTGTGAAAGATCATGTAAGCAGCAGCATCTTAGATTACAGAAAAGTCTAATTGGATGTGAAATAAATTCCACACAAATCCTCATATTTTTTGATTGTCCACATTGTTTATTTATGAAATCAAAAGAGTTAGAAAGAACTGGGACTTCTACAATATAGAGAGTAAAAGATACATCATTATATTTAACAAATTTTGTGCATGAATGAATTCTCATTTAAAAATATTTGGTTATGGATTGTTTAGAATATATAACATAGAGAATATGACATACTTTCTAAGTGAGTTGATATGTCCAAACAATCGAACATATAGAAGAGTGCCTAATGATTTATTGTTTAAGTGTGCAATAAAATTACTGGGAACATGAAACAACAACAAACAAAAACATTTTCTGACAACAAAATAAATGACTAACATATTTGAAACTGAATACTTACTTAATTTGTTCTACTTTTAGCTGAGTTGCACTCAGCAGGAACTTGTCACAGAGCAATGAACCTACAGTACACACAGATGGCCCTGCTTTTTGTAGGTGCAAACATCTATACCCATCTATGACAGTGTATCGGTACTTTCTTCTGCATATTTTTCAAGGATTTTTGAGTTACTTATTTTCCATTTAGAAAATAACTATGCCTTTGTATTTATCTTTAACTTTTGAAATTATATTAATTGGATTACTATGGATCATAATGATTATTCTATTGACATAATAAGATTATTTTTATATTATTTAATTCATTTGATCCTTAGTTTAATCCTGTGAGGTAATTTGGAAAAGTTTTATTAGAGAGACAGAGAGATAAATAGATAGGTAAGAAAACTGGACCAGAGAGATCAGATTAGTTTTGCTCAACGTTATTTAACTTATAAATTACAAACCAAAAACTAAATCATTTGATTACAAAATGATAGTAAAGTATTTTACTATGGATATCATTACTTGCTGAGTCACGAATCTGTGCACAAATGTGACTAAAATGATCTAATATTAGTTAAAATAAATCAATTAAAATAATTTAGTTTAATAAAAAAACAAATTTAATGCAATCTTTTGATCTCACCTTTACCATGATTATTTGTGGACTTTTATTAACTTTTTTGACTGTATGGAATAGAAAGTATTAAAAATTTAGAGTAGTTAGAAAGCTAGAAGAAGGAGAAATCACAACTTATTTTTATCTTGTCCAAGTTAGAGACTTCCCTTAGCTAGCTAAAATTACCTTGGAAATGTGATTATGTCTCATGTGACAAGAAACAGAATAGTTGAGCTATATATTAAATGAACAGAGTGAGAAAGATTTGATGTTACACAATCTTGGTGCTTCAAGAATATCTAATGGGAAGAAAACTTGCATTGAATTTATTATCTAGGTCAATCTGAGAAAGGAAAAAAATGTTACACATTTATACCCAAGCTTTTATTTCTAAGAATTATCTAATTTATCAAATAAAGATAAGTTACACTTATAATACATGCCTATATAGTTTTACATATTCTAAGATTTTTGACTAGAATATCTTTTCCTTGACTCACCCTTTTGAAGTCCCTAGACTTTCCTTCCAAGGTCATTCCATATTCTGAGAAAACTTTTCTAATTAATTTCCCAAACCACCAATGTAATAATCTCTCCTTCTTGATGTATTTTGAGCATACTTTACTTATCTTCTACAAGGAACATTGTAGTTGCTATTATTATTATTATTTTACCATTTACATTCTTCCCTACTGTGTGTCAGTAATGCAATTCTGAGTTCTAGTTAACTACAGCTCCCCATCCTTATTGTTTTTGCCAGTTTTGGGGTGAGTAGGACTATATCGCTTTGGTCAGAGAAAATAGAAATAAAACTAAAATTTTTATTTATTATTGCTTTATAGCTTCAATCAACCATGAAACTCATCTTACCTCTGTATTTTCTCTTTGCCTGAAGGGGTTTTCAGTTATATTAAGATCAAAGCATTATAAAATGCAAAGACTTATAAAGTTCCATGAACTATTCTTAGAATTTATATGGATAATGTTAATCCATCATTCCACAACATTTTATGAAATGGGTAACCATTATCCTCATTATTGGGATGAGAAAACTAGGGCACCAAAATGTTAAAAATGTACCTAAGCACAAATAACTAATAAGTGGCCAAGCCAGGATTCTAATTCAGGCAGTCTGGTGCAGTCCTCTTAAAGAACAGCCATATCTGTTTCAGTTACCTCACATCTCACTGTATCTGTCTACTTTGCACTTCAGTCCTTGAATGCAGGGAACTTCTTACCGGTCTTTATTGCTCTATATATCTCCAGCATCCAGCATCAGCCTCGCAACACAATCAAAAATGCTGTTATGGGCAAAAGGAGGTCTGTTCCTTCTGCAAGAGAAAAATCTATCAAGTAATAATCTACTCAATGATTGTTTCAGCAAAAAAGAAAACCATTACCTGAAAAAAATGAAGAAATTATTCTTTTCTCTCTACCCACTTCTCCAATGGTATCTGTCCTAAGTATCCTTCCTCAGTTGTCTTCAACATACTTCGAACATATCATTTGAGTTCACAGGCAAATAACATTTCAGTAGTCAACTACTTACCCCAGCCAATCCACTTGATTATCTAGTATTCAATTCAAAAATTATTTAGTATGTGATAAGTAAGTGTTGAAACACGCTATGGGGTCAATAAAGTTCTTTCAGTATTGCTTCTTGGTATTATATGGGAGGTTATTTTGGAAATACTATCAGAAATTGGCACAAAGTGATATTCAGATGGTGGTCCTTTATTGTCATATCCCAATGTCTCACAGAAGTCAGTTACAGCCAGGGGCTTTGAGTTATTGTCTTATAAATAATTTATGAAAAAATAGTCTCTAGTGGTTGCTCGTTCAATGGGTTTGCTTCTCCAGCTAGGGACAGAATATGGAAGAGAATGAAGTCTAAACATTTGTGAGAAAAGAGAAACAAGCTCAACATTCAAGTACATTATTTTGCTATAAATGCTATAAATTATATCTCTAAAGTTTAGTTACTGATTTTTGTTGATAATTCATTCTTTTGCTGAAAGTTAAGTTATTTCTTCTGAATGTGAGATCACTGTGACGTGACGGCTTAAACTGTTGTTACAATAAATGCTTTTTTTCCCCTTATTGACCCTTCTTATCACACAAAATATAATTCATTTACATGGGACATTACTTAGTAATTAAAGCAGTGTGGTTTCCGAATGCTATCTTCTATAATAAAAAGAAAATATATGAACACATTAAATTGAAAGTTGTAGTGATAATAAAAGACACATTTTACTTATCTCACCTAAAGTAATGGTTTTCTTGTTTATAACGCTTTAAAGGAGTCTCATTTTATTTTCTCATACAACATATATCCCATGGAAAAAATTAAATATACATATTACCTGATATATTTTATTTTTAAAAATTTTTCTTTTTTTTAAATTAATAAACTTTATTATTTAGAGAAGTATTAAGTTTACAGAATAATGAGTGGTAAGTACAGGAAATTTCCATTCCTCACCACCCTCCCAGTTTCCCCTCTTATTAGGATTTGCTTTCTGTATTATACATTCTATGAGTTTTGACAAATGTATAATGTCATGTATCCACTATTATACTGGCATGCAGACTAGTTTCACTGCCTTAAAAATCCCTGGTATTCCACCTATTTACCTTTTCCTCTCTCTTCCTGATTCTCTGTCAATCACTGATCTTTTTAATATCTCTTATAGTTTTCTAGAAAGTCATATGATTGGAATTGTACAGATTGTAGTCTTTTTAGATTGGCTTTTTTCACTTAGCAGTATGCATTTATGGTACTCCACATCTTTTCATAGCTGATAGCTCATTTCTTTTTACTGCCAAATAATATCCCACTGTGAGAATGTACCACAGTTTACCAACGCATCTATTGAAGAACGTTATATTAGTCAGTGTTCTCCAGAGAAACAACAAATTGGAGGTATGAATGTTCATTTGTCTGTCTGTCCATTTTTTTATTTGAAGGAATTGGATTAGTCAACCAATTTAAATGTAATTCTCATCCAAAAACACCCTCACAGAAACACACAGAATAATGTTTGGCCAAATATATTGAAACCCTATGATCCAGTCAACTTGACAAATAAAATGCTCCTTCACAGACATTTAGGCTGCTTTGGAATTTCCAGGTTTGGGAAATTATAAATAAATTTTATATAAACATTTATGCAAAATATTCTCGGTGGATGTAAGTTTTCTGTTCATTTGAATAAATGTGAAAGAGTGTGATTGCTAAAATACATAGTGAAAGTATGTTTAGTTTTATAAGAAAATATTAAGCCATCTTGCAGACTGGATGTAACATTTTGTGTTCCCAACAGTATTGAATGAGAGTGCCTGTTGCTTCTGACCAGCACTTGATGTTATCACTGTTTTGAATTTGGCCATTTCAAAAATTGCATGATGGTATTTTATTGTTATATTTAATTTTCAATTCCCCTAATGACATATAATGTTGAACATTTTTCAAATGCTTATTTGCCATCTCTGTATGCTGATTGGTGAGGTATCTGTTCAGATCTTTTGCCACTTTTTAAATTGGGTTGTTCATTTTCTTATTGTTGATTTTTAACTGTAGTTTGCATATTTTGGATACCAGTAGATTATGAGATACATGATTTGTAAATATTTCCTCCGTATCTGTTACCTGTAATTTGATTTTTATTTTTTTGTAGAGGAAGGGTTTTTAATTTTAATGAAGTTCTACTTATTAAGTTTTTTTTTTTTTTTTTCATGTATTCTGCCTTTGTGGTTGTATCTAAAAAGTCATTATGAAACCCATGGTCAACTAAATTTTCTTATATGTTATCTCCTAAGGGTTTTATACTTCTCTGTTTTAAATTTAGGTCTAGGATTCATTTGAGTTAATTTATGTGGAAAATATGAGAACTACGTCTAGAGTTATTAATTTTTTTGCATGTGGATCACCAGTTGTTGCAGCATCATTAGTTGAAAATATTATACTTTCTCTATTAAATTGCCTTCACTTCTTCATCAGAGATCAGTCTACTAATTTGTGTTGGTGTATTACTGCACTCTGTACTTATTCTATTGGTCTATTTTTCTGTTATTTTGCCAATAACACTGCTTTAATTACTACAATCTTGTAATAAATCTTGAAGTCTGATAGTGTCAGTCCTCAACAGTCTTTCTTTTCCTTCATCAATATTTTTGGCTATTCTGATCTTTTACTACTCCACACAAACTTTAGAATAAGGTTGCTCGTATCCACAGAATAACTTGCCAGGATTTTGATTGGAATTGTGTTTAAATATTCATCATATTGGACAAACCTTATATCTTGACAATATTAAGCTTTCCAACATGAATATTTTGAATTATTAAAAACATGAATTATTGCTCCATTTATTTAGATCATTTTTTATTCTTTAATAAGAGCTTTGTAGTTTTCTCATATGGATCTCATACATATTTTGTTAGATTTATATCTAAGCATTTAATTTTTTGTGCAAATATAAAATATATATTTAATTATAAATTCAACTTGTTAATTAGTAGTACATAAGAAAGTAATTGACTTTTTTATATTAATCTTGTGTACTACGACTTTGCTATAATGGCTTATTAGTGCCTGGTTTTGTTCTTGTTGTTGTTGATTGTTTGGGATTCCCTACATAAATAATAATGTCATCTGAATCAAAGGCCATTATTTCTTTCTTCCCAATCTGTATATATTTTATTTTCTTGTCTAATAGCTTCAGCTAGAACATCCAATATAATATTAAGCAAACAACAATAACAAAGTGGTGAAATGGACTTTTTTGTTGTTCCTGACCTTAGAATAAATCTAGACACAAAAATAATCTAGACTTAGACTGTAATCTTGTGAAATATGTATTTGTTTTAAACCCCTGTCTCCTAGCATACAACTCCTGAAATACTTAGAGTCTCCAAAGTGCTGTCTTTTTTGTATAACAGTGAGTTGATTGATGCCTGGCAGCCCCTAGGTAGCTTCAGAATGGGAATGGTAAGAGGAGAGATTAGGGTAGGACTTTAAGTCCAACCCTCAACCTCTGGGAAGGAGGAGAGGGTACGAAGGTGAAGTTGATCACTGTGTTAGTCCATTTTTTGTGTTGCTATAACAGAATGCCTGAGACTGCGTAATTTATAAAGAAGAGAGGTGGAAAGCAGCAGGCAGCCGGCGGGTACAAGAAGATCACATGGTGAGAGGAAGCAAGAGAGAGAGAGGGGAGGTGCCAGGGTCTTTTAAACAACCAACTCTTAGGGGAACTAATAAAGTGAGAAGTCACTCACTACCCCTACCCCCTAAGGTGAACATTCTTCCATTCATGAGGGTTACACCCCAGTGACTCAAACAGCTCCCAACACTGCCACACTGCGGATCAGGTTTCCACATGAGTTTTGTGGGGACAACACATTCAAACTCTATCAATCACCAATGGCCAGTGCTTTAACCAATCATTCCTATGTAATGAAGCCCTCATAAAAACCCAGAGGGACAAGGTTTGGAGAGCTTCCAGACAGCTGGACATGTGGAAGTTCCTGGAGGGTGGCACACACAGGGAGGGCATGGAAGCTCTGCACCCCTTTCCCATACCTCATCCTATGTATTTCCACATGTTTCCTTTGTAGTATATATTTTTTATAATAAACAGGTAAACATAAGAAAGTCTTTCTTTTAGTTCTGTGAACTGCTCAACAAATTAATTGAACCCAAGGAGAAAGTTGTGGGAATCCCAGTTTATAACCAGTCATATAAGAAGTAAAGTTAAAACAACCTGTAGGTTGCTACTGGCATCAGAAATGTGTGTGTGGAGGGGGAGGGGAGAGGAGGTGGATAGTCTTAGGGAATGAGCACTCAAACTGCGGGATCTGACACTGTCTCCAGGTGGACGGTGTCAGAATTGAATTGAGGACACCCAGCTTGTGTCTCCTAAAGAGTTGGTGAGCTACTTGATGTGTGGAGAAAATCCACATACATCTGGTGTCAGAAGTAAGTTGTGAGAGTATAGTGGGAAAAACTGAACAGATTGTATATTTTTTCCCATTCACTCACAGTCCTAAATTCAGTCACAAACATTAATTCAAAATAGATCACAGACCTAATTGTAAAACTAAAACTACGAAACTCATAGAAGACAACATAGGACAGAATCTTGGTGATGGATATGTTGACTTTTTTAGATACAACAGCATTTGGGATGAAGTGGACCTCTCTGATTCTATGATGCTTTTGAATCATTTTCAACTCGATGAAATTAGTTAAATTTAAATTACTGAACTAAACTTTTTCTGAGTCCATGGTTGTCACTCTTCTCTCCCCCACCCCCCAATATCTCTCTTTAAGCAATTTTGCTTCTCACTGTACATTGGCAATTTATTTCAAGTTTCCAGAATCTGTCCTTGTGAACTAAGATAACCATAATCAACAGATGAAAGACAGATTTAGCCTCATACTTTTAATCATATGAGTTTATGATTTAATCATCTAGGTTATGGAAATTACAGAATATTTTAATTAATTATAATATTAGCAATTTCATTATTTTTTCTTGAATAGAAAATATATTTTGACTTTAAATCTAAATGAATTTAAAAGAGTGACTTTATATCTTATCTTATTACAATGAACTAAGTGGGATTATACATTATCTTGTTGCTTATTTCTCTCTTTATAAGGAAGAAGATCATGTAGCTAGGGGAATACATAGGATAGAGAATTTTCTAAGTGTACTTTAGTTCTGAACAGGAAAAAGAAAAAAAAAATTTAAAAAAGGTTTGCCTGAACTGATGAAAATAGCATTGGATTAAAAATTAGGAAAAACTTGTTAGAGGAAAGAATACAAATAAATAGTAATCTAAGAAAAGAGATAATAAACATTTGTTTGAAAAAAAACATTTCTTCACATAATTTTCATGTTAATTATGTCTTTTCATCCAGGTTTGTTATTGTTCCCACAATTACAGACACTGGCACATATATTCAATTTTTGCTGGCATTGCTGACCTCCTTTACAAGGGTATTTGGAGAAACTACCTCCAAACCTAGATTGTGTAATTGTTTTCAGAGCAAGTTTTATTAGTTGTACTTTTCTTTTGGAAAATATAGTATAGTATTTCTCAAACTAATGTTTCATATACCACTGCTTTATAAGAACTTAAAAATAATTATATTAAAAGAGCATTATATGATGTTTTAGATTTGAGATGTTATTTAAGCATTTTTTATTGAATGTTTTCTTTTTAATTTGCTGCTTAGAAGCCGAGCATAGTTCCAAAATTATACTTAATGGTAGTCAATGGTAATTTCTAAAAAAACTAAAACTAAAACTGTAGAATAAACATGAGAAATAGAGTATATGGGGACTGCATTGAATCTACAGATTGCTTTGGGTAGAACAGACACTTTCACAATTTTAATTCTTCCCATCCAAGAGCATGGTTTGTCTTTCCATCTTTTTGTGTCCTCTTTAATTTCTTTCAGTAGTTATTTGTAGTTCTCATTGTAGAGATCTTTCACCTCTTTTGCAAAATTGATTCCTAGGTACTTTATTTTTTTGGTGACTATTGTAATCGGCCTCACTTTCCTAATTTATTTTTCTGCTAGTTTGTTACTGAAGTATAAAAATGCTAGTGATTTGAGGGTATTAATTTTTTATCCTGCTACATTCCTGAATTTGTTGATCAGCTCTAAGAGTTTTTTAATAGAGTCTATAAATTTTTCTATATGTAAGATCACATCATCTGTAAACAGGGTTAGTTTGACTTTTCCTTTCCTATCTGGATCCCCTTTATTTCTTTCTCTTCTCTAATTGCTCTGGTCAGTAGTTCCAATATTATGTTAAATAAGGGTGGTGAGAATGGGTGTCCTTGTCTTGTTCTTGTTCTTAAGGGAAAAGCTTT
This sequence comes from Cynocephalus volans, assembly GCF_027409185.1. NCBI lineage: Eukaryota > Metazoa > Chordata > Mammalia > Dermoptera > Cynocephalidae > Cynocephalus > Cynocephalus volans. Next base: position 27,334,758 of record NC_084466.1, read on the forward strand.
AAACTTTTACCCATTTAGGATGATAATAGCAGTTGTTTTGTCATAAATGGCTTTTATTATATTGAGATAATTTCCTTCCCCATCAAAATACCAATGTCATCCTTCACAGAAATACAAAAAGCAAACCTAACATTCATATGTAACTACCAAAAACCCCAAATAGCCAAAGCAATCCTGAGCAAAAAAAAACAAAACAAAACAAAACAAACAAACAAAAAAAACAATGAAGCTTAAGGTATAACACTACCCAACTTCAAATTATATTACAAAGTTATTGTAACCAAAACAGCATGGTACTGGCATGAAAACAGACATTCAAATAAATGGAACATAATAGAAAACATGGGATTCAACTAATATACTTACAGCCAACTGATCTTTTACAAAGGCAATGAGAACATACATTGAGGAAAAGACTACCTCTTCAATAAATGGTGCTAGGAAAATTGGACTTCTATATACAGAAGAATGAAGCTGGATGTGCACCTCTTACTATACAGCAAAAGCAACTCCAAAAGGTTAAAGATTTTAATATAAGACCCCAAACAATAAAATTACTAAAGGAAAACATAGGAGAAACACTCCAAGAAGTAGGACCAGTCAAAAACTTTATGAATAAGAATCCAAAGCACAAGAAACAAACAAAAAAATAAACAAATGGGACTATATCAAGTTAAAAAGCTTCTGCACAGCAAAGGAAACAATGAACAGAGAAGAAAGACAACCCACAGAATGGGAGAAAATATTTGCAAACTACACATCTGACAAGGGATTAATATCCATAATATATAAAGAACTCAAAAAGTATACAGTAAAAAATCAAATAATCCAATTAAAAAATGGGCAAAGGAGATGAATAGACATTTTTCAAAGGAGGACTTACAAATGGCCTACTGATATATGAAAAAATTCTCAACATCACAAGTCATCAGAGATTTGAAAATCAATCTACATTGAGTTACCATTTCACCCAGTTAGACTGGCCATTATCAAAAAGACTAAGAACAACCAATGTTGGGCAGGATACTAGGAAAGGCAAACTCTTCTACATTGTTGGTGGGACTTTAAAGCACAGCCATTATGGAAAACAATATGGAGGTTCCTCAAATAACTACAGATAAAAATACCATATGATCCAGCAACCCTACTACTGGGCATATACTCAAAAGAATGGAAATCATCATGTCAAGAGATACCTGCCCTCCCATGTTCACTGCAGATCTATTTACAATAGTCAAAATATGGAACTAACATAAGTGTCCATTGACAGATGATTGGATGAAGAAAATATGGTATATATACACAATGGAATACTACTCAGCCATAAAAAAAAGAATGAAATTCTGCCATTTGCAGCAACACGGATGAGTTTGGAGAAAATTATGTTAAGGAAAATAAGGCCAACAAAGAAAGAGAAAAACTGCATATTTTCACTTATAACTGGGTGCTAAGGAAGAAAGCAAGCAAGAAAAGACCAAAACAATATGTAGAACTTTCAGAAAGGGAAAACAAACCTAAGGATACTAGAGATGGTGGGATGCAGACAGTGGGTGGGTGGTTTGGGAAGGGACTGGTAGGGTGAAGTGCATAAAGAAAAATTTTGATTTGTAGTAATAATATGCTTATAACAAATAATTAAACAAAATATGAAAATTTATCTTTCCGTTTTTGTACTGTTGATTGCTTGTAGGATAAAAACAAATGCATCTCAAGATAAAAGACAGCCAATTCTGAGTGTACAATATATGAAGTGGTAGCAAAAAATATATATATATATATATAGTACATGGTATTACTAAATTTTTTGACCACAGAACAATATTTTCCAAGACCTCTCAAAGAAAATCTCCCAGAGCAAATGTTCCAATTAGTTTGAAAATGCCAGTTTGTTTATTAAAAACAAAAACCAAAAAAACTTGATATTGATTTGATCTTAGGAATACACTATGTATAAATAAAAATATTCATAAAATTAAGAAACAAAACCATATCTCTCCTATTGGGAAATTCTCTCACATTTGATAGTCTATTGTGTATTCTGTACACTGAGTGAACAATATACTACATATAAATAAAATCTCAATTAGTTAATGATATTTTAGAAGACCTTATATATCACATAAACGTTAGATATAATAAAGCATTTCTTTCATTGGCATTGATAGTGAAAGATTTATGCCTAATTAGTTTTAAAAAAAGCTTTTGTGAGATAGCCTAGTAATGCCCACTAAGAAAGCATTATAATATTAGAATCAGAAGCAAACATCATCTTCAAACAGTAAACATGCAATTTTATTCAGATATGCCTTTTTTTACTCTTTGTAAAAATTTCATATAAGTGCTATGTCATGTTGTGATTGCACTTACATTATAAGATGTTTTGTCTGTAGTAATTTGCATATTATATATAGACTTGGCAGGGCTGTGTCTTGCCCAGGCATAATATGTGTGATTTTGCTTTACTGGGAAATTTGAAAAAAGAGTAAGATACTCTTTTACATTTAGGGTGCTTTTTTTCTATTCCAATAGGCACATTCTCTAATCAAAATAAATGGAAATAAATGCACTAGTTACATTGAATACCTTTGTAAAGTTTTCTATATATATTTTTATCTAATAAATAGAATTTGCACCACAGGGTGTTCGATCTATTAGTTTGTCCTACACTAGGTTAATTTTAGCATTTCTTATTAGGTATTTTGTTATTAAGCCTGTCATTTATGTATTACTATTTTTCTTTTTTCTCATCTGCAATTTTTCCCCTGAAGTCTTTTGTAAATAGATCACAACCACAAAAATATTCTAATGTTCTTATCCAGCAATGCCACTTCCATAATTTATGCTATATCTGAACTGCAATGAATATTTGAATATTTTTTGTTTCCACATCTTCAGGTATTTCTGTGCATGTTTTAGGAGATGTTAAATATCTTTCAAAAATATCATGCCTATCAAATTCTTCCCAATAAGGGATTAATATCTACTTATTCTCTTGAGCTTTCAACATACTTAGTTCTCAAAAGGTAAATAATAATAATAATAATGCAATATTAATAACATCAGCAATTACAATAATATTTATTCACCACTTAGTGTGTTTTGGACCTGGGTTTGGTCCTCTTACATGTCCTGCTGCTTCTAACTATATCATTAACCCAATTCAGTAGACATTATTATCATCTACTTTTTAGATATGGGGAGATTGAAGTTTATAGATAATAAGTATCTTGCTGATGACTTACAAACCAGGTAAGTGGTGCAAAGATATTTGAATATTGAGATTCAAATTTTAGATGAAATGTCTCATCACTATCTGCCCAAATTTCTATATGTGTGAACACCTCATTTATAATTATTTTCTAAAATGATTCATTTTCTCTGTGCATTTACTAAAAATCAAGAAGCAATTTATTGATTAACATCAACATTTTTTTAAAGTTTGAAGAATCTTCAATAGTTTTACAAAAATAGTAAGCAAAAGAAAAAGGTCTTTCTTTCATGAGCAGTGAAATACGTCTTACCTGAGGTCATGCTGCAGTCATGCCATCATCTCTACCATAACCACTACCACCATCATGATTCTGCTAGGCTGAAAGCTTCTTGGAAATGAAGCTCATAATACTTTACCATATCTAAACTGATGGTTCATTGTGTAGTTAGCATGCTATACTCATTAATTAAAATTGTTACATACTTATTTTGTTGGGAAACAAAAAGAAAAGATTGCTTCAGGTAGGAAATAAGATTTTTATTCTCAAATTTCAAAGGAAAATTTGATTTTTGCTTTCATTGTCATTTGACTTTGACAGACACTTTAGAAATGTAAATTTGTTTTGGAAGTTTAGGCAAAAGAAGCAAGACTATGGAGGTTATACTCTATCAGAGAAGGAAGAACTTCTCTCAGCATAATTTTAGAAAGACAATCGAATTAAAATAGTTCTATATGGATGGGTAAACCCATAGGAGTAACAATAATTTATTGCCTCAGAATTTACATGCACACTGTGAACAAGCATTATTTTCATAATTCAAAATTGCAGCTTCATTTTACCCTTTCAATTCACACCTCAAATAGTAAATCGATGTAAATAGTGGATAGATGTAAACAGATGAATAGTAGGATCCCGTGACTTTTACTCAGATTGAAGCTCCATTCCCAACCTCTGATGTTCTTTCCAACATTTCAAACTTCCTTGTCAGATGGTTTCAGGTAGTTGGTTTGGGATAATGTTGCTGCTTAGGGCACAGGTGGCCAGGTATGACATAGTTCTGCAGAAAGCCTTTCTTCACACCTGACAGAGGTGTGGAACTTTGGTGTCACTAGCAGAGTATAAAGAAATCTGGTAAAGCAGTGTTGCTATGGAGGGTACTAGCAACAGAAAACATGGTGTAAATATGAGACTGGGAGGTAGAGTTTGAATTATTTAAGAGTACTTGTTCAGGCACTCCATACAGCTTAAAAATAACTAATCTTGTTGAGGTTATGTGGCACACAGGTGAGAACTAAAGGCTTTATAATTAGTCACTGATTTGAATATCAGTGATATCTGAGTTACTCTGAGTAGCATTTTATAATTAACTAAATGATTAATTAAAATAACTCGGAAAATATTATAAGCAAGGCTCAGAATATAGGAGATAATAGATATTCATTGAACATTAGCCCCACCTCTTTCTTCCATTTATTCTCCAAAGAAGAATAGGTATAATCACAAGAGCAAATACAAAATTACAAAGTATCATTTTTTTACTGGAAGGCAATTCATAAAAGTATGTGAAGTGTTTAAAGACATAAGGCATTGTCACAGATCTGAAAGTCTTTAAAATTTAATTGGGGATGCAAAGTAACTATATATCATAAATGACTTTATTGTAAAGAATTTGTACTGAAGAATGGTCTTTCCCCAGATGTCCTTGGGTTCCCAAATTATCAGATCATCTGTAGATTCAATAATTAGACCCAAACTTTATTTTAAAAAATTAAATCTCACCTCTTATTTTGAAAAATTTCATGTACCAACTATTTATATTAAATTGTATTGTTAAAATATCACTTTATTTCATAGAATTTTGGAGCTATGGGGTTTTACAGGACATGCTCAAGGAATGCATAATTTTCATCATACCCACACTAACATGCAGTATAATTTCCCCTTGAGACGAATTAATGAAAACATATCCTGACATTTTGATTATGGACATCTGTGTTTGTTTACACTTAGCTTAATGCAGAAAATGTCAAAAAAAGAATGTAGGGTGAAAATTGTGTATCTTTCAGCCGTACTTTCATTACTTAGCACAAAGGATGAAAAAGGCATTGTGCTTCTTGTGTGGTAAGCGTTTAGTTAATGGGTATATAAAACAAACAGAGCTGAAAGGAAATGTTTTATTGCTCCATTCTGGACCACATGGATTTTTCTTTCTCTTGTTATTGTTTTTGTTGTTGTCGTTTAAATGATGTTAATTTGAAACGTCTGGAACTTCACCAAAATTTGGATTTGTACCAACATATAACTTTATCTTAAAACATCCTATAGTTTTGCTTACTCTCTTGCCAAGAAAAAGAAGTCAGACATATTTGGATAGTCCTGGAGAAAGAACAGAAAATAAGGAGAAAAATATTTTTGTTAGAAAATTTTTATTACTATTATTTATTATGATGATGAAAAACTTAACTATACAATGTTATCTGATTTTTTTCAAATAAAATAATACATATCCTCCCTTACATTTTTTAATCCAGGCTACTTAAAATATTGAAATATGCCCTTTTATTATCAGTATAGATGGATCCCAATGCTCGCATTTTGCCCAATAGTTGTCTTCTTGATATATGCTCCAAATTTAAATTGCACTTTTGACTGGCTCCTATATTCCAGATAAATCCAAAAACCAGAGAATTATTTGTACTAGTTTACATTGTCTTTATTCAACCCAGAAGATGCAACTAAACTCTACTTTCAAATGTATGTTCTTATTAACTTGTAGTTCTTTCTTTTTCACATATTCTAATGCCATAAACTTCCATAAATTTCTCTATTTAATTAATGGTTAATGACAAAATGGGAGATAACTTTTTAACTATTCAATTGAAATTTAATAATTTCTTCAAGATGGCTTTGTTAACATTTCATGCAATAAATAGTCTTAATATAAATAGATACTTTTTTAAATTTAGAAATAATGTATTAATATTCTCCTGTGAAAAATAAGAAATTAGCTTTCTTACACCACACCCCCAAGCACGTACTTTTCCTTTATCTAACTTACCAGTATTCTTTGCCACAGTGTTTAGTTAAGGAAATACTTGATGTTTATATTTCTGAGTCATCTGTGAACACCTGGTTAACATCTGGGACATTTTGATCAGTAGTAAAGGCAGAATGGCAGCATCAGTCTCACCTGGAAGCTTTTAATTTGAATTAATAGATCTGGGTTGTACCTCTAGAATTTGAATCAGAATCTACATTTTAATAAAATTTTCCAGGGATACTCTTTCTGACTCAGTAGATCTGTAATAGGACTTGAAATAAAATTTATCTAAAAATATCAAAAACTAACTTATATGATGCCCGTGCTGCTGGTCCTCTAACTACCCTTTGTAACAAAAATATAGGAAAACATGTTTACCTTTCCTTTTTGTATAACCTTTTCTTAAAGTTAACATTAACATTGTCTTTTTTCTTTTTCATTTGTTTTAATAAATATCCATCTCTATTTATCAATATTTATCCATCAATATTTATCAATCCAGCCCTCTATTTTCTGACAGAATTCAACATTTCCTATATAGTCAAATGCACTGGATAACGATGTTTCTTCTCTCTCCTTGTTTGGGGAAAAGATCCTTGCAGTCTTACATGCATTCCTCTACTCTGATTTAGAATTGTTAGTCTTTACATAAGACTCAGCTGTAGTCTTGGGTTAACTAGTATCAGGGCCTGGCCAGGCACAGAATTTGTGGGAACCAGTGTAAAATGATTATGTGAAATCCTTCTTTCAAAAACAAGAAAAAAGTGCCAAAAACTGTCCTAAAATATAAAAGTTTTGTCTTTACTTCCACAGTCTCTTTCCCTCTCTCTGTCTTTCTCTCTCTCTCTCTCAACATGCTGTGGTGTCTTTTTAACTGCTTTTTATGTCATAAGTAAAGAAAAAATAACAATAATCAGCATTAATTTTACTGATCGTCTATATATTATATAAGGACAATTTTAAATACATATATAAAAGCCTGTAACTCGTGATGAATCAACAAAATTACTTAAATTGTATTTTGTCACTTGTAAACACTCATTGATTCCATTCTTAGCAGAACTATGGAAACACTGCACAAAACTACTAAAATTGTTCTTATTTCACCTGATTTACACATTCTATTAATGGTTTACTGATAAATAAGAAGAGAAAAGAACTGTGGACACCTGATATTTCCTTTTCTTCGTATGCTGTCATTTTTTACTGTAAGCGGTTGACAAATACAGAAAAGTAACATGAAAAGCAAAGGGTATGATAAGATTCCTTGGTCATTTCTGTTTCTTAGAATGCCATTAACTTTTTTATGCATTCAAAGCAAGTTCTGGTTGAAAAGGAAAGCGTTGCTGCTCAGGCTGTCAGGGCCCCTCTTGTTCACAGATGCAACACACTTACCCTGCACTAAAATGGAGTCTTGCTGAACTCCCATGCATCTTGATTCCTCCAGACTTATGCGCCCATGAGGCATTAAAAATATATGTGGGAAGAGAATAGCACAAAATTACAGACACATATATTGCATATATCTTTTATGCTTATGTACATGCGCCATTGTCCCATAAGGCATCAGTTACAAAAGCTCAAAGATAAAATTATTAAGAATTTCAAGGTAGAGTCAGCAGAACATTAAACCAAGTGCAGGGCCCTAGCCTACTGTCAAATGTCACATGACTTTTGCTATGAGAACATGTCTTCCTTTTTTTTGAACAGCTTCTTCGTAGGTAATTTTTCTTTTTTAACATAAATTCACAAAAATGATTACAAATTGTCTGTGATCTGTGCAGGAGAAAGTGGCTTTGGATAATGTGAATCAGTAGGCAGATTTTCATCTATTTCCTCTATTTTTGTCATGACATTCACTGCATCCCAGTCTCTACCGGTGCCCTTGGATGTAGAGCCTCTTTTGTTTTCTTCCTCAAAACATGATCTTCCTGCATTCTATTTAGGCAAAGAAAATAAACATGTGACTGAAGACTGAGAGAAAGAAGGATTTCTCCTTACACAAGGGGTCATTAAATACACATTTTCAGTGTGTCGCATACTCTGGCTTCAGAGTAACTGGTGCCAAAATTTCTAGGTCTTTTTGGATTGTCTTACACATGGCACATTCTCATTGGTATCCACCATTAAACAGGTGGATATATATGCTAAAGTTGCTGTATCAGCTATGATATAATAAATGTCTTTCCATCTTCTGATGTGTTGCAGACATCTTTTAACTGCTTATAACATTTTCTTCATGCTTTTCAAACAGTGTTTATTCTTATACTAACTATAACATTACTATTATTTTACAAGTATATTATTGTCTGACATAAGGGTATTAGGTTTTTTTATTTCTGCAATATGTTTTCTGAAAATATTTTGGAGGCAAAATGTGAAAAAATGGAGAATACTGAAAGGCCAAGTGGTTTATAGGTTTATGTTCTAACAACATCACAGATGAACTATGATATTTTCTCAGTGTGGAAATGTGTTGGTAGCTTTCCTTTTCTGCATTAGGAGACAAAACAAATAAAAATTCAAACTAACAAAGAATATCAGTTGAGTATCTTTAAGGAGAATTTCCAGAGGCACTCAGACTTTAACATTTTTCTTTGCAGTGAAACTATGATATTACCCATTGTAAATTTACATGTTTTTACTTAGAATTACTTTTAATGGATTTTTTTTTTGTTAACTATAGTTGTCTGATGAAGATTTAATACTTGAGATATATAGCCTTTTGAACTTTTAAAAAATAAATATGTTATTATTAATCATGCTTAATTATATTAAGTTTATATTATTAATAAGTAGTCTAGGTATGGTTTAAAATATAATGAAAGCTTAATAATTGTAATAAAATTCAAAAATGAAAAAAAGCAGATGTAGTCAACACCACTATTTTGGTTCTAATAGAGCAACACTTTTCCTCTTATTATAATCATTAATATTTTATGATCACTATTTTTCTATATTTATTGTAATGTTCAAATAGCACTCAGTATTTATAACTGAATTATCTGAAATGATCATTCAACCATTCCCTTACATTCACTATATAGAATCAGTACGGAAATATTCAAAATATATAACAACTTCTTGCCTAACCAGTACAGTCACTGACATTAAACAATCTTTAAGATAGAAGCAATATATACAGGTTACACATCATCTGTGTTTAAAAAGTGAGGCAGTGTATCAGAAAAGGAATAACACAGATTGCTTTCTGGAAAGGAGTGGCCTGATAAAAATATATGCATTAATAAAGAGTCTAGAAGATTCAAATAAAAGACGCAGGTTTGCATTTTGTGTAAAATCATATATTATAAGCTCACTGTGAGTATGGTCCATATTTCTTCTTTACTGTGTACCTTAAACATGAGGATAATACAAGGGTGCTTCAAAAAGTTTGTAGAAAACTAGAACAGAAAGATAATATGAACCTATCCATGAACTTTTTGAAGCATCCTCATATTTTAGACCTGTGGAATTTACTATCAATTTGCAGATGAACAGTATAATTTTTGAATACATTTTTATACTAAAAAGAAAACAACAATCTAATACAACTAAATGGTATAATAAAATACTGTATTTCTTTGCTTTTTTTATTCTCTTAAGAAATTTGTAAACCTAAAGTACATAAACAAACAAAAATAAAACTAAGTACATTATCTTGCTCATTAAGGACTTTTAATCTTTCAATTGTGATTACATAGGGCAAATAATAAGTTTCCAAATGGCTGAAAGTCTCTACTCAGTTCTGCTATGATCAAATGTATTAAATAAAAAATGTCATTTACTTCTATTGAACATAATAATATGTTAGTAGCTTTTAATCCTGTTTCATTTTATGTTATATATTTCTATCTGCTTCACAGTTAAAGCAGACATAAATGATATAATGACATATAAAATTATCATATCAAATATATTACAATTATGTATTACAATTGATTCCTCAATTTAAGCTTTTTAAGGCTTTGTGTTACAAAAAATATATTTAACTACGTTTAAGCGAGGGAAATATTTGTTAACACACCTTTCTTTAGGGAACTGGAGCTGTTGCAGTTGTTTGTTTACTACCTAAGTTACCTCTCATGGCATGAATAAACATATTCGGGATTTCATGTTTCTTCTTGCATTGACTTTTAATAATTACTAGTCTTCGTTTAAAAATACATACTGATGTTTTATATTAATAAAATTTATGTATATTTATCTTAATTGAATTCTTGGCATATAGACATGAATATCTTTCAATCTTAGGGCAGCTGCTAAAAACTACAATAATTATTTTGCTTGAGTTCATTCAATAACTTTTCCTACATATATCTTTCACTGGATGGATAGCTTAATACAAATTTTTCTAACATAATCCCATCATCAATGATAATTTCAACTAATGACATAGTTCTGATATGTTGCTCAAGAAGGTTTAAGTCACACATAGAAAGTTAATTTTTTGAAATTTTGATGATTAGGACAATAGTTTGCAAATAAACACTTGGTCATAGAACACATAGAAGTGTTCTACCCTACGTTTTAGTCTGTTTAGCAGTCATCAAATATATTGCAACAATATGTGGTAAAGCTAATAGTGGAAAGAATCTAATTTAACTTGAAAATATGTTCACAGAAAATTGCTAGTGTACACTGCACATATTTCCTATTCATAAATGAGAAACATATAAACAAATCAAACAGTGAATGAAAACCTGGAGTAAATGATGTTGTAAGATTTAACAAGTCCTTAAATTAGCACAAAGCTTATAAGTAATCAGCAGTTAGCTACTCCATTGCTTTTCTTTTTCTTGGTTTTGGCTTTGTCTAGAGCAAATTTCTGACCATAACTCCTTATTTTTCTCAAAAGATGTGAACTGAAATACCTACTCAGTTGTCTTCTAATGCCAGTGGATTAATCAAAATAAGGAGTACAGAATGTTCACAGGCTTGCCCAGGGTCAGCAAATATTTGCCATGCACATTGCCCTATGAGTCTTGAAGGCAAGGGTGACTGACGGGCATAGGATGATAACCATGTTTCTTACTGTGCTGTGAGTAATAAAGTTCTTTGTCTCTGATCCAGGCATTTCATGCTTCCTGCTAGCATCTGTACATTACTCTGTATCTGACCACCTTGTGAACTTCTGTATAGTATTTAATGCTCTATCAGTAATTACATGGTATATGTATATATCTTCCTCATTACCACTGTATGCTTCCTAAATGCAGATTCATGTGAGAAACTGTTTCTAATGTTTTTAACAGCTTAGTCCTAAGACAATTTTTGTTTTCACTTAGGAATTCAGTTTGTTTGCTCTGTTAGAAATGACAATCAGGTCCCAACATTTTGAGTTTTCTTTGTCAACTAGGAAAGCTTTCATCCTGATGATTATTTATTATTACTGGCATATTACTATTTTTTGGTCTCAAATTGAACAAAGATTTTATATATGTGTGTGTGTGTGTGTGTATATATATGTATGTATATATATATGTATGTATATATATGTATGTATACATATGTGTGTGTGTATATATATATACATATATATACATACACACTACCATTTTTTTTTCTTTTAACAACTGAGCTTACTGTATACTTAACTTTGGCTAATTTCTCACTAACTCCCATTCTCAGAAATTGGAAAAATAAAAAAGTAGAAATCTACTGTGGCATATACTAACATTTATAAAGCAAATGTATTTCACAGAGCCTAGTTTCCAAAGTCATGTAGTTTCAGGTATAACTTAACTTTTAAAGTTACATATAGAAATGCTAAGCTTGCAAGAGACAGGAAACTTTCCCCAGGCTAAAGTCTCTTTTGCAGATAAAGAATTATAACACAGCAAAATTGTTGGCGCAAGGACAGACCTCCTTAGACCAGGTTAACTTACTGATTGATATGTTAAGAAAGTTGCTTTATTATGTTAAAATACTGAGGAAACTGCTGTAGGAAAAGACAGCATTTGCTAAGAACAAGCTTTTGTTGGTTGATTGACTTAACCTTTTGCAAATTGCATTAGGGAAAGTCACTTTGTTATTTCACTGATGTTACCAGCCTCTATTGTTAAACTATACTTAGCTATAACTCCGCCTATGTTCCTTTTCTGTAACTTTCTGGTCTGGAGAATATCTATATTTACTTACTTTATAGCTAGTTCTAAAACCTATTAATGATTATGAAATAAAAACTCATTGGGACTTTGCCGATTAACAATTTAAAATTGATCTACTAGGACTGAAAAGGATTCTGCTTAAATAAATTCATCAACTACCAGCTCTTACCAGGATTCTGCTTAAAGTTTTCAATTACTAGCGCTTATTAGGAAGCTGAGTGAAATATAAAAATAGGGTTTCTGGAAGCAAATTGTTGGACTTCCAAGTTTTTCAACCTCTTGTGCTTAGATGAGTAGCTCTGGAAATATTTGTAGCCCTGAGGAGGCTTCATTTTTCTCAATATAAAACTGGGATAATAATAGTTAATTAACTGGACTTGTACAGGTTACTAACCAATATAACACAAAATTCACTGCAGGAGACGTACACTTAGAATAACCATTCTCACAACATTTAAGGCTTATTAAAATTATTATTGAGACTTTCTTCAATAATTTTCATAATAATTGGCTAATATGTATGCTGTAATCCATATTTTCTGAAGTTACAGGTTATTGAGTTAGCATATAAGTTCATAGCACATAGAAGTACTCCTGTATGTTAAATAAATCTGAATTCAAATCCCATTATGGTTCCCAATCTGGCTGCAGTGATAACACTTCTGGCACATATTCCTGCTCTCCTTTGCTATTGAGTATTAAAATCTTTATCTCAGGCAACATACCTATATATGTAATTTATGGTACTGAAGCAAACTTTACAGAAGCAGTTTCCCAAGGATCTATTACCGAAATGAGATTATAGGTAGCAAACGGCATTGAGGAAGCCCTGTTTCATTATAAACTGAAAAAAAAAAAAAAAGTGGGAAGAAAAAAGAAAAGAGAAGAAAGTTAATGTCAATTAGGATAAAAGGCCAAGTTCATAAGTGGAAAATATTACATATGTCAAAAATATAGTCAAGATAAAGAATCCAAAAAAAGGTTTAATTAATGAGAGAGAAAAAAAGGGATCAGTACTCAGAATGTTCTATATAGAGAAATGGGGACACCTGGTTCAAGACTAACAGATGACTAATGAGAGATTTTTAGAAGAGGTAGCTGTGCTTTAACAACAACAACAAAAATTTGCATAAATTCTTACTCAAATTAATATTTTCTAAATTTAGATATATACTCTACTCCTTATTCAGACAGGAAGAACTTTAGAAAGTTGCAAATATAATAATATTTCTAGTAGTAGTAATTATTTAATTTATAATAATTCAAGTTAATAATATTCACAGGAGAAAACACACTACAATAGCCCTGTTTATGTAGGAAATAGCAAAACTGAAATAACTAATGTCTTGATTCTGATTTTTGATATTTTTTTCCTTTTAACCTCAGCAATTATATTGCTAATGTGGCCTGATTTTCAAGAGTTATAAACTAAAGGCTAAATGTGTGTTATTTCTCTTAAGGATAATATGAGATTATCTAAAAACTGTTCTAATAATTAATTATTATTCATGATAATGGTAACAAGCATGGAGATTAATTCTGGAGATGGCTAGGTCTCAATGTATATTGATTCTATCAATTAGGTTAGTCCCACTTAATAGTAATCCCTGTGCCATTTCTCAAACCCATATCCTAGTTTACCACTTTGGAGTCATTTCCAAACACCTACAAATTTCATGATGTAAATATTATTAAATGTAATTACTTTTAAAAAAAAATTTTAGCCTGGAATGATTTTTATCCTTTGAATAAATGTCATTTACCATTTGTTAAGCTCTCTCAGCTCTGAATCTGTTATTTTCTACCCTGCTTTGTGATGCAGACACTAAAACTCTGCATAAAAAGATTTCTGCTTTGACAGCTAGCACCCAATGAGACACTGACAACAGGGGCCACAAGGAGAGAATGCAAAGCTGGAAGGAGGAACTTGTATCTCCCTGTCTGCTTACTGTTGGTTTCTGCTCCAGTTATTGCTGAATAATGAATCATACCCAAATATAGTGATATAAAATAACCTTTTTTTCAGACCACAAATTTGTAGACTAGGGACTCAGCATCAACTCAACTAAGCAGTCCTCATTTAGGATGCCAGTTGCAATCAGATGTTGACTAAGGCTGCAGTCATGCAATCATCCCATGGCATGATTGAGCTGTCATCTGGGATGGTTCATTCCCATTGCTAGCACAGATGCTCTCTGTCAACTGGGAGCTCAGCTAGACTACTTAACACAGTGAACACAAGTGGCCTCTTCTGCATGGAAGACTTTTTAATGTGACAAATGACTTCCTCCACAAGTGTTCCAATAAAAACAGGGGGAAGTACAATTTCAGACCCAGCCTCAGAATTACATAGCATCTCTGATGATACATACTCCTGGTTAGTGTCTCATCTAGATTCAAACAAAGAGGATATGGATTCACCTGTCTGTGAGAGGAGCATACAAGAAGTCTGGGTGCCAAACCCATGGGACTCTTCCTATAAGGAAAGAGACAAAAGACACAGTACTTCAAAGATCTGAATCTCAGTTCAGTAAGGCCCCTCTACCGAGATTCAAAAATTTAATAATACCATCCTCTTCTCTTTCCCAATCCTAAGAAACATCTTAGTCTTTTTTATTCACTTTTTAACTTACCTAACTACAAATGTAATATCTAGTTAAAAAGTGATAATATTAATTATTCCAAGTTAAAGTAAATGTTGTGGTTTTTGCCTATTCATTGTACAGCATGACACACATAAAGAATAAATAGAGCAAATGGAAATTGACTAAGAAAAAAACTAATGACATATTCACACTGCTTCTGAAGAGTTTAATCATATCTAGATATATGAATATTTTAAAGAAAAATTTACTGTATTTCCTATGAATTATAGCATTCCATCAAGGACAAATTATTGCCTGATTTTTCCCATGTTCAAGTTTCCTTAGGATATCTCTGTCCTAAATGTTATACTATATTAAAGCTTAGAGTAGAATAGTGTAATAGCTAAAATATGAAAATACCTTTGAAATTGAATGACAATGCATTTAACTTAATAATTAATTGCAGGATATTTTTGGTAAATATTTATCCAGATGAAAATTAATAATATTTTTATATTATTGGATGAAAAATGTTTGCTCTATGTATCATACATATGTGTGTATATAACTTGTATACACATATAGTAACAACTATTTCAATGAACATTAATGAATGCATAAGCTTATTATTCTCTTTATAGCATTTGCTGTTGAATGCTGTATTGATTTAGTTCCCTCAAATTTTGTTTAAGCACATAATTTTGGTGGTTTACTTGTTTTCTGAAATTGAGTTTTTTCCATTCCCTTTAATATACTGTTTTAGTCTGTTTTGTGTTGCTATAACAGAAATACCTGAGACTGGGTAATTTATAAAGGAAAGAGGTTTATTTGGCTTACAATTCTGGGACAGCTGCATCTGGCATGGGACTCAGGCTGCTTCTGCTCATGGTGGAAAGTGGCAGCAGCCGGCGGGTACAAGCAGATCACATGGCGACAGGAAGCAAGAGAGACAGAGAGAAGGTGCCAGGGTCTTTCTAAGCAACGAGCTCTCACAGGAACTAATTGAGTGAGAACTCACTCATTAATCCCCCCGCCCCCAGGGAGAGCATTAATCCATTCATGAGGGATCCACCCCCATGACTCAATCACTTTCCAACACTGCCACATTGGAGATCAAATTTCCACATGAATTTTGGAGGTGACAACACATCCAAACTCCATCATTCTGCCCCTGGCCCCCCATAACTCATGTTCTTCTCACATACAAAATACAATCATCCCATCCAAACAGTCCCAAAAGTCTTAGGTTGTCCCAGCACCAACTTAAAAGTCCGAAGTCTAAAGTCTCCTCTGAGATCAAAAGCCAAAGTCCTTCCAGCTGTGAACCTGTAAAAGACAAAACCAAATTTATCTACTGCCGAGATACAATGGTGGAACAGGCTTTGGGTACACATTCCATTCCAAAGGGGAGGAATAGACCAGAAGAAAGGAAAAACAGGCCTCAAACAAGTCCGAAACCCAGCAGGGCAGACATTATGTCTTAAAGCGCCAAAATAATTTTCTTTGACTCCATGTCCTGCATCCTGGGCACAATTGGGCATCTGGGCACCCAAAGCATCAGGCAGCCTTGTTCCCACAGCTCTGCCAGGTACAGTCCGGTGGGCTGAGCTGGTGCCTGCAACTTTTCCAGGCCAGTGTTCCACTCTGGTAGCTCCATAAGTCTTGGGTCTCCATGGTGGTCCCACTGCCTTGGCTCTACTAGACATATGCCTGGTGGGGGCTCCCTGTGGGGACTCCAAACCCACTTTCCTGCTCGGCATTGCTTTAGTAGATGGCCTCAGCAGTGGCTCCGTCCCCGTGGAGGTCTCTGCCTGGGACCCCAGGCTTTTCCATACATCCTCTGGAATCTGGGTGGAGGCTGCCACACCTCCACTGCTCTCACGACCTACTGGCCTGCAGACTTAACACAACATGGATGTCACCAAGGTTTTGGGTCTCTACTCTCCAGGGCTGCTGCATGAACCACACTTGGGGCTGCTCCAGCTGGAGCAGCTGGGATGTGGGGAGCAGGATCCCGAGGACAGCTGCTCCCCAGGTCTGTCCTCCAGGATGACTCAGTCCTTCTAGGCCTCAGGGTCTGTGATGGATGGGGCACACGTCCAGACTTCTCAAATGCCTGCAGGGCTTTCCTCTCATTGTCTTGGCTTTTAGCATCTGTCTGCTTCACTGCCAAGTTAATGTCTTTAGTAACCAGTTTATCTGCTTCACCCTTGCATTTTTCTCCTGCTCTCCACTTCTCCCCCACATGGCCAGGCTGCAAATTTTCCAAATCTTTTTTTTTTTTATTTTTTTTTATTTTTCACAATTTTTGTTTTATTAATAGTGACAATGCATATTACTTCTTGGTGGCAACATCAAGAACTACTTTTGGCATCCAGTTGTCTAGAGCTTCTTCAGTGAATGTTTTAGCAGACATCTTCAGAAATATTTTAGAGCTGCAGCTCTCATGATGTCGTTTGGAAACCCCTGTGTGTCTGTCAGAACTTTACAGGGGGTCAGCGACATCAAAACTATTTTCATAATAAGATTAAGATGCTGTTTGCCTTTTACACTTTTCTTCCCTCATGAGTGTAAAGTGGAATTTTCCAGAGGTTACACAGCATGTGATATCTCAACAGATAGAATTCAGAAGCAGATATGAGAATCCAGCTGTCTTCTATTAAACCAGGCATTAAAGAGATTTGCAAAAATGTAAAGGAATACCATTCTCCTCATGTTTTTTTTTCTGGAAAATATACTTAGTTTATTTATTTTTATTTTTTTATTTTTTTTTTATTTTAAATTTTATTTTGTCGATATACATTGTAGCTGATTATTGCTCCCCATCACCAAAACCTCCCGCCCTTCTCCCTCCCCCCCTCCCCCCCAACAATGTCCTTTCTGTTTGCTTGTCGTATCAACTTCAAATAATTGTGGTTGTTATATCTTCTTCCCGCCCCCCCCCGGTTTGTGTGTGTGTGTGTGTGTGTGTGTGTGTGTGTGTGTGTGTGTGTGTGTGTGTGAATTTATATATTAATTTTTAGCTCCCTCCAATAAGTGAGAACATGTGGTATTTCTCTTTCTGTGCCTGACTTGTTTCACTTAATATAATTCTCTCAAGGTCCATCCATGTTTTGCAAATGGCAGTATTTCATTCGTTTTTATAGCTGAGTAGTATTCCATTGTGTAGATGTACCACATTTTCCGTATCCACTCATCTGATGATGGGCATTTGGGCTGGTTCCAACTCTTGGCTATTGTAAAGAGTGCTGCGATGAACATTGGGGAACAGGTATACCTTCGACTTGATGATTTCCATTCCTCTGGGTATATTCCCAACAGTGGGATGGCTGGGTCGTATGGTAGATCTATTTGCAATTGTTTAAGGAACCTCCATACCATTTTCCATAGAGGCTGCACCATTTTGCAGTCCCACCAACAATGTATGAGAGTTCCTTTTTCTCCGCAGCCTCACCAGCATTTATCGTTCAGAGTCTTTTGGATTTTAGCCATCCTAACTGGGGTTAGATGGTATCTCAATGTGGTTTTGATTTGCATTTCCCGGATGCTGAGTGATGTTGAGCATTTTTTCATATGTCTGTTGGCCATTTGTATACTATCTTCCTTAGAGAAATGCCTACTTAGCTCTTTTGCCCATTTTTTAATTGGGTTGCTTGTTTTCTTCTTGTAAAGTTGTTTGAGTTCCTTATATATTCTGGATATTAATCCTTTGTCAGATGTATATTTTGCAAATATTTTCTCCCACTCTGTTGGTTGTCTTTTAACTCTTTTGTTTCTTTTGCTGTGCAGAAGCTTTTTAGTTTGATATAATCCCATTTGTTTATTTTTCCTTTGGTTGCCCGTGCTTTTGGGGTCGTATTCATGAAGTCTGTGCCCAGTCCTATTTCCTGAAGTGTTTCTCCTATGTTTTCTTTAAGAAGTTTTATTGTCTCAGGGTGTATATTTAAATCCTTAATCCATTTTGAGTTGATTTTAGTATACGGTGAGAGGTATGGATCTAGTTTCATTCTCCTGCATATCGATATCCAGTTATCCCAGCACCACTTGCTGAAGAGGCAGTCCCTTCCCCAGTGAATAGGCTTGGTGCCTTTGTCAAAGATCAGATGGCAGTAAGTGTGTGGGTCGATTTCTGGATTCTCTATTCTATTCCATTGGTCAGTGTGTCTGTTTTTATGCCAGTACCATACTGTTTTGGTTATTATAGCTTTGTAGTATAGCTTAAAGTCAGGTAGTGTTATGCCTCCAGCTTTATTTTTTTTGCTCAGCATTGCTTTGGCTATGCGTGGTCTTTTATTGTTCCATATAAATGTCTGAATAGTTTTTTCCATTTCTGAGAAAAATGTCTTTGGAATTTTGATGGGGATTGCGTTGAATTTGTATATCACTTTGGGTAGTATGGACATTTTCACTATGTTGATTCTTCCAATCCAAGAGCATGGAATATCTTTCCATCTTCTTGTATCCTCTCTAATTTCTCTCAGCAGTGGTTTGTAGTTCTCATTATAGAGATTTTTCACCTCCTTGGTTAACTCAATTCCTAAGTATTTTATTTTTTTGGTGGCTATTGTAAATGGGCAGGCTTTCTTGATTTCTCCTTCTGCATGTTCACTTTTGGAGAAAAGAAATGCTACTGATTTTTGTGTGTTGATTTTGTATCCTGCTATTGTGCTGAAATCATTTATCAATTCCAACAGTTTTTTTGTAGAGGTTTTAGGCTGTTCGATATATAGGATCATGTCATCTGCAAACAGGGACAGTTTGACTTCATCTTTTCCAATCTGGATGCCCTTTATTTCCTTCTCTTCTCTGATTGCTCTGGCTAGTACTTCCAACACTATATTGAATAGGAGTGGTGAGAGTGGGCATCCTTGTCTAGTTCCTGTTCTGAAAGGAAAAGCTTTCAGCTTTTCCCCATTCAGGATGATATTGGCAGTGGGTTTGGCAAATTTTCCAAATCTTTATGCTCTGCTTCCATTTTTAATTCTGGCTTTACATCATGCCTTTGCTGCCATAACTCAGAGTAGGTTATTAGAAGTAGCCATGCAGCATTCTTAATGCTTTGCTGCTTAGAAATTTCTCTGGCCAAATGCTGTGGTTCACAACTCTTAAGTTCCAACTTCCACAAAGTCCAAGGGAATGGACACAATGCAGCGAGGCTCCTTGCTAAGGTGTAGCACGTAAGTCTCTAAGACATTCCAAACTTTCCCTCGTCTTTTTCTCTTCTTCTAAGTCCTCCAAACTCCTCCAACCTTTGCCCATTACCCAGTTCCAAAGCTGCAAACATATTTTCAGGTATCTGTTTAGCAACACCCCACTCCTCAATACCAATTTTCTGTTTTAGTCCGTTTTGTGTTGCTATAACAGAAATACCTGAGACTGGATAATTTATAAAGGAAAGAGGTTTATTTGGCTTATGATTCTGGGACAGCTGCATCTGGCATGGGCCTCAGGCTGCTTCTACTCATGGCAGAAAGTTGCAGGCAGCCAGCAGGTACAAGCAGATCACACAGCGACAGAAAACGAGAGAGAGAGAGAGAGAGAGAAGGTGCCAGGGTCCTATATACAACAAGCTCTCACGGGAACTAATTGAGTGAGAACTCATTTATTAATCCCTGTTCCCCCAGGGAGAGCATTAATCCATTCATAAGAGATCTGTCCCCATGACTCAATCAGTTTCCAATGCTGCCACACTGAGAATTAAATTTCCACATGAGTTTTGGAGGGGGCAACACATCCAAACTCCATCATATACCAATACATAGTCTTCCCAAACTCATCACTGTCAATTAAAGTCCTCTTTTTTCTTTTTTTTACTTTTTTACTTTTAATTGAACATAGTTGTGGAGTACAGTGTGTGGTTTCAATACATATATTGTATAGTAATTCACTAAGAGTAGATAACATATCCTTCACATAAACATTGATCTTTCCTTTGCAGTGCTTACATTCAAGATGATCCTTTCTAGCTATTTAGAAATATGCAATATAATATTATTAGCTATAGTCAGCCTAGAACACCAGGACTTGTTCGTCCTTTCTACCTGTACCTTTGTACTTGTCAATCCACCTCTTCCCCATCCCCTCCTCCACTTCCCCACCTTTCTTCTGCTAACTATTATTCTACTCTCTACTTCTCTTATTTATTTATTTAGATTCCACATACATGTATGAGATCATGGGATACTTGTGTTTCTGTGCTTGGCTTACTTCATGTAACATGATGGTCTGTTGTTCCATCCATGTTTTTATTTTTTTTATTTTTGGATAGCTGAATGATATTCATCTTTTTGTTTTTATCCATTCATCTGTTGATGGACATTTAGGTTGATTCCAACTCTTGGCTATTGTGAATAGTGTTTCAGTGAACACAGGAATGCAGGTGCTTCTTCAATATATCGATCTCATTTCCTTTGGGCATATACCCAGTAGTGGGATTTGCGATTCATAAGGTACTTCTGTTTTTAGTTTTTTGAGGATGTTCCACACTGTTTTTCATAATGGCTATACTAATTTACATTGCACATCATCACCGGCATTTGTTATTTTTTGTCTTTCATAATAGTCGTTCTAACTGAAGTGAGATAGTGTCTCATTGTAGTTTTAAATTGCATTTCCTTAATGATTAAGGAAGTTCAGCATTTCTTTTCATAAACCTGTTGGCCATTTCTATGTCATCTTTTGAAAAATGTTTGTTCAGGTCCTTTGTCCAATTTTGAACTGTGTTATTTTTTGTTTGTTTTCTGTTGGGTTATTTTAATTCTTTATGTATTCTGGATATTAACCCCTTTCAGATGCATAGTTTGCAAATACTTTCTCCCATTATGTAGGTTGACTCTTCACTTTGATTGTTTCCTTTGTTATATAGCAGTTTTTTAGTTTAATATAACCCTGTTAGTCTATTTTTGCTTTTGTTGCCTGTGCCTTTGAAGTCTTCTTCAAAAAAGCATTGGCAAAACAGCATGTTACTGGCATAAAAACAGACACATAGACCAATAGAACAGAATAGAGAGCACAGAAATAAACCCATGCATTTACAGCCAACTGACTTTCGACAAAGGAGCCAAGAATATACTCTGGAGAAAGGACAGCCTCTTCAATAAATGGCTCTAGGAAAACTGGATATCCAAAGTAGATTGAAACTAGACCCTTTTCTCTCACCATACACAAAAAATCAACTCAAAGTGGATTAAAACCTTAAATTTAAAAGCCAAAACTATGAAAATACTAGAAGAAAAACAGGGAAAATGCTACATGAAATCGGACTGAGTAACTATCAGTTAAAGTCCTTCTGATATGGTAGTTACAAGTACTTTAATCCTTATTCCTCCAAAGTTTAAAATTCTTGGTAAACATTTGTCCATAAGTGGATAGTTCTCCAAATTTAATATTGAAGATCTGAATTTAATGATTGTCTAAAAATTGTATACATTTGATATAAGTTATTATTAACCAATTATAATCTGAAAATACTGTAATCTTTGTAATAATTTTAAAAATAAAATTAATCACAACCAGATGTTACAGATAGCAATGTTTTAATAAGTATTTATACTGTTTACCTCAAAAAATTGAAAAATGTATCTATAGATGAAAAACTGTAATGCTCAGAGATGAGTCAGCAGGTTCCTATTAAACAGCCAGCTTTACTAGGAAGAAAACCATGAAAGACTACTTTTTCGCAGAGTAAAAATGCAAATTTCTTTATAACAAATCTGCTGTGGCAATATGTTACTATTTTTCAAGGCAGCTGCAAAGGAAAAAGAAATGTTTTTTTTGGAATAATGAAAGAAAAAAATGAATTGAAATGCCAAATTTTCACAATTTAATCACATGGGCAGCCTCCATAATGATATTTTGTTATTCTAATAATTTTTAGGAATGTAGTTGATAGGCCAAACAATCAGGTTAATTCATTTTGGCTCTCACACTAATAAATCAGGTAGTTAGATAATTAGATAATTTCTGTGTACAAGATAGATAATCCATATTAATGAAACAAATATTGCTTTAAATGAAAACAAAGCAAAAGAAAGTTTGAAAACAAATGATAACAGAATAGGTAGAGCTGAAAATAACCTTAGTATTTATATAGAGTCTTACAATGTATGTTTAGTTCATTTAATTCAAAAGGGGTCAAATATATTTCATTAGTTATAAACTAAATGGGAGAATATAGGCTAGAATTGTTGCTTCCAATTCTGGATTCTCATTCAGTGTTATTTCTATTACACCATTTAGTTCCTTACATAACCAGTACAGCAGCAGGAGAAGATACATTATTATTATTTTTTTAGATTGAAGCTTATGATAAATTAGAGTAGAAATCCATTTTAAGGAACATCTCATTAAAGTCTCCATTTCAAAGCTGTGAATTTGTTACTATTTCCCAAATTTCACACTCTAAAAATCTCAAAACTTTACAAAAATTAAAATCCTATATACTAGAATGCATTATGATTTGAATGATTTAATAAAACTTCGACCAGAAGTTTGAGTCAGTATTTTAATTATTGCTAAATTATTGAATTTTATATAAGCTTAATAACATTTAGAAACTTTTCACTGTGATTAGAGAGCACTTGGTAATTTATTTTCTATCTAACTATTTTATTAAAAACGATCATAGGAGAAAATATCCAAGCAAAACACCTGTAAAATATTAGAAATTACTTTGTTAGAGAAATGAATGTAATCCATGGCTGTTGTCTAGCTTGTAAAGTCAATTTTTAAGATAATAATTTATTCAGTCAACAAAATATTTATTGATGTCTTTGTCTGCATTTTATATTTAGCAATGGATATAGAAAAGATGATTGACGCCATTCTTGCCTGTAACAGGTAAATCTGTCAGAAATCACCAATTAAGGCCCAGAATTTGACATATAATCGATAGTGTTTGATATATTTTTATCTAACAAGACACATAAGGCAGCTGTGACTGAATTCCACAACTAACTAGCAATTTCTGTTCATAGAAAATAGTAAAATATTGAGCACCCACTCCCCTCCCTAACAGTGCACCACTCATGCATAATTTGCCGAGAATTTGCTTCATGGGGGCAGTCGAATTCTCTTTTGTGAGACAACAAATTACCAAATTCTATACTTTTTTCTTTCTTTTTTTTTTTTTTTTTTGGTGGCTGGCCAGTATGTGTCTGAACATTTGACCTTGACGTTACCAATAATGCCCTTTAACCAGCTGAACAAACAAGCCAGTACCAACAGATTACCAAATAATCTGCAATACTTCTGTGCTGAAATATCCAAGTGATGGAAAATTCTCATCTACAGGTAGGAAACTGGAAATAACATTAATAATATTTTAATAAAGGATTATGAAACACTTAAGTTTATCCCTCATCAGTTTCTATAAATTTTCATTACATTTATATCAAAAAGAATTATAACAGAGTCTACTCCAGAAAAATCTTACAATATTTCCTTCAAAGGCTTATAAACTGAAAAAACATATAAACAAGCATACAAAATAACTGGTTGAGCTCCATAATAAAAGTATATAAATGCTACCCAATTACAAGTTCAAGAGAGTGGATTGGTGGAATGGTAGAGTTTATTATTATATAATCCCATTATAAATGAGAAAAGAAAATAGCAAGGAAGGAGGAAAATACATTTGACTTTTGGTTACATTTCTATGTTTTCATTCAACTAATTCCAAAGGGAAGTGTGCCCTACAGTCCTTTGGCTTCTTTACATGCAGGGTCTGACCCTCAAAAAATTCACATTCTTTATTTTGGTCATCAGATCACTTACACAGTTTTATTACCATCTACACATTCACATGGGAATTGGACGGACCACAACCCTGGCTGCATGGAGCCCAGGCCAGACAGAGGGACTGAGACTCTGGGATCTGAGCCCATGTAATACTTCCTTCCCTCTCCTCTCCCTGGGTGGGTAGGCACACTAGCTGGGTAGTGAAGCTGCCAATAAATGTTTATTCCTCACATCCACGTGCATCCATCCAAAAAAACCCATGGATCTACTAAGTCCACCAGTGCCCACACCAATAGCCAGTCCAGTGATGGCCCACATCCCCCCACCAGCCCTCTACAGAGCCATTAGGCCACCAGGGCTTGCTGCTTCATTGTAGGTTTGCTACAGGTTTAACAACTGACCTGCTGGCCCTCTATGGAGCTGCCAGGACCTGTTGTGCCAGTGTACACCTGCTCTCAGACTGACAGCAGAGCAAGCAGAGGCTTTGATTCTCCAAGGAAGGCCTCTACAGAACTTCTAGGCTCGGCTGCAAATGGCAGGCTTGCTCAAGGCCCAACAGCTGATCAGGTGGCTACCTGCAGAGCTGCCAGGCCCTGTAGCACCTGTATACACCTACTTCCAGAACAACATCATTCCTGAAAGGAGATAAGCTGAAAGTTTTTCCTTAAAGAAGAACAACACAGGATGCCCACTCTCACCAGTACTATTCAAAATAGTGTTGATGTATTTGCTAGAGCAATCAAGCCAGAGAAATAAAGGGCAAACCCATGGGTGATTGTCATGCAATTTGACACCACCAGATCCAAAAATTTATGGCTATGGTTTTTCATTAATCACATCCATCCAGCTTATTTTTCTTATCTTCAATCTTCTACAAATTTCTATTATCATTAAAGTCCCTCTGTACATATTCTTACTCTCTGTCCCTGCCATATTATAATTGATTTGCAGTTTAACAGTCAAGCTTTTTTTCCAGATGAAATTAATTCAGTTTTCCCCCCTGTTTTTAGTTAACTCAGTTTGGTCCAAAATCTTGCTTTGATCTTCAGATACTGGTACCTAAACATTATTTTTAGTGAGTTAGACCTTGATATCTTAATAAAGCTTTAACCATTGATTAACTTTATTGTTTACATCTAAAACGTAAGCATTTTAAAGTCATAGCCTTGATGATTTTTCATATCTTGCTGATGCATGCACTTTGAAAACCACTTTCAGAATTTTTTTATTTTTTTTTATTTTTTATTATTATTTTTTTTTTGTCGTTTTTTCGTGACCGGCACTCAGCCAGTGAGTGCACCAGTCATTCCTATATAGGATCCGAACCCGCGGCGGGAGCGTCGCCGCGCTCCCAGCACAGCACTCTACCGAGTGCGCCACGGGCTCGGCCCCACTTTCAGAATTTAACGTAATAGCAAATGTCTTAGACCATCAGAACTAATTGAGTTGGTTTCTACTTGATAAAATTAAAGGCCATTCAGTGAAGGACAACCTTAGTATGATAATCCCTATACATTACTTTCTGGATATGCAATATACCTTCCCACTGTGTATAACTGCTTCAATTAGTGTCACAAATTTATGATATGTTTATACTTTCTAAAGCTGATAGACACTCCAGTAGTGTGAACAAACTGTAGCCTCAGCATGTTTCTCACTGGCAATGAAACTTTTGAAAATAAAAGTGAATATTTTTGACAGGGCACAATGAAGCAGAAAATGGGCTGATGCCATGGATTGCATAATCCATACAACAAAGATTCTAGCTAGCACTCTTAATATCTGAGACAAACCAAGAAATATTTAGTGACTAATTCTAATGTAATGACAATCTCAAGCCACCTGTCTTGAACGCCTGCAGTACAAAGGTCTGTTGCTGATCCACAGGAATAAGAAAAGACAATGGGAGAGTGAAAGAATAGATTATACTTCAAAGCAAGGACTAATTACTCATAAACTACATAAAATTTATTTTTTTAATTTGACAGAACAACAACATTTAAATATGAAACATTACAATGCAGCGGCAGATAACAAGTTTCAAAGCACTTGGTTCAGTGATTTATATCAGTGTTCAACCAACTTTAGGAACATTTTTCATGTGCTTAGAAAATAGTGCAACTTTTCCTGCCTAAATTTATACTATCAGGTTAAACTTTCTATTTTTAATACAGTATGTTTTTAATATCTTATAAGGTAACATATTTAACAAATAGTATTAATTTTAAAGCCTATAAAGCCAAAAGTTTTTTACTGGAGTGGTTGTTTCTGTTTTTCTTGTTTTCCTTTGACAAATTTTGACTATATCCAAAGTGTCTAATGTAATTTTCTTTTATCAAACTCTAACAATGATACATGTCTCACAAAGAGTCAATGTTACTATGTGCTTAAAGTTTAAGTTTAAAATGTGACAAAGTTGTATGCAAAAAGATCAAAGCCTTTGAGATGATGCATTGATTATGAAACTGAACTGCTTATATTAGTATCCTAGGGCTGCCATAACAAAGTACCACAAACCAGGTGGTTTATAGCAACAGAATGTATTGCCTGAAAGGTGTCAGCAGGGCTACCCTTTCTCTAAAAGCACCAGTGAATTAACTTCCACTTCTCTCTGCTAGCTTAAGTGGCCTCAGGCATCCCTTGGCTTGTAGGTGTATCACTCCAATCCTAGGTCTCTCATGTCTTCACGTCATCTTCTCTCCTCATGTGTCTGTGTCCAAGTATCTACATTTTATAGGGACTCCAGTCATATTGCTTTAGGGTGCACTCTGATTGCCTCATCTTAACCTGGTAAAATCTGTAAAAAAAAAAAATTATTTCCAAATAAGTTCACACTCTGGGGGATTAAGATTAGGACTAAACCCATATTTTCTGGGGGACATAAATTCCACTGATAGTATTGTCCAAATTGGAATATCATTTCTGCCACTTACCATTTTTGTGGCCTTAAGTTATACAGCTCTCTGTGCTTCCATTTTCTTAGGTGTAAAATAGAGTAGTTTTGAGGAATAGAGGAGCTAATATATGGAAAGCACTTAAAACACATAGTGATACTAAAATATTGGTTATCACTTGTTTTGCCAAATTACAATGTCTGTTATTATTTTAAGGATTTTTCACTATAGTTTCTTAAATGAACGTTTCATTCTTCAACAGGAGGTAGGAAATTATATTCAACTTTGTCACCTGGGATTAGATCTCAAACTCCAGTGGCTTGTCAGTAAATGTTAACAACAATGGCACAGTGATCCTTATCCAGTCCTCCATCAAGCTAGCCTAAGTACTGATATTGCACCCAGGCCAGCCAGCATTTCAGATCATTCCTTACTGTTTTATGGCACGTGGCCTTAGAATCACCCCAGTGTTCTGGGCCGACCCCATGGCTCACTCGGGAGTGCGGCGCTGGGAGCGCGGCGTTGCTGGGAGCACCGAGGCCATGGGTTCGGATCCTATATAGGGCTGGCCGGTGTGCTCACTGGCTGAGCGCTGTGCGGGCGACACCACGCCAAGGGTTATGACCCCCTTACCGGTCACAGAAAAAAAAAAAAAAAAGAATCACCCCAGTGTTCTAATAACAGTAAACAAGAAGATGAGGAATCTAGGTCACATTTGCCTCCCTTTCAAAAATGTCATTAACCCAATAGAACTGGAGAAACACTAATGTTTGGAATGGCACTTCAGTCAAGAAAGATACTGGACCTTCATGAAAATTTAAAATTATGTTATATAAAAAACATGACATAATTTTAAATACCAGTAATTTGTAATGAGTTTTCCTTCTGAAAAAAAAGAAATAGTGGATATATTTCTTAACTGAAATGAATCAATAAAACAATTCTTCCTAGTTTAAGTAAGGAAGGCATGAATTACTGAAGTATCCACATTGAATCAAATATCTACCTTGCCAATTTACAATTTTAAGTAGATAAAAGCATAACTCCCATAAATATATAAAACGAACACATGTCAAAATTGTCTTTCTCACTAATGAAGGAACGAGAGTTGGTAAAAATAATTGAAAGGAAAATTCAAGAAGAACTGAAGAAAAAGTACTGGAATAAGATCACTGGCTTAGATTAAAAACACTGGTTAATGTTCTGTAGGACAATAACACCATAAGTTTTGGAGCCATATTTCCCAAACATTAATGATATCATTCCACATATGGATGCAATAAGCAATAATATAATAAAAAATTTCATAATGACCACTGACTTTCCTCAGTATAAAGATATACAAATGAAAACTTCTTACTGATTTTGCAGATATGACAATGCAAATATTACAACTTACCAACTAGATGTTTTGTCACATTTGCATAGAAATGGACTTTAAACTTCCACAAATAGCAAAGAGGAAACAAACAAGATAAAAGTAGGATCTGATATACAAAACTATACATTGGTTATTAAAATCCCTTATCATTCATTCCATCAATATGAACTCTAGATTATATATGACTTTATGCTCTAAATACAGATGTGCCTGACATCGATAATAACATTTACATATAAGAAGAGTTTGATGTAAATGGGCAGGATTATAATAAAATCTGTAAGCCAATAACTACTAAGTAAAATCTTTGTGATTTGTTGTTTAAAATCAGCACCCTAAAATTGCCCTTAAAGTTTTTTTCCTTAATAAAAGTGAAATTTAAAATATGAATTTCTAATCTACCACTAAGATTATGAATTTCTTTATGAAATTCTACTGATCATGAATCTCTTTATAAGGCTTAATTTGCAGTTAAGATCGGACTATAGGAATGGAGATTTATAATGATGATAATAAAGGTTATTTTAATCACCATTAAACAGATATTCTTAGTGTATTAGTTCGTTTATGTTGTTTATAACAAAATACATTGAACTGGGTAATTTGTAAGAAAACAAAATTTATTGCCCACAGCTTCTGAGGCTGTGAAGTCCAAAGTCCAGAAACACATTTGGTGAAGGTCTTCTGTGGTGGTGGCTTTACAACAATGTAGATGTATCACATGACCAAAAAAGCCAGAGCAGAGAGACTTATGTGCTCTCCTTTTAAATCCCTCAGAACCACAACCATGATGAACATTATTGATACACTCAATAGGGCATGATCATCAAAATCTAATCCTCTTCAAGGCCCCACCATTCAGTTACCATAGGAGAATTTCCCACCCTCAAGAGTTACAATGGGAATTAGGCTTTAATGATTTTGGGGGGCTATTTAATCCACTGCCCTTAGGCATGTACATAAAAGTAAAGCCATGTGTTTGAAAGAAAAGCTAACATGTATTAGACATGATGATATGCTGCTGCTACACACAAATAATGTTATTCTATAATATATTCTGGGTAAGTTCAGTTACTTCTATTTATTTTTTTATAATGGTGCATATCTAGTTTCATTCTTCTGAATATGGATATCCAGTTTTCCCAGCACCACTTGTGGAAGAGACAATCTTTCCCCAATGTAGATTTTTGTTGCCTTTGTCTAATATCAGATGGCTACGAGCCTGAGGAGTGATTTCTGGGTTCTCAGCTCTACTCCACTGGTCTGAATATCTATTTTTATACCAGTACCATGCTGTTTTGGTTACAACAGCTTTGTAGTATAATTTGAAGTCAGGTAGTGTAATGCTTCCAGTTTTATTTATGCTTATGATAGCCTTAGCTATTCAGTGTCCTTTGTTGTTCTATATGAATGTTAAGATTGTTCTTTATTTCTGTGAAGAATGTCATTGGTATTTCGGTGGAGATTACATTGAATCAATTGATCTCTTTGGGCAGTATGGCCATTTTCTCAATGTTGATTCTTTCAAACCTTGAGGAAGGATTGTCTTCCCATCTTTTGGTGTCCACTTTAATTTCTTTCAGCAGAATTTTGTAGTTCTTATTGTAGAGATCTTTCACCTCTTTGGTAAAATTTATTCCTCCAAATTTTATTCTTTTGGTAGTTATTGTAAATGGGCTTGCTTTCTTGATGTCTTTTTCTGCTTGTTCGTTGTTGGTATATAAGAATGGTTCTGATTTTTGTGTATTGATTTTGTATCCTGTAACTTTCCTGAATTAGTTTATCAGCTCTAGGAGTATTTGGTGGAGGTGATGGGTTTTTCTATATAGAAGATAACATCTTCTGTGAACAGTAACAATTTGACTTTGTTTTTTTGTTTTGTTTTGTTTTGTTTTTTTCAATTTGGATGCCTTTTATTTCTTTCTCTTGCCTGATTGCTCTGGCTAACACTTCCAATACTATGTTGAATAGGAGTGTTGAGAGTGGGCATCCTGTTGTTAAAGGAAAAACTTTCTTGTTCCTATTCTTAAAGGAAAAGCTTTCTGTTTTTCTCCATTCAGGATGATGTTGGCAGTGAGTTTGTCATATAAGCCTTT
The DNA here is from genome assembly GCF_027409185.1 of Cynocephalus volans. Lineage (NCBI taxonomy): Eukaryota > Metazoa > Chordata > Mammalia > Dermoptera > Cynocephalidae > Cynocephalus > Cynocephalus volans. Next base: position 27,365,814 of record NC_084466.1, read on the forward strand.
AATTTTGGTGAGATTTTTTTTTCTGTACCTACATTGTTGAGGGTGTTTATCATGAAGGGATGCTGAATTTTGTCAAATGCTTTTTATGTCTATTGAGATAATCATAAGTTTTTTGTCCTTGCTTTTCTTGATATGATACAATCAATAAAATAATTGAGTATTTTTAATTACAAATTTTGGCCAAAAGTTTTAATAAGTTTGTCTTCTAGGTCTTGGGCAAATATTGAGAATAGTCTCTAAATTAAGGAAGCATATATTTGAAATTTGTGAGCAAACAATTTGTGAGTATAGAAACCAATGAAGTAGTACAAATATAAGTCAAAATATGAGAAAGTATAATATTACATATTTAGGATAAAAGAAAATTTAACTCTTTCTTCTGAATTAAATATTTTTAGAATATGAAAATTGCTAAATAAATGGTAAACATTAATTGAAATGTTATCTAAAGTGTTCTTTTTTTAAAAAAATTGGAAAATCGCTAGCACACAATATCTCATGACTGAAATATAGCTAGATTGATACACTTAAATCTATTTTGGAAAAATACACCAAACCCAGCAGGCTGATTTATAGTTTAAAGACATTGGATATAAAGAGACAATTATATGGCTAATACATAAACTAGTATACATTATTTCAGAGTTGTTTTAATTTTAGAATTAAGTCATTAAGAAGTCTGTGAAGATGACATACCACTTTGATATAATTTCTTATTCTCATTTTCCCAATTTTCATTGTCACAGATTTTCTCAAAACTGTTACTATGAGATTAGAAAACATAGGTAAATAATATCTATCGTATAACTGAAACCCTCACAAATGTTTATATCTGTTCTTAATTTATTTTTATGATAAGCGATTAAGCTAATTGGAGTATTGATTATTCATTGTGCAAAGTGTACTTAGAAACAGAATATTTTCATCTCTTTGTTAATGACATCCATATGTCAAATATGTAATTGAGAGAATGAAAAATAGTCTATTTTCCTTTCATATCTTTTTGGAATCTAATAATGGTCTATGGACAAGGTCATATTTATTAGAATTTACCAGGCACAATGAGATTATTCTTCTATTTATATTTCAAATAATAAAGATTTGTCAATATTTTTAAGTGGAGAAATTAGTAGTTACTGTTTCATCCTCTATATGGAATACATTCTTATTCCAGTGCTTAAATGGGCCAGCCATACCCTTTTGACTAATGTGAGATCCATGGACCATGAGCAGCAACATAACCAGTTGGTTTGTGTGAAAAGTACAACGCCAGGCCCCATCACAAACCTAGTGAATCGGAATTCGCATTTTAACAAGATGCTAGTAACTCCTGTGCAAATTCAATTTTAAGAAGCACTGGAATATACAATCACTTAAACAATGTCATTTTCTGCACTCTTGATTATCAGTAAATCCTTCTTGTTGTGATGAAAATGATAAAAGAAATGTGCAGTTTCATTTTGAGCCTTGCAACTTATTTGTACATTGGTCAATTAATAAGGAAACCTCATGTTTGGCTTTCTCTAGTTTCAAACCTTTCCCAACATATGGGAGAGCATTGACTGTGATATTATAACAATGAACTAGTTTGTGGTAAAAGAAGATGGAATGCAAAAACCAAGAACAGCAATAACAATAACAAAGTTGAGATGAGGTGAGTAAAAATGTGTTCTAAGATTTTGCGACTGTTTGGGAAGAGGATAAAATTAGTAATTATATTATGTAATTTGAAAATTTAAGTACCCATGTTGAAATTTCTAGGTTAACCAATAAAATATTACCCAATTAGTAAAAAAAAAAACACACACACAAAAAACCAACCAACCAAACAAGAATTTAAGAGAAAAACCAACCCAAAAGAAGACAGGAAAAGGAAGGAGAAATGGAAACTGAGTGCCAATTATGAAGCACAAACTTAAATGGTTGATAATTCTAAATATCCACAATTAAAATAAACATAAATGGCTAATACAAAAGTATGAAGAAGCCATCATCATGCAGAAAAACAAAATTTTTTAAAAACATCATAAAACCTAGTTATTTAAAAGGGACATTTAAAAAGAAATAAAGGCCAAAGATATCCCAGGAAAACTCTAAGCACATAAAGTAACTACTTCAGTATTAAACAGGCTTTCTTAGCCTTGGACTTCAAGTGGATTTCGGTTAATAAGAGTCACTTGCATGGGATTTCATGATGGAGAAGAGGAATTTCAGGATGCTAATTACCTGGCTCACTCATTGTAAGGTGCCAGGGGGTAACTGTGACTACTACTGAAGGTCACAGCTCCTTCAAGGGGGCCTCTTATTACAGCTACGCTCTCTGGGTTACCACTTACTCACGTTCAGCATGGGCATTTCCAAGCTGCATGTAAAGCTTATGGATTCCCTAAATTCTGTTCAACTTGTGTAATTACTACTTTTATTTCACTGTCATTGGAATCCAGTTTGAGTGCACAATTTGTTACCTGTTGGGCCCTGACAAACACATCCCAAATATTTTCACAGTCTACTATTAGAAATCATTTTTCTGTCTGGATAAGCTTCATGTTGAATGTATAGTACTAATGTATGCCACTTAGATTTTTAAAAAATAATGACAGTTTATTTAGATATTTAAAATTCCTTAATCTAGCAATAGTCCAACTTCAGTTTACAGCAAACATTACCAATTCAATCTAATTATACCACTTATTCATTTTATCTCATCCGTATCTTAACTATTTGTTGTCCCTAGTGTTCTCTCTTTGAATTGCATCATTTCATTCCATATACTACCTTTGTTCAATGTTGAGTCATGCAGATTTTCCAGCACAGGAGTAAAAGTTTCTGAAGTGGTGATTCAGTTGTTTTATACTAAAAAAGCAATCATATCTTCACATCTGAATATTTGAGATACTTTTTCTGTAACTGTAAATGTAGGAATATGCCCAATATAGCATGATCATAAGTCTCAGGATTCTAACCCTTTATTATTCTTTACTACTCTCCTATTCAAAAATATTAAGTGAATTGTATAGATTGCTTTATTTGGCACTGCACAATTTTCACATAAACCCCACCTAAGCTTCATTAATTTTATTTAGGGATAGATTGGACATTGATATTCAAATTATACAACAACATTGACAGAGGTATTTTTTGTTTGTTTGTTTGTTTGTTTGCTGTTTTCTTCCAGCTGCACCTTATTTTTGCTTTGGAAGATGTCCTGGTTTTTTGTTTTTATCCAAAAAGTATTTTAATGCAATTGTATGAGAAAACTTGATGAATTAATCCTTCACACACAAAATTTCCCATGATTTGTTTCCATTACTGTTTAGTGTAGTGTGGAAATACAGTTTTGTATTTATCTCTTTGCTAGAAAATGTGGAATGGATAGAAAAATTGGGACAGAGTAAGCCCCAGAATCAGTACAAATTGGTAATTCTCAAATGACATTTAAAATGTCTCAAATAGAACTTCTATTTTGCTTAATACATAAAAGTGATATATAAAACTATTTTAATTCTAAGAAAAAATAAGAAATGAAGCTTTCCTAAAATACCAAAATAACTGGTACAAAAGGAAATACATAGCGGCATATGTCTGTTGTATATACACTGAAAGGTAATAGGGAGAGAAATTTGATATTACAATATTGTGTTGCTAAAAAAAAAAATGGAAAGCCAGATGGAGTGCAGCCCAGGGATTGCAAGGCAATTGGCTTCAGGAATCTCATGCTTAAACCATTAATGATATTTGACATAGTCTACAAAGTAAATGGTACATCCAATAAATGTAATATAGTTATGTAATTCTGGTAGTAGGAAGAAAAATGAGAACATTGTTAGCAATTATAAAATTGTCAATCTTGACTGCTATCCCATATTAAGATTAAAAACAGAAGAGCAATGATCTATAATCATCTCATTCTCATTGTTCAGCAATGCTCAACTAGATGACGGAGACATAATGTTTGACAACGGTTTTGAGTCTTTAATGCACAGTTGGTGACAGACACATTAGATAATTATCTCGACACAGAAAGATAGACAGGGCTAATTGGTATTCATGAGGTAACATACTAGAGATTCATTTTATAGATAAGCAAACTTGGAGAGATATTAAGTTTCTTATCTTTTCAAGAGTAATTATAAAACTGTAATTGCCTCTAACGTCAAATGTCAAAACTAATAATCTCCTCAGGTTATTTGCTACTACAGGTGCTTCGAGCATCTAAACTATAAACTGTGAACTTTAAAACTATAATTTGTACCAACTAAAAAATAGTAACTCTGTAAACAATATTAACTGCAAGGATATGGTTCATAGATTCAATTCTATAAGAAAAAGTCATATATTGGAAGAACTTATATAGGTAATTCTTGGTCACACAAACTGAATCTAAAGGAACACACATTGAAAAGTAAGTCATTTATTACCATGAATATGAAAATTCTGTTTTTCTAACTATACGTGAAGTAAAAAATATTCACCTCAAAAGTTCACTTTCATTTTGAATCTTGAATAAAGTCACTAATTTTCACTGAATTTATTGTCCCTAAGATAATAACAAACAGATATAACTTATCTTGCTATTTAATTAGGTAATTATTTTAATTTTTCATATTGTTTTCTATTGAACATACTGAATAAGTCACTCTGTTATTTTTATTTATTTATTGCTATATATTTAACAAAAGTTGTTATACATAAGCTAGTTAATTTAATCCTATCTACAATCCTGTGAAGAATGTTTTATCTTCATGTTACATACGGAGTAACAGAGTTACAGAAACATTGAGTCTCAGGTAGAAATGTAGAGTTGTAATTGGAAACAGAAGTAATTTCTGTAATTTCCAATCACTGTTTTTCATCACCTGAGACTTTACTCAACAATACATTTTCCAAATCATGGCTTAACAGAGGCTCTCTCAAGTCAACAATATTAATTAGGATAAACAAAGTCCTTCACCCATGATTTGTAAAATTAGAAAAGACTGGTGGAAGTTGGGATTGCAAATACAAGATACCTACTACACAGTAAGTTCTGCTGAAAAAAAATAATAAAGTACACACCCAGGGAGCATCAGATAAAAGAATTAAGAGAAGGTAATTATAGAGATTTGAAAATCTATTTAGATCCTTGATTTATTCATCCTTAATGTGTTCGTGACTTTAATAAAGTCACAATGCACATTTATTTTAAATATCCCTCTTTGCATGTAGTTACTTCAAGATGGCTCTGTTGCTTTTAACCTAAGTAGTTCAAAAAAGATAATCAGGGTATAAAGAAGCAAATGGAGGAGAAGCATGAATTTCTATTCACTGATGAGACAAGAGTCAGGTAACCAGGTACCAGCCAAATTTGCTGCAAATGATGAACAATCTGCAATGTTCTAACAGCTATAGAAGCAGAAAAAGAGACAGGGGTTAAGCAAATAGTCAGTGACATTTATGTTACCATTCTTTACCCTGAGTTAGAACTTTCATTTAACAAAGCTATCCTTTAAACTTTCAAAAGAAAATACAATTTCCACCTTTTTAATGAAGTTTTGTGTAAACAAAATTATATACAAATATTGCTAAACAGTTATTTTCTCTAAGGCACACTTTCCCAGCACTTTATATTGATTTTGGATATGTCCTACAACTAACCAGAACAGAAAAGCAAATGCACTCTTATAGGAATGGACTGGAAGTGATACATATATTGCTTGGATGGCATTCAGTAGCAGGGGTATTTTAGGAACAGAAGGCTTCTTGTTCAAAACTAAATTTTTAGAGCCTCTCTCAAAGAGTATCTGGTACATTGTGAAGGCAAAATTTAAAAAGATGGGAAATAGAGATTACAGGAAAGTTTCAGCAAATGGACAGTTTAAAGAGATTGCAGCTGGGTCAGGGGATGCTATTGCGGGAAAAAAATAGTTAAAATTACCGTTAGTGGAAATTTCCAAAAGATATGTGTATATTATATTTCTGCCTGTCTGACTTAGAATCACTATGAAATCTTTCAGTAACTCCCTTTAGGTAAAACTTCTTTTAGATAATGATTATAATGATGATGCTGATGATAGTAATATTAATAATAATATCACCACCAGAATAAGAAAGTCTGATGATCAGTTTCTAAGACTATTTTGCTTAAAATGCCTCATCTAAGCTCCATTTAACACAGTGAAGCTTAATCTGGAATTCCAAAATTAAAGTAAATATTATATAATCTTCTGTTTGGCATCCATCTAGATGTATGACACACTGAGAATAAATTTTGTTTACTTGTGTGTTATTTTCAATGACAACGTCACTCAAGACATGATGAACCCCTGATTTTTACAAGATTCTGTCATGTGTAAAAAATATATGAAGACAGGTTTCCAACCTAAAACTAAATATTGTACATAAAATATAAATACATACACCAATCAATAAATACAATAAGAAAAAAACCTAAAATCAAAATTCTAAAGTAAAAAAGAAAAAAAGGAGATATCACAAAGGCACTACTCTCTTTTTGCTTTTTAAATTTTCTCAGTTTTGTGCACAATTTTTATACTTCTTTGCTTTGACTTTTATGAAATTAGGTACAAAAAGCCATATATCAGGTTGCAAGTATGACAGAAATCTTTTTACTTCATGACAATTTATACCCTATATGATAAATATATAATATATCAATCACTTTTGCTATGGGCATAGCATCCTATTAGCTGTGCTGTGTGTTGAATTAACACATTAAATAAATTTGGAGAATTGTAGGATTTTAGTCTAAGTATATATATTTTTTCTCATAAGAACTCTATACAACCCTTTTATTTAATTATTTTATTTTTAGTTTTTATTTTGTCAATATAAAATGTGGTTGATTATTGTGGCCCACTACCGAAACCTCCCTCCCTCTCCCCTCTTCTCCCTCCCTCCCAACAATGTCCTTTCTATTCACTTGTATCAACTTCAAGGAATTGTAATTGTTGTGTCTTCTTCTCTCCCCTCCTCCAGGTTGTTTGTGTATTCATTTATTTATTTTTAGCTCCCACAAATAAGTGAGAATGTGTGATATTCCTTTCTGTGCCTGACTTGTTTCACTTAATATAATTCTCTCTAGGTCCATCCATGTTGTTGCAAAAGGCAGTATTTCATTCTTTTTTATAGCAGAGTAGTATTCCATCGTGTAAATATACCACATTTTCCATATCCACTCATCTGATGATGGACATTTGGGCTGGTTCCAACTTTTAGCTTTTGTAACGAGTGCTGCGATGAACATTGGGGAACAGGTATGCCTTTGACTTGACGATTTCCATTCCTCTGGGTATATTCCCAGCAGTGGGATAGCTGAGTCATATGACAGAGTTAAAAGACCACCACCAGCGTGGGAGAAATATTTGCAAAATATACATCTGACAAAGGATTAATATCCAGAATATAAAGGAACTGAAACAACTTTACAACAAAAAGGAAGTAACCCAATTAAAGAAATGGGCAAAAGAGCTAAACAGGCATTTCTCAAAGGAAGATATATGAATGGCCAACAGACACATGAAAAAATGCTCAACATCACTCAGCATTCAGAAAATGCAAATCAAAACCACATGGAGATGCCATCTCACCCCAGTTAGGATGGCTAATATCCAAAAGACTGAACAATAAATGCTGGTGAGGTTGCGGAGAAAAAGGAACTCTCATACATTGTTGGTGGGACTGCAAAATGGTGCAGCCTCTATGGAAAATGGTACGGAGGTTACTTATACAATCCTGTTTTAAAATGTCATCTGATGATATACTCTCACATATTTCCACTAAAAAAAAAAAATCAAGGTAGAAAATTAAATCTTATTGCTCTGAAAGAAGTATATGGTATACCATCTAATACTAGAAACCAGGTTAATCTCTTACCACTCGTGAATAGAGTCATTACGAATAGTGCTCATGTCCCTATACGTTATTTCAGTGAGAAGAAAATAACCCTGTAAGTATATAGTGGAAAAATTTTGCACTTCCTACAGTGATTACTAGCTACAGATTCATAGTTGTCAGAAATACAAATATTTCTACAGAAATATCAGGATTTTGTGAAGTACCCAAGAATTTCTCCTTTCTTCTCCCTCTTAAAAGTTGTCAGCATTTTCTCCTTAATTGTATCCATAAATGGGCTGAACAAAAATTAGGCAAATAGATGTACCACCTACTCTATGTAAAGTATAATCCTCACGGACAAATGCTGCGAATGTAGCTGCTCAACTCTGCAGCAATTTTTCATATATACAGTTTTTGTCAAAGTGTCAGAAGGCCAAACACTGGGAAGAGGGAACCATAGGATTATCCTAAATGAAGGGCATTAAGATTTTAGACAAAAGCTGTGCTAGAAGTGAAATATAAGAAAGAAGACTGATGAATGATATTTTAACACACAGTCTCTTGTTTTAACAAAATGATGTAAGACAAATAACAAATAAATAAAATATATTTAATGGATGGTTATCACTTTATACCATAGAAAATCAGGCACACAATTCCTTCTTTAAGCTATTGGTCTCTGATAATTCTAGATTTTGTTCCCCTTTCTTAAAGTACCTAAGCAATATTAATCCGTACATCTTTCTTGACCTCAGGAATTCAAGTCTTTTGCCAGTTACCTTGCCCACACATGTTGGGGAGCCTTAAATCAATGCTCTCGTGCATCACGAAGCTGTCTGGTGCATCGTCTGCTCACCTCAGCCAGTGATCGGGCACTGGATGGCTGCAGATCTCCCGTACATTTCATAAAGTTCACTGCATTGGCAGCTTGTGAGCTGCTCTCTCTCTCCCTAAATAAAGCCTTTCACAGCATCATGGGCATCCATTAAATCTTCAAGGCACATCTTATATGGGATTGTAACATTTTCAAAACTGGTAAAACCTGGTGATAACAGAATTACAACATGGTGATAGGGAGTGATTAATGCAGTTATGATACTAGCTGAGAACTGTAGCATATGTGGACTACACTCCAGGGTTTCTCCCACTCTGCTAGCTCCTTACCCTTTGCAGCCAATATCCTTCCTATCTAAAACCATCCTTCCTACCTAAAATCCTGTCGCCAAATCCTGTGAACACCAAGAAGAGAAGGGATGGGGTGGGGGAAGCTAGTCTCTTCCTCATCTCATGGCAAAATTCTCCTTTTAACAAACACAATCTCAGACAGGTTTTAATCCTAAACAAAAGACAAATGTAAGTTTTTTTGTAACTTCTCATTGACTGGATTTTTTTATGACCCATAAAATAAATTTTAGTTTGCCTATCAAAAAAGTTCCACTAAAGCAGTTTTGCTAGTTTCACATCGTTTTGTTTTAGACCCCCAAAAGTCATAATATTTCTGGAAAGATAAATTTATTCCATGTCTCTCACTAACCAGGAAATCAGCTAGAAGTTTTGAAATTTAAAAAATAAATTTCCGTCCATGTATCTAAACATCAATATTTCAGAAATGTTAGAATCAGGCAGACACTCAGTTTAGCTCTTTTTGTCTATAGGATCTTTTTAATAATTAATTATATTTCACTCTCAGCCCAATTCTATCTCAGTGTTAGGCCAGTTCCCTAAAGACGGCAACTCTCTCACAGAAGTAAGTGCTGGATAGCCTGGTATTCTTCCCAGGAGTGCGGTAAGTAAATCTGAATACTGGGGAACCAAAAGGAGGAGGACTGGGTTATTATTTAGATTATAATAATAATCTTCTTAGATTGTCTCCTAATAAGTGAGTTTTTAATTGGGGTATAAAGATTAGAAAAAAATTACACCTACTTAAAGACATTTTAGAAAAGCCCAGGATTAAGCAAAATTATGCGAAAACTCACAAAAGCAGAAAGGGGTTAGACATTGCAGGAACTGAGAAAAATACTGAAATATCTGTGAGGTAAGAGAGAAGCATGGATGCTGTGTTTTGTAGTTTATCATGAAATATTTGGATTTAGTCCAAGGGGAAGCCCAGGGAACACACCTGGTGAGGGTCTCGATGGTGGCAGCAGTGATGCAGGGTATCACACTGTGAAATGGTGGAGCAGAGAGAGCAGAAAGAGCAGGAGAGTGACTCTCCTCTCTTCTTTTAAATCCCCCAGAACCAAATCCCTGACCACTATTTATAATCCATTCACTAAGGCAAGGACCCGCAATCCAATCACCTCTTCAAGCCTCCACCCTTCAATTACCATAACAGAATTTTCCATGCTGCTAACAGTCACAGTGGGGGCCAATTTTCTAATACAAAAAACAAGGGGGACACAATTCAAGCATCAGGGAGTTTTGAGGGGACATAATTCAATCCACTACAATACTCTTGACTTCTGTCTCTTCCCCTGTACATTTGCACATCTGATTCATCAACAAAATAAGTGGTCCCCCTTCCAAATGTTTTTGTAAATGGTCTAATTCTTCTTAATGTCACCTCGGTCAAAGATAAAATTACTCTCACCTGCACTGTTGTAGTAGTCTCCTAAGAGGTCTCCTTGCTTCCATCCTTGCTGTTTTTCAATTAGCAAGAGAGAAGCCTGCTTGATCTTGCTATATAACTCCTCTGCTTACAATTGTTCACTGAGATTAGAATGCAACATTTTTACTGTGTGATTCTACTTTGATCTTCATTCTCTAACTTCACCCTCATGCATTCCACTTCTGCCAGGGTGACCTGTTTGTTCTTCCTCTAACATCAACCAGGCTCCTGCCTCAGTGCCTTTGTGAAAGCTCTTTTCCTCACCTGAAATGTTCTTCCCCAGAAATCTGTTTCACTCAGGTGACTTTGAAGCTTTTCAACTGTCATGTCCATAGTGAGGTCTTCAGGGACCATGCAAATTATAGTTGCCACCCATAACCTGTCCGCCTTTTCTAATGCCTTTGCTACATAATTTTATTATTGAAACTTATTTGGATTTTATTTCACCACCCACTAGAAGGTTAGTAAATTTTATGAAGGCAGATATTTTTGCTTATTTTGCTCTTGGATGTAAGCCTAATGCCGGTATGAAGTGCCTGTCACAAAATAGAAATAATTTTGACTGAATGACTGAACTGGAGATCCTACAAACTGACAATTTTCCCTGCAATTGGATAGTTTAATAACAAGAATTGAGATAAAAGAAAAATGCATATAATTATAATTTTTAAAATTAAGGGTGATAGTAATCATGTACATTAGGAAAAGAATAGTGCACTCTAAAAAAACTCCTGAAACATCTTCATAAAATATACTACTACTAATAATATGGGTGACACTTATTGTTTGCTTACCGAATACTTGATATTGTACTAAAGAACATTTTGTACTTTCTTTTAGGTTAACTGACGTCCTCCAAATCCAAGCCCATGAGTTGTATCATTAGAACATATCTTGAATTTCTGATTCCAGAATCTGAGCTGGTAACCACTGTCACATCCTGCCTCATGTTTATGAATTTGTTTTCAAGCCTGGTTCCAAATAAAGATCAACCTTGGGGCTGGTTTAAGACCATGTTGCTCTTGCTGTGTCCTCAAAATATGGAATCTGAATCCTCAAGGGTGGCAAACAGGAGTCATTTTAAACAAACAAGTTTTAAAAAGTTTCCAGGTGAAACTGATATATAGCCAGCTTTAAAAACCATGGGTACAGAGTATCAAAAAGTAATTTAGCAAGAAAAGAAACCATCTAGAAAAAAAAAAATGTTTTATTCATTGGAAGGTGCAGAAGTTAAAGGAAGTAGGAAACAAATCTTTTGGTTTTGCCATCTTATGTATAACTTCGTAAAAATAATTTCACTGGTTTCTGAAATAGCAAACTGATTTCTAACAAAAAATCAGTCAGGCAATAGGTTATGAATTCAGCATCATGAAACCAATTCATATAATAAAAGTAATAATACTCCAAGGAATTATTTTTTTTATTTAGCCAATATATACATTTTTCATAAAAATTCGCCAAAACATTTTACGTGATACAATGTGTAAGGTAAGTTCAAAAGTGTTTTAAGCACAATAGTTTCTTTTTCTATGCTGCCCAAATTAACATTGATCAACAATAATAAAAAAGTACTGAACAGTATAATCACTCAGACAAGAGTATTCATTCTCAGTCACAGTTTAATTAGGTACATATCTTAGGCTCAAGGAATGAGAAATATATACATATATATAAAACACTAACTTTGTATTAAAAAATTAAATAGCAAAGGGGAGAAAACGGGCTTGTAGAAAATTAGTATTAAATAGCGTTTATGTGATAAATTGTATAAAGACCAATAGAATCAAATTTGATGTGAGTGCAAAGAAGAATTAGTGGTGTAGAGGTTAAATAAATAGCATTTTGAGTTGTACAGATCCGATTTTTTGTATAATTCAAAACTCAAAGTTGTGCAACTTGATGATTTGATATATGTATACATTGTGACATATTAGTCACAATCAAGCTAATTAATAAACATAGCCATCACCTCACATAGTTAACATTCCTTTTCTTTCCTTCCTTCTTTTTATTTATTCCTCACTCTCTCTCTCTTTGTCTCTCTTTCTCTATCTTTACTTTTCTTTTTGTGGTGAGAACACATAAAATTACTCTCTCAGCAAGTTTCAAGTATGCCATACATATTAACTATAGTGATACTTTTTGTACGTTAGATCTCCAGAACTTATTCACCTTACATAACTGAAACTTTACACCCTTCACCAGCATCTCCCTATTCCCCCCACTCCCTGTCCCTGGTAACCACCATTCTACTCTTTTTTTCTATGAGTTTTATTGGTTTAGGTTCCACATGTAAGTGAGATCATGCAGTATTTGTCTTTGTGCATCTGGTTTATTTCACTTAGCATAATGTCCTGTAGCTTCTTCTATGTTTTCACAAATATCGGTATTTCCTTCATATGCAAGGCTGAGTAAAAACCCATTTTACAAATATACCATATTTTCTTTATTCACTCATCTGTTTCTATATCTTGGCTGTTGTGAATATCAGTGATGTGAACATGAGCTAGCAATCCCACTTCTGAGTTTATATCCAAAGATCTGAATTTTTGTTTGAGCTTCCACTATGGCAAGTCTGCTTGTTGTTCACCAGTATTCAGACACTCCTTATTTAATCCTAATACTGCCAAATTTTAGCTGATCACATGTACAATTTATCTGATGTTATACTTTGCAGCTCATTTGGTCCTTAGTGGGACTAGGCTCTGGCAATGAGAAGCAAGCAGCAGTAAAACAAGCCTCTCAGATCCAGCCCTGGAGAGGGATGTATGAGCACTGCCCAGCCTTGCCCGCTTCCCAATGGCAACACAAAGAAACAGCCATCTTGGCTTCAGAGCTGTAAACCACATGTGAGGATGGCAGATTGGCTTTACCCCAGCAACCAATTACCTTTGAACTGTTCTGTGAAAGAGAAATACATTTGTGTCTTGCTGGAGTTGTCATATTCTCAGTTGCCTCTTTTTAAGCAGCAAAAGCACTAACTCATTCACTTAGAAGTTTATAAAATTATTCAATATACATGTATTTAATTTATGTCAGATTTCTCCTTGTAAAATAATTGCGTTAGTATTATAGGATTTAGAGGACTCTATGCACTAACTTATGTAACTGATAATCATTAATTATGTAAATGTTAAGGAGAAAGCTGATTTCTTTTGTCCAACTTTATTTATTAGCTCTTTTGTAAGTCATCTTTCAGTTTATAGTAGAGAAACCTCAGATAAATACAATTTAAAAATCATCTTTTTGGAGCTACGGAATTGAAGCCAATTTATTATCTTTCCTTATATTATACTTTGGTAAGTATGTTGTTAATACCTATTATATTGCTTCTCATCCACATCAAATTCTATAAAACCTTTGTATCAATCCAAGCCATGTGGAAATATTATTCAATTGTTCTTTTAATTTATTTTAAAATTATTGACACTTAAGGGATGAATAAATTTTGAAGAGTTTGTTTTTCAATCTCTAATTTATCCTTATAAACCAGTTTATGATACTACAGAAATTAAACATCTTTATGATCTAAAAACACTACATCATCTTCCAGTATAACACTGGTAGTTACTTTTGGTGTTCTGCGTTCTAACCTTACTTGTAGTAGAAGTAAATATCCTTCTACTTTAATATAATTATTAAAAGGAGTATGTTTTATATTACATTACATCACTCTGCTTGAAGTCCATAGTAACTCAGTTTTAAAACTCCAATCATGTTTTTCTTCTTTTACTATAGAAATCTACAGATATTATTACATCACTAAGCCAGACTAAAATTTTTGAAAGACAGGACAAATTATATAACTTTTCTTAACCCCACACCAAACACATTTGTAACCACTCAATTCTTTGCTATAATGGTGAATGTATGAGTGAGACGAATGGAGTACCTAGCCCGAGAGGTAGAAGGTACGGTGGGAGAGGCAAAGCGGTGACAAGGAGATATTAAATGGTGACTGTAATATCTGAAAGTGTAGCTCAGATAACAATTTCCTAAAGAGGAATATTTCCTATTTAAAATATTTCCAGGGCTGGCCCGTGGCTTACTTGGGAGACTGCAGTGCTTATGACACCAAGGCCACGGGTTCGAATCCCTATATCAGGATGGTCAGTTAACTCACAGGCTGAGCATGGTGCTGACAACACCAAGCCAAGGGTTGAGATCCCCTTACTGGTCATCTTTAAAAAAAAATAAAAAGAAAAAAAAATATTTCCCATAATTAAAGAAAAAGGATGCTGGATTAAGGATTGAAATATTGGCATTTGAATGAAAAAATACTTTTAAACAAGGAATTTTGCAAAAGCAACACATTTATAATTAATTTTCAAATTATATTCTCTCTTAATCAAAGTCAACAAATTCCAAATGTTTATATTTATTTTGATCAATTATGATCAGCCAGCCAGTTCAAACTGCATTATCTAACTTGGATATTTTTATAGTAGAGAAGAAAATGAAAAGAGGCCATTTAAATTAAAACTGTCTTGATGTTAATTGCAATGCTTCATTATGCACATTGAACCATTTCTAACTGAATTGGATTAGCTGAATTAAACCATGATTGAATAAAAAAGTAATAGTTTAGCTATAATCTTGCAACTATGAATAAATATCATCCTGACATATTATCTAACCAAAATATAAACAGATTTTCAAAGATATAATTTTATTACAGTACAATTCAGCATCATTTTTTCACTAAATTTCCTAAGTAATTTGGGAAAACTTATCATACAGAAAATTTTAAAATGTGTTAAGAAGCTAGATTTCTCCAAAAATGAGATAATCTGAAGTTAGGTCTAATAGTTATTCCAGCAATATCCACCACCACCCCCTCCCCACAGTGCACATAAATACTCTTCTGGGAAATCAACTGTCTCATCGCCCATCTGAGAAAACTGCATATGATTTTAAGTTAAAACCCTGTGAGTATTTCTATCATTTTATACTTAAATATGACTCATGTTGATTTTGGTTTTAAGGTAGCTATTATATATTTTCCCAAGTACTTTGGCCTGAAAAAGATAGCTTGTTGTTTGTAAAATATAAACAACCAAGTTTAGCGCATACATAGCTTGCCAATGATAGCAATACAGAAACACAATCAAAATAAACAAGTTCCTTTTGGCATATATTTAGAGTCCTGGTTCCTTGCACATATTTTTCATATGGCAGGAATTAATAATGCTGACTGACTCTTTAACAGTCATCTGAAAACTAGTTTTTACACAAGGTTTCAATATGTCTGTGAAACTGAAGCAAGATATTCACAGCTATGTAAGTCATTTGAACTACTCCCACATTGCATTACAGCTTTAAACAAGCTTATCCACCATCCTTCTCCATTATCTACATATATAAGCCAGGGAAACTAACCTTGTAAGCTGTCAGGTCAATTCATTTGCTACAAATGTTATCACTATGAACAGTAAATTACATATATTTATATCTAATTATTCTATATTATGCAATATCAGGTTTTCTATTACAGGTGTTGTTACTTTATAATAGGTACAAATCTTCAGGGCAGTACATTATAAAAAGTTGGGCAAGTATTCGTATCTTAGGAAATTTTCATTAATATAGCATCATGGTTTTCCAGCTTGCTATCTAATTGGGGAAAAAATGTTCATGTGATGTTATCATGTAGTATTTAAGAAAATATGCCCTGAAGCCAGACAACCTACTGTCAAATATCAACTCTGACCTTTACCTGTAATATGTTATCTTAGACAAGTTATTCAATCTCTGTCTTCAATTTTTTAATCTTCACTTTCTTCTCTTCTTCAATTTCATCATAATATTGCCAAGAAACTTTAAAAATGAAAAATGCTTGGGTTTTCAAACCTGATTTTTCAGTCTTCAGAGATAATTGTCCATGTCTACATTATTTTCATTTTTAAAGGATATGGAAAAATAAAAACAATTTACCTAAATATTTAAGTACTCAGCAGTTTGTGCTTAGCTAATCTACTCCAGGGATCTAAAATAACTAAATAACTTAGAATAAAATTTCATTTTTAAAGGAAATTGAGATTTAATTTAAACTCAGTTTCTGATTTTTAAAAATCGTTTTAAGGCAAAACTTTAACTGAAGAAAATTCAAATGTACCATGTCCAAAAAAGTCATTGCCAAGACCAATGTCAATCTTTCCCCTACATTTTCTTCTGGTAGTTTTACAGTTTTGGATCCAACACTGGTCTTTAATCAATTTCAAGTTAATTTTTATATATTGTATAATTTTTGTAAATGGTGTAAAACAAGTGTCCACTTTCAGACTTTGGCAAGTGGGTATTCAGTTTTCCTGACACCGCTTATTGAAGAGGCTGTTCTTTCTTTTACATTCTTAGTTGTTTTGCCAAATATCAATTAACTGTGTATGTGTGGGTTTATTTCTGGGCTTTCTAATCTGTTCCTTTGATCTATATGTCTGTTTTAATGCCATTGCCATACTGTTTTGATTACTATAGCTTTGTAACATAGTCTGAAATCAGAAAGGGTGATGCCTGTTTTGTCCCAGGTTTGTTCTTCATTTTCAAAATGTATTCGGCTTTTCAGAGTCTTTTGTGGATCCATACAAATTTTATATATATTGTTTTCTCTTTCTATGGAAAATGACATTGGAATTTTGATTGAATTGAATCTATTGAGTGCTTTGGGTGATACAGATATTTCAACAATATTAATTATTTCAATTCTATTTAAAGTGAATATATTTGTATTTTTTGTGTCTTCTCCAATATCTTTCACCAATGTTTCATAGTTTTGAGTGTACTGATCATTTATCTTCTTGGTTAAATTATTCACAAGTATTTTATTCTTTTTCATGCTATTGTAAATGTGATTGTTTTTTTAAATTTATTTTTGAGATAGATTGTGGTTAGTGTAATGAAATGCATCTAATTTGTATATTTATTTAGTACCCTGCAACTCTGAAAACAGGGGAAAAGGTCCTTGACATTAGTTTTTGGCACTGGTTGTATGGATGTGAAATCAAAAGCATAGGCAATGATCGCAAAACTAAAGTGGGTCTACATCAAACTAAAAAACTTCTGAACCAAAATGGAAACCAATATTTGCAAACCCTATATATGATAAGGGGTTAATATCCAAAAATAAATAAATAAATAAATAAGGAACTCACACAACTTAATGGAAAAACAAAACAAAACAAAACAAAAACCCAGTTAAAAATAATGTCCAAAGGGCCTGTATAGAATAGATATTTTTCCAAGGAAGACATACAAATTTCTAATAGGTATGCAAAATGTATGCTACATCACTAGTCATTAGGAAAATGAAAGTAAAACTACAATGAGCTATAACCGCATACTTGTTAGAAGGCTATTATCAAAAAGGCAAGAGATAATAAGTGTTGGCTAGGATGTAGAGAAAAGGGAATACTTGTACTCTGTTGGTGGGAATGTATATTGGTACAGGCATTATGAGAAATAGCATGGAGTTTCCTCAAAAAATTAAAAATAGAACTACCATATGTTCCAGCAATCTCACATATGGGTACATAGCCAAAGGAAATGAAATCAGTATGCCAGAGAAAGATCTCACACCAATGTTCATTGCAACACTATTTACAATAGAGAAAATATGAAAACTTAGTGTCCGTTGATGGATGGATGAATTTTTAAAAATGTGGTATTATATATAATGAAATGTTATTCAGCTATGAAAAAAGAAGAAAATTCTATCATCTGGAACAAGGTGGATGAACCTGCAGGACTTAAGTTAAATCAAACAAGCCAGACTCAGAAAGAAAAAAACACTGCATGATCTCACTTATATGTAGAATCTAAAAATGTTGAAATCATAGAAGCAGAAAGGTGGTTACCAGGGGCTGGAGGGTGGGAGAAATGGAGAGATATTCGTCAAAGTGTAAAAACTTTCATTTACAAGGTGAACAAGTTCAAGGTATCTAAGATACAGTGTGAGTGATGATGAATATGTTAATTAATGTGATTGTGATCATTTTTACACAATGTATATCAAATTATCATGTTGCACATCTTGAATCTATAATGTTTAGCAATTAAATATTTTAAATATAATTAAAATGAATTTTCTAAAAATCAAAATATTCAAATGTATAATAATCATCTAATATTTAGAATCCCAGTAAAACTCACACATGGAGATTGCAGTGCAATGTATACAGTGCATAAAGAAAGTACTCAATATCATGACCTTCAGGGAATCATGACACAGAAACACCCATGAAGTATTTCCCCATGTGAGATGTGTTACTGAAATATATATCGATTTATATATCTTGTATTTTGTAATATTAAGAAATAATGAAAATAGTTTACTGAAATAAAATGGAAAAATTGAAACAGATCAGTAATTGTGGTATAAATTGAAATATCAAAAAGTATATTGTAAATAGTGGGTAATTCAAATTCTTGATGAATAATTTCAGATAAAAAAAATAGTTTTTCAGAAAAAGTCCAATTCTTTCACAAAAATATCCATGACATGGCTTTAAAAGTTAAAAAACAAACAAACAAACAAACAAACAGAAAAACAAAATAAAAGATCATTTATTTATGAAACACTAAATTTAAAATCCTGGAAAAGAACCTAATTGAATACATATTAAAAACACAATGAACACTTAATTGGAAAGAAATTAAAAAGGGAATATGTTTGATAAAAATGGAAAAATATGTTACTGGTAATGAGTAGTCATGTAAATACAAGTTAAAATAGCAGTTAACATTCTTTCTTCTACTCGAAAATATCCAAGATTCGTAAAAGCATGCTTAATGCCTTAAATTTTATTTGTGCTCTAATGAGAAGTATATTTACTGTAGTTAAGATTAATCAGTTCAGAAAGTAAAACATACTTTGTGGAAAAAAAATCTATGATTCAAAGCAAAGGCTCCTTACATATGTATAATTTTGATCCTGGAAATGACTTTTTTGGAATAAATTCTATGAAAATTGTATGAAAAAGAGAGATGTTTTCATATAAAGTTTTAAAGTATTACTTGTAGCATTGTTTACTTACATTTTAATTTTATTGTTATAATGTTTCCTGGCCTTTTCTCATTATAGACACATTGTATACACATTGTCAGAATATTGAAAATAGACAGCAAAAATAGACAAAAAATAGGACCATCATTCACAATCCTACCATCCAAGCATATATATAAACTCTATTCACATTTTCCAGATAATTATTGTTATATGCAATTGTGACAATTATACACACAAACACATGTACAGACACAATTTTAAAATTCCTTCTTAATAGTACATGAGACTTTAACATATTAAAATTCTTAAAATTGAAATATTAAATAATATAAAGTAAATAGCAATAAATTAAATATTAAGTTATCAAATTTTAAACCACAATATTAAAATATAGAATAATAGTTTGTGAATTGGTATATTTATACAGTCTTACATCGTTGAAGTTATATCTATTAAGATGTTTTATGATGATGATAAATGCTATGATAAGCACTATTTTGGGTTCTCTCTTTCTCTTTTTTTTTTTTTTTTTTCTTGTTTCTATAAAAATAAAAACATGATCCAGGGAAAAGATCAGATAGTTGGTTGAAAATGTAGTGCAAATTGTCCGTTTTATTAATCTGAGAAAGCAGAACTATTAGAAATTATTCATATATCAGAAATATAAATAAACATGTATAAAAGTTAAAACTCTTATATAAAACTCAAAATAATTTTTAAAATGTTTCTTAGATTTGGGCAACTGTATTACTTATGTATTGCTGTGCAACAAATTACTCCCAAAATTTAGTCCCTACAAAAACAAACATTTATTATCTCATAGTTTCTTTGGGTGAGGAATCTGATTGTGATCTGCCTTGGTCCTCTTGTTGAGGGTCCCTCCCAGGGTACAGTCAAGGTGTCAGCCAGAACTGCAGTCATCTCAAGTTTGACTGGGGAGGATTAGCTTCCAACTTCACTCATGTGGCTGCTAGATGGACTCAGTTTTGGGTTGTTGAGACAAAGGCCTCATTTCCTTGATGGTTGACCTAATTTTTTGGAGCATGTACCTCTCTGTAAGTCAGGCACACTTGGCAGCTTGCTCCAGCAAAGCTAGCAAGTGAGAAGAACCAGAGTGTGTGATAAACTGCTAGCAAGATGGATGTCAAGGTGTTTTGTAATCCAATAATGAAGTCACATCCAATCACTATTGCAATATTCTATTCCAGAGAATTGGGTTGACAGGTGCAGCATACACTGAAATGGGGGGATTGCCCAACTGTCTGAATACCAGGAGAGGGAATACGGAGGACCGTCCGAGAAGTTGTGCACCACAGTGACATATTTAGTAAAAATATGGTACATATTATTTCTTTCTTTTTTGTTAATTACACAAAAGAGTTTATTGAATGCACATTGTAATAAACCTTGCATCTTTATTTAATACATCCAACCATGTCAGCATATACAACTCTACAAAGTTCTTTTTTGTTTTACATTTTTTATTGAAAAATAATTGATTAAACATTTTTGTGGGGTACGGAGTTGAATATCAATACCTGTGTACAATGTGTGATGATCAAATCAGGATAATTAGTATGTTCATCATTACAAAGTGTAATAATTCCTTGTGTCCGTTTAATCCTGATTAATTTAGTTTCGTGCCCATGAGTGTGTATGTGTGGAGGGGTGTTTCAACAAAGGGCAGTGATCTAGATGTGTTCACTACTGCATTCTCATTTTCTTTTTTTAAAATAATTATTCTAATTGTACATATTTATGGGGTACAGTCTGATGTTTTGATACATATATACGTTGTACAATTACTGGGTCAGGGCTGTTAGTGTATCACGCATTTATTCTTTCTTTGTGGCAAGAGCATTCAAAAGCCTTTCCTCTAGTTATTACGTATAACACTAAACTTGACTGTGAACATTAGTCAACATACTATGCAATAGAACACCAGAAGTTATTCTTCCTGTCTCATTGTAATGATGTACCCTTTGACCAACTTTTCCCAGTTTTCCCACCACCCTCTCTCCCCCTCCCCAGTCTCTGGTAACCACTGGTCTACTATCTGCCTCTATGATATCAACTGTTTTCTTAGATTACACATATGAGTGCGATCATGTGGTGTTTGTCTTTCTGTGTCTGTCTTATTTCACATAACGTAATGTTCTCCAGGTCCATCCACGTTGCTGCAAATGAGAGGATTTCATTATTTTTTTTTTATGGCTGATTAGTATTCCATTGTGTATATACCTCATTTTTTTATTCCATTCATCCATTGTTAGGCACTTAGGTTGATTACATCTTTTACTAGAGAAAATAAAAACTTTGAAAGGATTTATTCTCATTCAAAGTTTAAAATAGATTTATATAGAAAATCATTTTCTATCACTGTGTAAACAGTCATAAATGTTGAGTGATAGATACTTTATTACTCTTTTCATACAAATTATTATAGTGAGGTCATAAAACATAAATGTATTTAAACTTTAACTGAATAAAAATATATCTTTTCAAGTTTCTGTTTTCTCTAGTAAAAGATGTATTATTTCCGTGCCATGATGAAAATAACTTATGGAACAGTAACAATTATGTGCAATTGATTGTAGTCTTATTTTGTTGCTTAACTAAGCGAAAGTTCTTGAAGACAGGAGATCATAAAAATGTCATTCATCAGGCATAACCGTAAGGAAAATGAAGACCAGAAATGTATATTGGAGATCTCTATTCCTGTTACTAGCTGGATTACTGCCTCAGGATATAGTTTCAGTGTTTGAGTCTCAGTTGGAAATGAAGTGAATCATTCCTACCTCACAGAGTTGTTGCTGATAATATTCAGTAAAACAACATACACAAAATTTCAAAACAAATAACTCTGATTTTTCCCAGGTATTTTCATCGTTTATGTACGATCAGTAAGCACCCTGTACTAGAATTACAGAAATTCTCTGTAAACTTATCAGCATAGTAATTTATAAAATATGTAAAATTTAATTAAGGATATTTAACATTTTACAGATGTTCAACAACAGTTACTGAACATAAGTAGAAGCATAAGAGTACATAATTTTAACTAACTCAATTGACTATTAAATGGACAGGAATGTGTGAACACATCTGTGAATAGGAGTTCTTGTTTTAAAAAAAAGGTGTTGTGGCCAAAAAACTCAAATATTACTATGGGCCTGTAGTAGGTTCAGAAAAATGATATGATTATTTAAAAATGTGTGCAATGAGATTATTCTCTAAATTCAGATTATTCCTCAACATAATGCATTGATTCTTTTTAGCAGAGAGAATCATTATGTTAGAAAATAATTGAAATGGATTTGAAATTAACCGAGTTCAACTTTTTCTTTTAGGAAAAAAAAAATCCATAACCTTATTTACTTCCGTTTCTCACTTGTAAAATGAGCAAAGATGACCATATAATTGGTGAAATTCCATTCAATTCTGTATATAGGAAAAGATACAGGATTGAACCAAAGATTAATCACAGATAATCTTTCAAAAATTACACCTTTAGAAGGCGAAATTCCATGAAAATCTGTTAAAATAATAGCAATTATATAGACATATCATGATCTATTATTTTCAAACATCTTGTTTATGAATTATTTTAGGCAAAAATATATTGATTGAAGCATGGTAATTCAGTGAGTTTGATTTTTTTGTTCCATCCAACTTGAATATCACATGTGTTAAAAAGAAACAACATTTTCTTAAGTACGAAATTATACTGGATACTTTGAAATTTCTTTTACTTAAGGTTAAATATTAAATGCTGGTGTCAAGATATATATGAATTTTTGGTACATCCAAAATTTTAATTAATCTACATATGAGAATATATTGATTATGACACCAAAAATACAGATTTGAAGAAATACATGAGTAATTTAATTTCTTTGACATTGCTCTTAGAGCTATGAGGAGCATTATACATAAGCAAGTCCTTTATTCTTGGTAATGAAATAATCCCTTTTAAAGTTGTTTTAAAAGTTTAATTTGAGCTTGATTATCTGGTCCCATGCAAATTAATTTTTAATTTTTTTCTTTGCATTAAGACAGCAGTGAGCATCGTTTGTTCCATATGGAAAAAATTAGATGCTAAAATGCTCAGTTATTTGAATAAATAAATGAACTCAATTGCTTGATACTTCATCATTATCATGCTCATTGTCAGTGTGTGTAGAGATATAAAATCATTTTGCATCGTATTGGTGCTCTAAATAGAATAGAAATCCCTTACAGAATACTCATATTTCCAGTTCGTAAAATTTATGAATCTCTTCTACTCTAATCTCTGTTCATAAGTTTATCCCACTTACATTTACATCTATTATTTGTGTGTAAATATCAGAAATGCTATATGTTTGCTTAAAAGTACGTCCACAGCTCCATAAACCACAAAACCTGCTTTATAGAACCCTGTCTCCACATTATATTTTTTCTGCTCTCTAAATATAAAAATATAAAAATAAATAAATAAATAATGTTTTAGGAAAATTTTTTATGATTTTAGAAAAATTGTGCATGCACTATTACTTTATTCCGCTTGCAATAATCACTGTTTTTGAAAGGATTTCACACATTTTGCTTTCCTTATCTTTCACACTGCTTGACACATGTATCTTCGAAATTGGCAGTATGAGCTGAAGAGATCTTCAGTGGCCCTCTTTCCGATATATTTGCTGATGCTTTCTCTAAAACAATCACATATATTCTCAGTCTTTTTCTTTTATCTTCTTTTTTAATGTAAGTCTCAACTATCATTTCAATTTTTGTGGTCACTTTCAATTTAATTTCATGTTTTTTTTTCTCTCAGACGACTTGAATGTATCATAACAATCTTATATTTATTACTTTTCACAAGTGGATGATAATGTTTACGTGTTACCTATTCCCCTCAAATTGCGGGCTTTAGGATACGTTTTGTCTTATTCTAAGATAAAACTTGTACTATACAAAGGTTCTATCACAATTGCGAATAAAATTTTTCTAATCATTTATGTTATCATCTCCTTAGAGAGTTTTTGTTTTATGGCAACTCAATATATTTTTTCACTAATATGGTATTTCTCTTGTTCCCATTTATGACAACATGAATTTTATCAAATTTACAGCTATAATAGAGAAACTGGTTGAAATCTTTGATTTCTTTTTATCTTAACCTTTAAGATCAAGTAGTAAAGATTAAAGCAGCATTTGTGAAAAAGTGCCTCTTTAGTTGGCTGCATGAAAGTCTGCCAGCCTACAAAAAGGAGGAGATATATTCTAGCCTTAATATATGCTTAAATTAGAAAAAAATTCTCCACAGCTAACTCTAAAACAGAAATCACTAAAAGCCCTTCACTTCTGAGATGTAATTATGTTGAAGTGCTCCAAGTAGAGAACTATATGATAATGGCATTTGGAGGGAATTTTAGTCTAGCATGTAGAAGACTAAATCAAAGCCAGCTGAGCCGTAATTATGTTTAAGGAAATATTTCCTTATCATGAGAAATAAATTTACTTCCAATTACTCATTATTTTTATAACTAAAGACAATAATGGTTGTGAAAGCACTTTACAAATTTGTAAGTCTATGCAAATCACTTCCCAGTTATGTAAAACAGTGTATAAAAATGGTTCACACAAACTTAGAGTTCCTGTTGTCAAGTTAATAATAGCTACCATGAAGAGCAGTGAAATGGGACTGGTTAGGAAAAAATTAACATATTTCTTAAAGAATATTTAGGAACACACAGTAATTGACACACAGTGCATGAGTCTTGAAGCAGTTAATCATATTTAAATTTTATGTTAGGAGCCATTGTTATCTCTTTCTCTTTTTAGAACTTGGGAATCATGCTGCTTTTAAGTATAATGAAAGCAATTTATATTCTGTGTTCTAAACACATGTCTTCCTATAACATGGTAACAAGCTAATAGGACAAGTCTAATAGCATAGGTCTTTTTATGTATTTTAAGCATGAAGAAAACCTAATTAGGTAAAACTCCTACTGGTCTGTTGTTAGCCCAAAATATAGTCATCACACCCAGAAATAATTACTTTTCTCAGAAATGTAGAAAATGGAGACATTTTATATCCCTGCATTGTTTACTCCTGCCTTTCCACTCTAGTACTATTTTACCTATTTTAGGACTTCCTAAACAAATGCGCTCTATTCCAGCATTTAAAAATCATTAATGATGCTGGAAGATTATTTTTAAGTAGCAGCATTTTTAGGTACTAATCCAAAGTAGTGGATTACAGCAAGTTACACCAGGGAGTTATACCAAGCTGATAACACTGACAATAGCTATGTTCAGTGGACATGGAAGCTGGGCATAGGAATACACAATAAATAAAGTACATGCCTTCCTCAGTGTTACTAGACAAAATGATGGTAACCTAAAATCTGAAGCTTTATGTGAAGTGTTTGGATTTTAAAGAGTGTCTGGTCCAAGCAAAACATGTCTGTAGTTCATATGTGATTTATCAGATCTAATTTCATTCAAATTAGGCCAAATGTAAGATATTCTATCAGTTAGGATTTTACCAGATTGCATGTAATGAATAAATAAAATGATTAATGAATTGGTTTAAGATATTCTATTTTTTCACATAAAGGAAACCTTCACATAGGAAATCAAAAGATTGAGATTTGGTTCTGTACAGTTGTCTGCTTCTGCTTTACTTTGTTTTTCCTAAGCAGTGACTCTTACCTTATGGGCCAAGGTAAGTACTAAAGCTCCATTCATGGCCTTCTTGTTTCAGACAGAAAGTCAGGGGAAGGTAAGAAGATTCTAACACTTCTTCCCTGTTGAGAAATTTACTAGGCACCACATGACACTTCTGCTTTTGTCTAACAGGGCAGAACTGGTCACATGGCCATACAACATGCGGTGTGGAAGGGGAAGTGTTATCTTGTTTTTGGTGACCATTACCCCAAATTTAAAAAAGGGGCAAAGTATATAAAAGTAAAACAAAGGTAAACAGCTCTACCACAAAATCTTTTAAGCATATATGTGAAGACAGTAGGATGTAGAGCATGATTAGCCTGGATAAAATTCTGTTACTTCAACGTATTAGGCACATGAGTTCATGAAGCGGCACATCAGCATTACTAGCTGACTCATCTGTAAAACAGAGATAATAAGGCATTTACTCATGTTTGTTGTGAGAATGAAGCAAATTCTTATAATAGTGCTTACCACTTTAAAAGTGTCAGAAAATATCAGTTATTATTTAATAATCTAGTGCAATATGGTGAAGAAGGACAGTTGTCATGGCTACAGGAAAAACTATCTAATAGGACTCTCAAAGGATGGCCTAACCCACAGATCTGCAGAGAGCTAGTCTTAAAGAGGCCATGCATTCCACTGGACCTATCCAATGATTTAAGATTTACCAACTTCCCTAGGAATTTAGTATTGCTTAAAAGATCAAATATATTTCATACCTTAAAGAACATAACATGGAACAAATTCAAAGCAAGAAGAAGATAATCCTCAGAAAAACATTATGTTATAGAGTTTATATTCCTCATTTTCTAGATGATGATATAGTCAGAAGGTGCTTAAATAATTCCCAAGGTCACATGGCTAGGAGATGTTGAAGGAAGGGTACCAAATGAGACAGTCTGAATTCCTAAAAGCATAATTTTAACTACAAAACTCATTCAAATAGAAGAAAACCATTCAGTAGACCTGGGAGGTGAACTGGAGATCAGACAGCTTTCTCCATTATTGACTTTTGCACATTTACATAGAGGAAAGTGCATGTGTGCTGAGCATCAGAACGTTTTGCAGGCCTGGTGGTGATGGAGTGACTGAAACAATGTTGGCTTTTGTTTGTTTGTTAATGATGGAGTCTGGGTGTATTGTCCTCCCAGAACTCATGGAAATTTGATCTCCAGTGTGGCAGTGTTGGAAACTGATTGAGTCATGGGGGCAGATCCCTCATGAATGGATTAGTGCTCTCCCTAGGTGGGGGAAGTAATGAACGAGTTCTTGCTCTATTAGCTCCCGTGAGAGCTGGTTGTTTAGAAGACCCTGGCACCTCCTCTCTCTCTTGCTTCCTCTTGCCATGTGATCTGCCTGTACCTCCTCTGGCTGCCATTTTCTGCCATGAGTAGAAGCAGCCTGAGACCCACACCAGATGCAGCTGTCCCAGAATCGTAAGACAAATAAACCTCTGTTCTTTATAAATTACCCAGTCTCAGGTATTCTGTTTTAGCAACACAAAATGTACTAATACAGTTAAGTTGTTTGTTTTCTTCAGACATATAAAGTAAGTTCATCTAAGTTATAAGGTAACTTAGATGAACATAATCTGATAATGATTGTTACTTGGTTGTGAATATTATTCAAATGTGGATGCTTCAAAGATGTCTCGTTCAAATATTAATAACATGTTTATCTGTCTTACAAATAATCAGCTTCATTCATAACATTTAGAAAGTTGCTTCTTTTGTTTTCTGTTGTGACAAACCTTAAAGCTGTGTGAATGTATAACTAAAAATTTAGAGAAGATTGAAACTAATTTAGCTTTTTTATCTCCATAGGCATTTTAAAAGACTCCATCAGTCAAAACATTATATTCTTTCCTCCACTTTGTTCAAGCCACGATGCTTATAATAAACCTATCCTCCAGCTATTTTCCATGCTCTTACTGTACCCACTGTTACTGATTATGTATAATGACATGCTGATGCCTATACTTAACCCTCCCACAGTTCATTGTTAAAATTAGTCATTACGGAACTGATTCCATCTTGTACCTTTGAATGTTTAAATCTTGCTGAACAAAGACAGCAGACAAGTCCTGAATGTTATGTGACAAGAAAAGCATATTTTAAAGTAACAAAATCTCAGTTATGTTTAATCTAAAGAGAAACAATAAAGATGCATGAACAAGATATAATGTGCCTCTTTGTAAAATTGTCAACATTCTTGTCATGTTTTTTCCTTAGAATTACAAAAGGATGACTGCAGCTTAGTTCTTTTAACAGAAGCACGTATGTTTTGATTTGCAAGACATTGCTCTTGAAATTGGAAAGAGAAGAAATAATAACATCAGAAAGTCAGAAAAGTATAGCACAAAACAAAAAAATACTGATATGAATACTAAAAGTATTCTACCCTTTTTTTCTCAGTGAATAGGAAAGGTGTGATGGGAGATATCATGGTAGAAGAAAGCACATAATTTTAAGAGACTAAATGCATTTCCTTCATATAAAGAAAAATTGGTGTGGCAGTTATTTATATATATCAACTTGTTGAAACTATAACACCCATTTATTCATTCAAACACTAATCTAGCTCTTGCTGTGGGGTATTCTGTAGACATGATTAACTTCTATAATCAGTTGACTTTAAGAAAAGGAGATGTCCTTAAAAATGTGTGTGGGTTTCATCCTATCAGTTAAAAGCCTTGAAAACAAAGCTGAGTTTCCCTAGAAAGGAGAAATTCTGCAACATCAGTTGACCTAGAGTGTCCAACTGGCTAGACTGCTCTTCAGAGTGTGGACTTGCCAGTCCCCTCAAGACAGATAAACTCAATCTCTCTACCTGTCTGTCTTCCTCTGTGTGTGTGTGTGTGTGTGTGTGTGTGTGTGTGTGTGTGCATATAAATGTATATGTATTATATTTAAATATATGTATTGTATATAAATATAGATATATAGATACATACAGCCATACATATATATGCATACATATATATACACATATGTATGTATGTATATACACATATGCAAATATACATGCACACACACACACACACACACACACACACACATATATGTATGTATGTATGTATATGTATTATTTTTTCTGCTGGTTTGCTTTCTCTGGAGAATCCTGACTGATATAACAGGTAAGCTTGCTAAACAAATCATACACAAAAATAAAATTTGCTAGATAAGGTTCGTCATAATTTTCTCTGAATTATGTTCAAATTAATATACATAGAACTTAAAGTACTATTAAGTATAAATTCTGAGCAAATAAAAACTATATCTAATAAAAACAGAACTTAAGAAAAAGAGTTTCTATCAAAATAGCATGATTTTTAATAATGAGAAGTTTGTGCTAATGTATTTGGTAAAAGAGAATTTTGTTAGACATTGAAATTTGAACAAGAGCCCAACTGCATCATTCATTATTATTATTGTTCAATGGTTCTGAATTTAAGCCAATTACTAACTTTATTTGCTCCTAATCTGAGTATGTGTGTAATGTAATATAATTAATGTAATTAATCTATTCTATTGCAACTTAAACAAGCAAATACATTCTATCTATATATTTATCTACTTATTCCTTTTAAATATATGTAAATATACAGCATTTCTTTTGTTATATATGTACACATACATATATTCATTAATTTTTTTATTACGTATATATTTCCCTTTTAAATATATTTATATGTATGGATATTGGATTAAAAATGACTCCTTCATTCATTCTGCAACTTGGGGGAGTGTTGTAGTGAAAGTAGATAAAAATAAAATACCTTGTAGAGGCAAGTGCCTGGCATTTAGTAGGAGCCCAATGAAGATTATTTTTTCCTTCCTTATAGAATTGCATATATCATATGGTTATTGTACACCACAGTTTTGCATGTGAATGCATGTTATATTATTATAAAACATAATGAATATTCTGTAATATTAAAACAAATACATTTTTTAAATAAACACATTGCATTCTAAAATTTTAAAGTGATTTTATGATGTTGAAAAAAGCATAATAAATAATAATTGCAAAATTGTAGCAATTAACATTACAATCTAATTTTGATATAAACTCAGCAGTAAAATTTAAGGGAGCAGAATGACTACAAGGAGATTTATTCACTGTTTTGGATTAGGGAGGTAAGAGTCCCTTGAATGACAAATCAGCATAATGCTGTTATTACAGCATAATTTAAAATATTTCTATTAAATAAACATATTTCATTTTACTGGCCTCAGTAACATTACCCTTAGTCTAGTGCATTGGTGAAGAGGGGAGGCTCAGGAACCAGGGTTTGAGTGCAAATCCTGTAGGACTGTGGGCAAATTGACTTGAATACATCCATCACTCCCCAACTCCCAGCATCTTTGCAGTTTTGGATCCTCATCTGTAAAATGAGGATAATAACATCTTTCTGGGTTCATTTGTTGAGTGTATTTAATTAATTAATATACAAAGATTCTAAGACCAGTGTATACCATGTAATACATTTCAAAATATATTAACATATTTTTGCTAAAATGCCATATAAGACATAATTATATTGGGCTCAATTTTAACAAAGTAAATATTTAGATGTCTTACAATGATGAGACGGATGAATTTTCCTCTATCGTGTGTATTCATTCAGCAGTTCCGTGATTTAGCATCAGGGGTCAAGAATCTGTTGTTTTCAGCATTCTTAATGGTTTATGGGGTGATGTAAATATTAAATTTTGAAAACTGGTCAAGAAAAGATAGCATCCCGAAATTCTGAATACAAACAGCAAATGGAATATTGGCAGTTTTTCTGCTGAAAAATGTCTCGACTTCTCCTGCAGGCTTTGCTTTGCCACTGTGCCAGAGGAAACTGGTATGGGAAACGATATAGAGAGTAATTGTGAACTGCAGCGAACTTTGATTAATCAAAATTTTCAAGACAATTTATTTTTATTTTGTCAAGGAAGTAAAATCTTCTAAGTTTCATCCAGTAAGTGGGCTTTGTCTTTATTATATATGTGTCAGGCAGAAAAATGGCTGCACAGATATCAACATCAAATACATGTAGCCTTTGAACATTGTCTTACATGGTAAAAAATGTGATTAGGTAAAAGATCTAGAGAGAAAGATCTTATCCTTATCCTGGATCTTATCCTGGATTCCTGAGGTGAACCTCAGTGACATCACAAATGGGCTTATAAGAGTGAGGCAAAGGGAGAATTCCATGTGGAGAAGCAATGCGAACCTGGTAGCAGAGGTTGGGGCGATGAGGCTGCAAGCCCAAGAATGCCAGGGCAGCCACGGGAAGCTGCAAGAAAAAGGAATGCTTTTTCCACGAGAGCCCTCCCGGGGACCCTGGGCATGCTGGATTTCAGACTTCTGGACTCCAGACCTATGAGAAAATAAATTTCTGTGATTTTAAGCTGGTGAGTTTGTGGTAATTGGTTAGGGCACCCTTAGAAAAGAATACAATATTTCATCACATTAGGGACTAAAAATGTTAAGTAAGAAAAAAAAAAAAAAAAAAAAAAAAAGAAGTACCAGTCTGCTAGGTTCTATAATTGAGGCAAATGGCTCAAACATGCCAGGGTTTCAAGATTATAGCCTAAATTAAGATAATCCACGTACTCCAAAACATCGTGACAGATAATGACATATTCTGGACACTATGAAGCTTTATCAATGACTGAGCACTCATCACCTCTACTGTAGAATCAGTAGACCTCACATGAATGTGGGATTCTTGCTTATGGTCTTGCATGCTGTTTCCACAGAATTCCTCCAGACCGTAGTCATCAAGATAAAGCACACACACTCAGGTTA
The DNA here is from genome assembly GCF_027409185.1 of Cynocephalus volans. NCBI lineage: Eukaryota > Metazoa > Chordata > Mammalia > Dermoptera > Cynocephalidae > Cynocephalus > Cynocephalus volans. Next base: position 27,397,778 of record NC_084466.1, read on the forward strand.
AAGACACTTGTCCCCCTAACGGAGTCAAAAAATGAGTCTGAGCATTGCTTTGACTAGCAAACCACACTAACCCTAGGCCTTCCACCTACATGGAGTCAAAAAAGGATCTATGCCCTGAGGTAAGACTTTTACTAGATCTTCTGACTCCATCATCACTTGAGAAGAAGTCTCAGAAAACAGTCCTTTCTTCTCTCCAACACACAAATCTTGCCACTACTATCAGATTTGGAGTCACTAGGATTTATCTAAGCCTTCTATCCCAAGTTATACGTAAGAATCCCCTTCACCTCCTCCATTGCTGTCTCCACATTGTGTGTGCTTCCCTCACTCTCTCACATTTCCCCACCGCTCCCTAACTCCTGAAACTACCCCACTAAACACGTCACGTATTTATTAGGTTCTTTATTTCATGTCTCACACTAGAATACGAGCTCTATAATGCAGTAATCTTCAATCATTGTGTTTACTGATGTTTTCTCCAAGTTCCTAGAACCATGTCTGGCTCATATTCAGAGAATAAATATTTGTCAGATGAGTAAATGAGTGATCGGATGATAAATTTTGGGGCTTTTTTTTTTTTTTTTTTTTTGTTCCTTCTCAATGGAACATAAAACTAACCATTAGATATAATGGTCTGTATTTCAAATCAGGTTCTCCATTAACTAACTGTGGGACCTAGATAGAAAAATGGCTTCAGTGTCTTTGTTTTTAAAATGTAAAATGCAAATAATAATAATTAGCTTATCATGATTTTAATGAGAATTAAAATTATTTTGAAATAGTGCAAGAAATAATATAGATACATGGCATTTTGTATCATTAATTGGGGAAGGGAGAACAAGAAAAAGGCAAAGAGAAAAAACTAATTAATAAGCAATAGTTACTCCAATTTAGAAACACAACTTTCACGTTTCACTACTTCACCTTCTAATAGCTTATCCTCTTCCTATTTCCCATGTAATAACTTTATTTTTATGTGTCTCACACACATGTCCATGCATACACACTTTTGAAAGCTTTATTCTGTTAGGATTTGTCCATACTTTGCTACTTAGCAATTGTTATTTGTGTGTGGAAAACTGTATAGTTGTGAAGAAATTCTTAGGGGCAGGGGAAATGTTTACTTTAAAAAAAGTCAACCATTATGTTCTGTAAAGGAACATTCCAGCAGCCCTTCTTCACAGTTCCACCAAAATATGACTGTTTGGTTTTTCATGGCCAGAGCCCACTTTCTCCAAGAACAACACCAAAAAAACTTCAGATGAATTTCTATTTGAAAACCTCAGTCAGTATTTCTTCCTCTCTTTTCAAGTTTGCTGATTTATCTCAGTATCTGTGTGGTCCCTCCCAGCCACTTAAAGCTCTGATGAATCATGATGAAATCTGAGGCTAGAATAACTTGGCAAGTTGATTCTGGGACACATCTTCCGGGCAAGTCACAGAGGTCACCACTCCCACTGGAAGAGTCTGGGTTCTACTGCAGTTGCCCCCACCTTTCCATTGTTGCTGTCTTCATTCATTCTGCTGTGATAGTTGCTAATAATTTCACTAGAATTTTTCACAGACATTATCACTATTGTTCCTTGTGGATGCCAGAATCCTTTTTCAGGGAAATGCTATCAGTACAATAGGAAAACAAACAAACAAACAAACAAACAAACAAACAAAAAACCAGAATCTCATCAGATGAAAAAGCCTGGAAAAAAGAAACAAACAAACAAAAAAAGACAAACACGTGAATCTTGTAATACTCCCCTATATTCTTATTTCTTTTTTTTTTTTTTTTTTTTTTTTGTCTTTTTGTGACCGGCCGCACCGCGAGCACACCGGCCATCCTTATATAGGATCTGAACCCGCGGCGGGAGCACTGCTGCGCTCCCAGCGCCGCACTCTCCCAAGTGCGCCACGGGGTCGGCCCTATATTCTTATTTCTTGATAGGCAAAGAGGAAAAATTATTTCTTTGTCAAGCAGCTTTTTCCCCTTCATTAAACAAGTTTTACACTTCCCTCTCGCAGGGTTGAATAGAGTTTGGCACTAGAGACAGTAAGTCATATACACAATCCTTTTTGATTCCACTGCTCACTAGGTGACTTCCAGTTGACTCAAAGTAGGCTTTGAGATATTACCTATAGGTTACTGTCAGGGTATTGTGTGTACTGAGGGACCCTCATTCCAATTTGATAATCCCTTGAACAAATGACAATCTGTTTTTATTGCCAGTCCTTGCTATGGCCCTTGTCTCTAAGGGGTGGTGAGAGCTCTAAAAACAAAACAATGGTGATTCTATTTCTACTCATTTTCCTTCTAGTGCGTATTTTTTAATTGCAAATCTACTACAACTTAACTTGTGTCTTTTTTTTTTTCTTTTAAATGTAGTTTTTTTAATTCAGGTAAGTAATTTTTTCCTAGTAAATCTAATTATATAACTTTCAGGGAAAGTAAAATTTCTACTGCAGAGAAAATCTCTCTTTTGCATGACATAATAAGCCTTAATTCAACCATATTTCCCATTACTTTTTACAATTATACTCCAAATTACAGCTACATTTTTCTCCAGCAACATGTAAATTAATTATTTAATTAAATAAATATTTATTGAGTGCCTACTATGCTCCAGCCCCTGATCTAGTCCCTTAGGATATGTCACTGAAACAAATGGGTAAAAATGCCTACTCTAATAGAATCTACCTGCTGGAAAGGAAAGCCAGAAAATTTTATGTACATACATTTCTGAATTGCTATCACAAGTACTAAATAAAATGAGCAGGATGCAGACACTAGTTTGAATCAGAGCATGAGAGTGGCGGAACACAATTTGAAATATATTGGTCAGGAGAAACCTCAGTGAGATGAAATTTGTGAAAAGACTTCTTTGAAGGAGGTGGGGATTAGGTCTGTGGATATGTTTCCATTTTTTTTACTTTTAACTAATTTGTGTCTGTATTTACAGAGGGTTTCCTGTTGATAGCATGTAATTTGGTTTTGCTCTCTTATCTAATCTGGCGATCTCTGCCTTATAATTGGAATGTTTAGAAAAACACTGTTTAGTAGGATCTCTGAGTTGATGGAAATGTTCTATTCTGCACTGTAGCCACTAGCCATAGGTGGGTGAGCACTTGAAATGTGGCTAATGTGACTGAGGGCTTGAACTTTTAATTTCTTAAAAAAAAAATAATTATTTTAAATTGAAATATCCACATAGAGCTGGTGGCTACCACGTTAGACAACAGAGGAGGCCATTTAAATTCTGCACAATTATAAATATGTTTTGATTTTAAGCTACCATTTCACTATTTGTTTTCTATTTGTCTCTACCATTCTTTGTTATATTTTCTCTTTTAAAGTTTAAAAAGCACACCAAGATATAAATTTTTAATATAACTAGTGTTACAAAAATCACAAAATCCAGGAAAAATAACCTTTAAATTAACATACACTATAAAACTCATTCTAACTTTTTTTTGATGAATGCCCTCTAATCTCATTTTCAAATTTTTATATTTAATATCATGATCTAAAGAAAAGAATAAAAATAATTTAGTATTTCCTTTAGCATGATTAATTAAAATTTGTATTTTTATTATAAATAAATGGGATACATGAAATGTATGACTTTACTCCCAGACATATTTCCAATTTTTGGTAATGGTACGGGTTTTCACTGTAACTATACAGAAATTCTGATATTTATAATGAGATCAATAAAGGGAAAGAAAAAAATATATAGGGCATTATAATGACATACGCTTTATTACTGAATACAGTCCTGACAGAATAGAACTTCTTATTGACAAGCCTTTGATAAAGTCTCAAATTCCTGCTTATAGTTTTACAGGTAGAATTCTCCATGGATTAGCTCTGGCGTCATCCATTTCAAAAATTGTTCTTTTCCTTTATTACTGACTACTTCCACTTCCAGTGCCAGTGCAAGAGGATTCATTTATACCATCTTCCAACCTCCAGCCCTGCACTTGACCATGCGATGCTGTGGTAATAATAATTCTGGTTCTTAAAAATGCTCTAGCTTCTCAAAGACCATATGAGACTAGAAGATGTTGACAGTGAAGTCAGAGTGCAAAGAGTTATTGGTTTCTAACACCATTATTCAAGGAGCCAAGAATCCTTGGAGAAATGGTTTATTACTGGATGGGGCAGGACTATGTGATGAGTATTTTATAGGGACAAAAAGTAAAAAGGTGCTCAAAATAATATATCATTATTAAACTTTAATTACAAATTTTGTGAAACCATATGGCCACTTTAACACATTCCTAGGGTCCCTTTCATGGCACTGAAAGGACATGCACAAATGAGGGGCTCTGACTTTTAAAATCATTAACTTCTGATTTTAAGGATGGGCCAGGATTTGAAACCAATATAATTCCAGAATTTGTGCATCTCACTTCTTCCTTATGTTTGACTTAGTTCAGATTTCCTAGAGTCAGAGTCTGAAATGCGGATTTTCATGAAAGAAATTTATAGAGTGCTTTTAGAATAAAAGTAGTAGAAGAAGTAGGATAGAGAACATGTATAAACTCTAAACAAGAAAGTGGTCTCACCGTGACTAGCGTGATTCCACCCATAAGCAGCTCTAGTGCAGGAATCAAACTCAGAATTTGTTCTTTCTTGAGGCAAGGGTCCAGCTTTTTGTACATTCAGTGGTAGTCATATGATCAAGGGACAGTCAGTTTTTGGCTACTTGCCCTGGGAAAGATATGTAACCACCAGGTGAGGCAGACTTTCTTTTCAATCCCCCTTTTCATCTTACTCTTCATTAAAGAAGTCACTCTAAACAGCCAACAATTAAGGGGTGGGAAGTAATACTTCTACTTCTTGAGGTCACAATAAATTATCTGGACAATTTCCACAATAGGGAGTTGTTTGTTCTTCACTATTTATTAAAAAAAGTTGTTTATGTTACTATTAACTCATGTATATTTATTTTTATTCTTTAGTTTATAATTCAATATTTATTTTATTGCTCAAATTGTTCCAACTTTAGCCATTGGGGGCTCATCAGCTGGCTCCTTTGTCCTGTTGACATAACTCTATCAGTTTTATTTTCAGCACCTTTTTACTTTTTGTGTCTATAAAATACTCATCTCATATAGTCCTGCTCTGTCCTAGAATAGCCATTTCTCTAAGGATCCTTGGTTACTTTCCACTGAATAATGGTGTTAGAAACCAATAACTGGACGATAGGTATGCTTGTTGCTTCTAGGCCCTCTCAGCTGACAGAGCAAAAAAATATATGTGTATACACTAACCACTGTATATGCATTCACTTATAAATATTTCTATCTGTAACCATTTACATCTATATTAAGTTCAACATGAGTTCATACTGATGTCTCCAGTCCTAGCCCATTACCACATGGGTCATTCAAAACTCTTCCCATTGGGAAGAATATGTATATATTCCTAATAACATGATATTGGGATTTCCACTGCCTTGAAGGACCTCCCCGCCATCATAAGCAGGCCTGATCAGTTTTCAAAGATATGCCATTCCCAATTATCTATACAACATATGCTTCCATGAACATTACATGAAATTAGTGTTAACTGAAGTAAATTTCTACACATCCCACATTCATCACCATTAGTGATTGGACCACTGTTATAGCTAGGAACAATTCTGGTGACAGTTTTGATGTCATGTTATTGAGCACATCTTGACTCAATTCTGATTCAACTATAGGCAGACACTGTGTCAAAGAGTAAGAATGCAAAGACTTTTTCTACCAGAAAGATAACAACAGAATTAGGATCCTTGCCCTGGATATACAGAGTGTGCCCAAACAAGAAATCTAGAAAAATATATAAACAGAATATCATTGTATGTTTTATGGTATGTTCAAACTCATTTTCTTGTCATCAGGGGGTACTGTGGCAATTGGAGTTGATTTTCTTCCTGGAAACTTCCCCCCTCATCTGCCATAGGAACAGAGCTTTTAGGTCTTGACTTGAGCTCTTCCAGAGCTGTTCCCCTTCCTGCGGTAAGAAAACACTATCAGCAGACATTCTTTCTATCCATTTCCCATGCTCCTCTAACAATTTAACTTTTTTTTTTTTTTTTTGGATTTTCCTTTAATTTAGGGTCATACCTCATATTCTGCCATTCAATTTTATTTTAATTTTATTTCATCATTTTCTACTGAAACAGAATTGATTATACATATTTGTGGGGTACAGAGTTGACTATCAGTATTTGTGTACAATATGTGTTGATTACATCAGGATAATTAGTATATTCGCCATTACAAAATGTATTCATTCTTTGTGTCCATGAACCAATTTCTCCTGAACCCCCCAAACCCCTACCCATTCCTTCTGGAATAACCGCAGTTCTGTTCTCTCTTTCTGAAAGTTCAATGTATTATGGTCTTTGTTGTTTCTTTGCTGCCTGTGTATTCCATACCCTGAGGTGGAATTGTGAAGGTAGAAAAAAAAAGAAAAAAGAAAAAAAACCCATCACACTTTAATCATTTTCAGCTTTTGGTGAGTTATCAAAAATTCAAGTAGATTTTTTATAACGTCAAAGTTAGCCCCTGCTAACAAAGCTTATATATATATATATATGTATAGTTATAAAACGAGGTCTCTCAGCATTTCACTGGCAAGTGGAAAACTATGGAAATTGATTTTCCAATACATGAAATGAATACCTAAGATTACAAAGGAACCAGTGATATTACAATGTAGTTATCAAATATCAATACAAAAATATGAATGACACAGCAATGTATGTGCTTCTTTATTAACACACACACACAGATGAGATCTAATGGCACTTCTAATAAACACTGTAATTTCAAAGTCATATAAGTAGTAGAAGAGTTTAAACAATATTTATATAAATCTGTAACAGCTGCCATGTGATATAAAAATCTCTATAATTTTTGTGGCTGACAAATTCACAAATACAGCAAAACTGTTGTGTTTTTTCCCCTAAATATATAATAAATAAAATACTGAATTTGAGTTTGAAGTCAGTGAAGGTAAAGATTTAGCTTTTTTTATATTCTATTTATTGATAACCTTCATTTTATTCACGGATCTCATCAGAGTTCACGGACTGTAGTCTAAAAATTTATGTATTTAATTATCCATGCAACCTGCCACCTTTTACTGTATGTACTACCAACCCCTGTTCTATGAACCAAGATTTGGTCTCTGTCAGAACCCATGCTAGATAGAAAAATAGCATGTCTTGACTCAAACATAGTTTCAAATAAGTTTATTTTATTCATTCTTCATGTCACTGCTCTTGTTTTATGCATTGATTGCTACATAAGCATCCTAATGTCACATTACATTGATTCATAACCCTCCCTATTCAATTTTCCGTTTTGAAGCCAGAGTGATCTTTCAAAAATACAAATCTGATCATGAAAATTAGGTAGCTTCCTTCCTTTATATTCCTCTTCAACTCCTCAAGTGCATTGTGTTTCCCTTTGTTTTCAATGGTGTCTAGTACATTAGTATGGAATAGCATGCATTTGTTAATATCTAAATAAATATGTATTTATGACCTTACTATCAGCAAGAACCAGTGCTTACTAAGAAGTGGGTGTATGTGAATGTGTGTGTGTGTGTCTGTCTGTCTGTTTATGGAAAGGGAAAATTTTTTGTGCAATAAATACCAACATCCCTATCCCTGCATCATTTTCTGCTTTTCTACAGATGGTTTCTTTTAAGCTTGGGTACATGGGAATGTGTTAATTTGCATGGTTTTCAACATTTTCAGGTTGTAATAGTAGCATTTTAAATATTACTGCTGGAAGGCATGAAAATGTATTCTTGCGATGAAAAAATACATTGGGAAGCAATTTACATCCTAAGTGACTGAGACTGAATGAAAATGCAAATTTAAAAAAGGTATTTCAGGCTTTTAAAAATAAATTGGGTAAATTCCCAGTGATTTATTTAATGCTTTTAAAAAACAGATGTTTTCCATTCCAAGCAAATATGGCAGGTTGAAAATCCAATGTGTTAAAAAGTGAGTTCATGTAATAGCTGTGTAAAGAGTGATAATCTCTACCCACTTTAGCATTTTCTGTGACCAGTTCTCCTATGCCTAGATCATTCCTTTATGTTCATATAGACAATTTATTTCATGTGGTCTCTGGAGTGCATGTGCATGTTCTACATTAACTAAAGCTGATTAACAGAAGTATTGGGCATATCAACTCTGTATACTATTTTAATCTGCCTCAAAACTTTTCAAACTTACACTACATAATTTAATGTCACAATTAACCATCACACAGAAGCAGCTTTCTGCCTTCTGATAGAAGTTAAAGATATGTGCTGTATTTTCTTATAAAAAATTTGAAGGAATTACTAACACTAATGTGCGGGTATTTTTTACTTAACATCTAGGGTAAATAATCGCCTATTTTAAATAAGTATTACAAAATCTATCAGCATTTCAGATTTTCATTAATATTTTTCATTGGATTTGTTTACAGTACCACTTGTAAATGTTGTTGATGGTAAATAATAACACAATGCATGATATTAAATTTGCTGTGACATAGCTTTTTTGAGCATCAAGTTTACTCAAAGATTTTTTTGGAGAAACATTGAACATTAATATAAAGGATACAATATAGAGTGTACAATCTGCATAAAATTTAAGATAAATTAAGGATATTTTGACTTTGTCCTGGAGGTAATTGAAGTAGACCATATTGTGTTGTTCCTAGTTTTTCTTGCCCCCTCCTTTCTGTTTAGGATGCATCAGTAGAAAATATTTGAGAAGTTCCATGGAGAAATGGCACATTTAAGAAAGCCTCTTGCAAGCAATATAGTAAGCAAAATTGACCACTTTGTAAATACAGGCCTATCAAGTGTGGTTAATTTATATATACAGGTATTGAGTTGAAATATTTCAGACTATTTCCCCAGGGGAGTGTGGCTTGTTAGTCTATTGTTTGCAGCGTCAATCTGGCCACAGTATTTTTTTTTTTTTTTCACACACACAAAACAACACACTTTTGGCTAGAAATGGAAAGTAGATTACACACACACACACACACACACACACACACTGCATATACATGAATTTTATTTGATCTTATTCCATTCATAGATTCCATGTCAAGTACTACAAATAAATTTAAACAATAGCTTCTTTCTTAATTAAGAAGTAAAACTTTTTAAAAAAATGCTTATTTTCTAATTAACTTTATTATTCATTCTGATATTTTATGTTTTTTCTAAAACACCTGTTTTATATAAGGATTCTATATATTTCTATAAATAGTGTACATGTAAAATAAATATTGTATTTTAAAGAGCTGCCATTTGCATGGAGAATAGTAACTTTGAAAGATATAACAGGAGAATACTACTCTGAATGAAAGCACATTTTAATCAAAATGTGCTCATGATTAACGTATCTCTCCAAAAGTAAATGTTTGCAGTCATCTCTATTAACCCAAATTCTTAGATGCATATTTCCTATTGCTTCTAAATCATTATTCATTAATATTTTTCATTTTTCCTGTTTTAAAAAATGATTTTACATCCTCTCCCAGTTTTTTTTTTTTTTTTTTTTTTTTTTTTTCCTTTTAGGTTATTCTATCTTTGAACAGTCCTTTTGCCAAAGTCTTACATTGAAAACAATGCAAGAAAGCACTTTTGGAGCAGATACTGAGTTGATAGATCTATGTAATACTCTGATTATATGCACTTTTCCTCTCTGGGAGGCAGAGTAAGTAGAACAGACTACTCTTTTCATTTACTTTGTTCTAAATACTACCATTTAATTCTATCTGAATAAACATTGCAGTCAAATTAGAACTTCTTTTTCCTGAATCATTTTCCACATCCAAGGACATACAGAAAGCATGAAAGTATGAGATTTAGTGCTATTTTATTTTTAGAAATAGCTTTTGAATGTACTTGTATTTCATTCAAGTGTGTGTGTGTGTGTATGCATGTGTGTATGCACTCTGGGGGTTTAAGTATGTGGTTATTTCCAATTAACAAGAAAAATGGAAAAAGGTACGTTATAATTAGCTACTAAGTCTAACTGCTATAATTACATAAAATTAATTATGTGATTTTAAAAGTAGCAAGGCAAGGAAATTAGTCATAAAAAGTCGATTTTATATTATAAACTGCAATCGTAGTCTTCCACATTTACTTAAATTTTAGAGCATTAGTGAAGGTATCATCTATGAAGAAATTACTTTTCAACACCCCACAGTTTAAAAAAATCCTACAAATATTCAATATATTCAAAAATCCTAATGGACAAAGTAAATTGTTTTAGCTGCAAGAGACTACCATATTTTGTGAAAATAAGTATTTTTGAAATACTTGATTAAGTATAATGGCATCAAATTGTCATATCTATATTAACTGATAAATTTCTTCAGCAAACATTTGTCATTTAACATTTATAAAGCACCTCCTATCGGCTACGAATGTAGGAAGGAGCTGCAATCTTAAACAAGACAGATATGTTCCCTGAACTCATGGGAATAAAGACATTAGCAAAAAAATAAATAACATAAATGCAAGTAGTATAATATTTTTTAGAATTCCCTATTTGGGTATAACAGAAGGCACTTTCTTAGAATGGTCAGGGAATTCATTGCTAAGAAAATGAGGCACAAGTTGAAAAATGAGAGTTACCATATATCCAGCCATGAAATGAGTAAAGAGAACATTCTAGGTAAAGGACAGAACCAGTGCAAAGGGTTAGTTAGAAAATGTTACGTTTGAAAAGTGTATTAGAAGTCCAAAACAGAAGTTTGAACTGTTAGTTGGGGACCTTTGAACATGTTGATTGCATTTAAAATGTGAAAATGTATTTGAGTAATTCCGGTAAGAATAATTAGAAAAATTTTGGTACACACATCTATACACATGCATACTTACATACACACACATATGTATGTTTATGTGTGTGTGTGGAGGGGTTTAACTTGAGGGAAAGGAAGCCAAAATGCAGAAACTTATATAGCTTTAAAAAAAAAAAAAAAAAAAAAAGAAAAGAAAAAAGAAGTAGAGAGACAATGCAAATATATACATATATTTTTTAATTAATTTATTTATTTTAGCAATATACATAATGTAGTTTATTTTTGTGTCCCTTTACCCATTCCTCTTTCCTCTCTCCCTCTCCCCTTTCCCTCCCCAACAACATCATTTCTGCTCTCTTGTCTTAACAAGTTCAAAGAATTGTTGTGATTGTTGTGTCTTCTTCCCCCCACACCTGTTATTTGGTTTTATATTTATGTATTTACTTTTAACTCCCACAAGTAAGTGAGAACATGTATGTTTTTCTCTTTCTGTACCTGACTTATTTCACTTAATATAATTTTCTCTAAGTCTATCCATGTTGCTGTGAATGGTAGTATTTCATTCTTTTTTATAGTACAGTAGTATTCCATTGTGTAGATATACCACAGTTTCCTTATACAGTCATCTGATGATAGAAAAGAGATATAATTCAATTTGGAGAGATAAAAGGCACAAAAGAGGTATTTTGATTCATTTGTTTGCTTTTTAAATAATACAGATCCACAATGCTTTTCTTACATTTTTGGACCAGATATAATTCAGAACTCTGAATTGGTCAATTGTCAAGATGGTAATATGATCTATAGACTGTACACAAGAAAATATGTCCAATGGGTCTGAAGCAACACTCTCATGAAAAATATTAACATTTCAGCAACAAAATATAAGTCTATTCATGCTAAGTAGGGTAACTATAGATTAAAACTTAACTTCACATCAGTTCAGATCACATTTATGTACCAAATTATTGTTGACAAAAAAAATTTGATGTCCTTCTTTTTCTTTTTTTTTTAACTTTTCAGATCTTTTCAGATTTTTAGATTTTTTGACTTGGAAATTGAGGAAGATTTGCTGTAGTCCTTTGGTAGAAGATATATTAATGCTGATGAATATGAGCCAGAATAGAGGAACTAATGATGCAGAAGACAAATAGGAGATCTGATAGAGTGAATTTCTTTACAGTTGCAAAAAGATGGGTTTGAGTAGCTTTCTGTAAATTGGGGTACTCGTAGGACTCATTTTTTCTTTTTCCTGGGTGTTTAAAAAATTTCCAAGGGGAATTTCAGCATTGACAGTTTTAACAATATCAATTTCCAGAAACTCAACTTACATGTGAACTCTTCTGAAACTGTGTCTGAAATGTACCTATTCTCACAATGTCCTTTTTTTTTTTTTTTCCTAAAAGAAAGACACCGTTCATAATCTTAATATGGCACATTCTCCTGTGTTGGAATTCCTTCTGGAGTACCACATACCAAGGCCATTTTAATGATAATTTAATATCTTAGCCTAGGGTTTCATCATTTTTGATGTTCCGTCTACATCCATCTATCTGTCTATCTCTGGTAACACGAAGCTTGACATTGGAAATGTGGCATATTCATCCATGACATGTAGAAATACAGTGAAGAACATTTTCCTTAAATGTATTTTGTATTCAACTATTGATTCCTTTGCAACTATTTCAACATGAAAGGAAAAACTGCAGATATCATGACCTGAATCATGCTTGAGGGATACAATCCTGAGCATTTGAGTGGTGCAAAAACGAGTGTCTGTAAGGGATAGTGAATATTAAAAATTACTTTATACTGGTACTTGAGCAAAAACTATTCTTTTCACATATTCTCAATTCTTATCTCTAGAATGTACTATTAACTTGAAAGCAAAACTTCACTACAAATCTAAAGATGATGCCGATTTTTAAGAAGTCACTAAAGAATATCAAGACTGCCAACATTTCAAGCTAACCGGATAAAACTTCAGTGAATGGTGTGTGAGGGGAGGGTTGCAATATAGGTTTTGATGTCAATGAATATTTTTCAATCAGAGACTTAAAGCCTTTTACACTATATCAAAACAACAAAATGTTTATTTTTATTTGTAGTGAACTTCTATTTTTCTTAATAAAATATTTAAGTTCTACATCTTATTAATAAACAAATGCCAAAAGCATTTATATGCTAGAAGCCTGACAGATTTGTTTCCTAACAGTATATGTATAATTTCATTTAATAAATCAATAGAAAATGTTATTAGAAGTATAATAATATTTATAGAAAAATATGATTTTGTACTTACTATTTAGTTATTTTCAAAATCAGGAAAAAAGGAATTAAATAAATGGCTTCTGTGCCGATGTGTGTGCACATACACATATTTAGAGAAAAAGTTTAAAAAATCAGTGATTTTAATTATATACTCATTTTCTATTTTGGCTACACATTACATAGAATTATTTATTTTAATAAGAACAAACAACATAAAACATATCTCAACTTTATGTAAAACATTGCAAAAATGACTAATTTTATCTAAATAATTTTTATTGACAGATTTTAATAATTCATCATGTAGTTTTTGTTTATAATTATTTTCTTAATGTTTTTAATAAGCTCCTTTAGAAATGTGCCTTAACATATTAAAATTTAAAATAAATTAAGTCTTTTATGATAGAAAATAATTTGGTTTTGGATGAAGAGTTCAAGGTTTGGCAGACATTGCTCATAAATATGATGGACTAAATATAAAACTCCAGGTTTGATGAAATTCTACTTATAGATAATATAATAACATTTTATAAAACTATTTTAATAGTCAACATATAATGTATTACAAAATGTATTAACTGAGTCAAAATTTATTTTTTGTTGAGTTCAAAGTCACCTTTGAGTGACAGAGCTGTATAGAAAACTGGGAATTACTTTGAATGTAAAGCCGTTTTGTCAAATTTTCCAGAATTCCTAAAAGAATGACTCCAATCAAACAAACAAACAAACAAAAAAGTCTTTGAAGTAAAAGGGTTTCCAATTCTTTGCTTTTGAGAAATTTAAGGAGAACCTAATTGAGTCATCAGCCAGCTAATATATCACTAAAAATAATATTGAATGATAAATCATTATGTGAAGTTTAGTGTATAACTTAAAAAAAAAAAGACTAAAATTAATATATATTCTCTTGTTGATTTTTTGCATATAAATTTATATATATATTACATGTATACATTTATACATATTATTATATTAACATTACACATTATTATTTATACACAATATAACTATACATATTAACATTTATACATATAATTTTTAAATGGATCATAAATGGTAATTTTATAAATGGCCATGTAATAATAATCCATACATACATGAAACATGAACTAATTGGAAAATAATACTCACATTTTTGAAAGATAAATTTTCAATAAAATATCACAGTTGCCCCTTAAACGACATTGCAGTTTAGAACTGCAGGGGTCCACTTATACATGCATGAATGCATGACGTACCTAACCAAACAGTTAAGTAGCCTACCTAACAGTAGGCTATTAGTAAGGATGCAGCTTTCCCTGGGGCTCCAGGCACAGCTGCGACTTGGGGGAGAAGCAGGTGAAGTACAGAAGTAGTAATTAAATAGTTAAGTAGTTAAGTTTCGAGGAGTCAAGAGTTATACATGGATTTTTTTTTTTTTGGGGGGGGGGGGGACCGGTAAGGGAATCGCAACCCTTGGCTAGGTGTCGCCTGCACTGCTCTCAGCCAGTGAGCGCACCGGCCATCCCTATACAGGATCCGAACCTGCGGCGAGAGGGCCGCTGCGCTCCCAGCGCCGCACTCTCCCTAGTGAGCCACAGGGTCGGCCCTGTACGTGGATTTTTGACTGCATGCACAAGGGTCAGCACCCCTAACCTCCATGTTATTCAAAACTCAACTGTATAAGTTTAATAACTGTTAATTAAATTGGAATTTAGCTATGATATTTTGATCAATTATGAACTAACATTATACAATTAACTCCATATACTTTCAACCTTTTAGTGAAAAAACAAATTAATTCATAAAATTTCAAATTGTATGCATTGTAAGGTTGAATATATTTCATTGTTTACATACCATATTCATTTTAAAAGCATGTATACAAATTAATTTGTTAGAAAAATATAAAATCCCACATAAAAAAATGAAAGTGACATGGATGTACAAATTCCATGAACAAAAAGTTGCAAAATATATGGATGCTAAAGAAAATGCCTCATATAGTTTAAAATCTATGATAACTAGTATAAAAGTATTATGGCACTTAAATTCCACTGTACATTTTAAAAAGATTTCCTTTTATAAAAAATATCAATATTGTTAATGCCATAAATATCACTTTCATAACTATTTAAACTCATAGTGAAATACTTATCAACTCAAAAATATGTAAGTTTGTATAGGTTTTCAAAACTCATTAAGTAATTATATATACACGTGAATACTTCTCTAGTGTGGAGACCTGTTCTTAAAAGTAAAGATCATGCCTCCACTGTATCTGGGGAGAGGAAGAGTAGGTGCAGTAAGACTGATGATTTAATTTCATGAAAATGAGAGAGTTCCTTTCAATTGGCCTTCCGTTCTTGAATAGAATAATACACCATATGGTAATTGATTCCAGATATTCCAAGGACATTTTATGCAAAATGGGAAAAAAAAGCAGAGCATAGATTTCAATTTTATACAGGAGCATTATTGCCCAAAACTTGTCTTTGTGTTTTATCTTCCTTAACATTAACCTCATTGCTCATCGTGGAGAGAGTAGTAAATAAAAGATGATGGTGATAGAGAAGCGATGGGAATGACGAAGTGAGGAGAATGGATTTAGCCAAAATACTAATAAGGCCTTTTATCTGTGTCATTGTTACAAACATTTTATGACTACTCTACCTCAGTTTTCTCATTTGTCAAATTAGCATGTTCTCAAAACAATGTGATTCTAAATGTGAGGGCTGAGAGAAATAATGGCTTAATTCTGAAGATTTTGAAAGACTTCTAGGCTAGAAAATGGGAAGAATATTAAGAATTGATTTTTTAAAATGTGCCACAAGATTGAGGGTCTGCAAAAGAAAGAAAAATATTTTTTTTTTCCTCAGAGGATGTGTTTTGAAATAGGATAGAAAAAAGGGAGTCATCAGAAAACAAACACAAGATGTGTGTAAAAAAGGTGGTCAAGAAAGTATTAATCCACACAAAAAAAATCAATTCTGGGTATATTACATTTTCTAATTAGAAAAGCAAAATTCAAAACCTTCAAATGAAAACATCTTTATAATGTTGCTGTTTAGAAATATTTCTCAAACAAAACCCTAAAAAGCCCAAAGAAAAAGTGAAAATTTTGATTATACTAAAATCAAGATATTCATTTATTAAAAGTGTTAACAAAAGAGGACCAAAGGATCCCCTAAAGAGAAAAGGGAGACTTTATTTTCTATAAAAAAAAAACCCAAACAAAAAAGCGAAAAATAATTTGCAGATTGGGGAGCACACACCTGGAAGTACTGAAGATAAGCACTTTGGCAAACAAAGGAGGAAGCGTAGGATTTGTGCCTTCCAGTATCAGATTTATGTGGATATTCAAGGAGCTTAGAGGAATGCTGTGAATATTTATGGGAAGGTTGTACATTTGCACACTGAGTGAACATATCACAAAGGTGTGCTATTGCGCAGGCTCTGTAGGCTGGTCATGGATGGTTTCGATGTGGCTTCTCTAGAGAAGAGTGGCGAATGTCCCTGGAGTCTGTTTTCTGTCTAAGGCGACACTGTGGGCCCCCAAGAATGAGAAGAAGGGGGTCAGTGGCTGACAAACAGGTGAACTTGTTGAAAGTAAATGTAGAGTTCCCAGCTATAGCTGATTTGGCTTTACCTTCTGAGAGTTGCCTTTGTTTAGTTACAGAAAAGAAAACTTCATACTAGTGAGTAAGATAAATACTTGCAGGCTGAGAAAATACCTGTCTGCTCTTTCCCATTTAGTTCTGTTAAATGATTTGAATGTCTCTTTTAGTCACAGTGAATCCATTTTTTCTGTCTTTGGGATCCATTTTAACAATAGACAAAATTAAGAAAGTGAAAAGTTACAAACTTTGAAAAGATGTTTGCTACATTTAAAACTAAGAAATTATTAGAATCTGGATTGATAGAGAACTACTGTAAAGCCAAAGGGAATCATTAAGAAAGACAAACTCAGTAAATGACAAAGAAATAATCTATGAGACTTAGATATTTGACAAAAGAGCAAAAGAGAATGGTTTATAAATAGGTAAAATATGTACGACTCACGAACAAATAAAGTTTAAATCCACAGTGAAATATTATTTCACATTCAATAGTTTGACAGCATTGAGAAATTGGTTAATATGTGGAGTTAGGGAACTTATACACAGATAAAAGGTATGTGAATTTGTTCAATCACTTTGGAAAATAATTTTTCATTGTCTTGTAAAGTTGAATATACCAGTAACTGCATGCCAGTTGTTAAAATGTACCCCCAACAGACAGACTAAATGAGCTCCATGGGGCTAAAAGAGACACTCTAAAAATTACTGAACAGAATCAAAGGGTCACAGCAGAATGAAGGATTAGACCCCAATTCTCCCACTTACAAAATATATTCTTGTTACTGACTGTTATGTAGCTTTTTTCCACCTGTAAATGAGCAGAAACCAGCTCCTGGAAGGTAATGTCAAAACAGTCACAGCTGGAAATTTCCTAAGTGACCTTCAACAGGCCACCTGGTTCCAGTAGACTGATCACCCCCCATGCCCCCTTAATTTGCAGCTTCACTGCAACCCTGACTGGACAGAGAATCTGCTTCATGACTATTCATTCTGATAAAGTGGCTGGAATCCCAAACCAGATTCAGCCTGTTTGCAGAGACTGCATTAAACTCTTTTGTGCCCTATGGTTATCTTTTGACCTCAGGAACCAGATTCCACCTCATTTTATTACTAAATTTTCATCCCCAAATGAACGTGGGACATATGTTACGTGTATGCTTACCCACTGCTCATGTGCATGACTTCCCTCATAAATATTCATGGAATTCCCCCATACCTCCTGAATATGTATGTAAAGCTGACCCTGCAAGACATAAATTCATTTCTTCCCTCCCTCCAATGGAGCACCTACTTTCAGATTTTCCCAGAAACCTCATTTCCTAATTGGCCCACTGCCTTTTTTTCTGGAAATAAAGTTTCCCCTTTTCCTATCTCCTGGTCTTTTGTTAACTGAATATTTCCACTTATAAGTATACTACAGAATATTTTCCACAGTAGCAGTTTTTAACAGAAAAACAAAAAGAAATCAACATACATTTTTATTGCTAGAGAATGAATTAAGATATTGCAAAGTATTTATGATGCAAAACTACATAGCAAAGAAAATGAATAAATTCTAGTCATACACATCAACATGAGTCTCTTATTCATATTAGGCTATAAAAGCTACTTTCAGAAGAACTTACAGTTGTATATAACTTAAAATACAATGCATTCTTTAGGGATAAAAAAAATGCATTTATGACAGGCCTACAAAGAATGCTAAAGGAAAACAGGAATACCAAATTGAGAATAATAGTTATTTTTGGAAGGGAGGGAAGATGTCATACAGATGGACAATTCAGGGGAGGCTTGAATGATTTGGGGGATGTGCTGTATTTTAAGCTAGATAGTGGGCAAATGAATAAATGTTATTATTATTAAGTGAACATTAATATATTATATTCATATGTCTGTCATATATTTCATGGTTTTTTTTAAACTGAGAAAATGAATTAAGCTTTGGATATGGTCAGCTATTATGGAGCATTGAGCCTAAACTAAGCAGGTCACTAAATGTTAAATGCTGCCACAGGCCTTTCTCCAGTGATGTCTCGGGCTTACAAGTTGCGGAGAAGCCCAGGAATCTCTTTGGTTTTGGTGCTTTCCCTTTATTGGTATTTCAGCTGTAAGATCATTATTTTGATTAAGTTATTATGTGGCTTTGTAATCATGACATATTTTCTGATAAATATATATATATATATTTTTTACTATTTTCATTTCAATGAATAGTTTTCTGATCATTTTAAAGATGTCTCCAGGTACCAGTTGCAGAAAGAACATTTTGACACTTTAGTGCTCATTCCAGTTACCGCAATTTAACATTTACTGTAAGCGTTGTTGACTTACATGACTGATTTTTTCAAAGTGATTTCATTTTGATTTTTAGTGGCCATATTTGAAAGAGTTTGACTGTGTCTCAATGTTGCTAATAAACTTAGTTATAAATTGAAAAAAAAATAAGTAAATTTTCTAGTCAATACAATACTGAAGATTTGTTTTAATTGATTTTTCCCATATGTTACAAAAGTTTCTTTGCACCGTCATCCATCCTTCACTAAAACTTTGCAATTTAAGAACTGTCATGTAGATTGAGCTAATATTTCTCCAAAGGCTTTAACTATTTAATCTAAACAAAGCTAAAATAAAGTAAAAGGTAAAAACATGTAAAAAGTAAAACAATGATAAAAGTAACACATTCAATCTATGCCTTGTTTAATTGTCCAAAGCCAAGCAACTGGTTGAAAATATCTCCTCCTGAGTGAATTGGTTGCTATGGTCCTCTGCAGACATGTAATAATTACTATGTGTCAGGCAATGAAGTATGGATGTATAAATATTTACATTTGTTGGTTAGTGACCTGAAAGGGTTAATGCACCATTTTCCCCATTAAATAAATACCAGGAAATAATGTAGGCACTATAGAGAATAAAGACTATGTTATGATATTTTATTTGTATGTAAATAATAAAGCTACTCTTGGAATGATAGACACTGTTTTATCGTAGCAGAAAAATCAGAAAGTAAACAGTATGTGCCCTCAGCTGTTTTTCCAGAATCTCTTTCTCTTTTGATCCTCTTCGTTTGCTGTCTTTCCTTAATTTAAATGTCATAATGAGGTCTGCTGTATATGTTTAAATAATAGAGAACATTATTTTCCATCTAAGTGAAGCAGGCTCTTTGGGACTCTAATTCATCCCAGGTTCCTCTTTGCACATTAGGTTGGCTTGTACAAGTAAAATATACCACATGTACCAAAGCTCTGACGTCTACTGCTACATGTGTTTCTTCAAAGGCAGCTCTTCACATGTTCCTCCCTTTGCCATTCTGAGGCTGTCCCAGGATTCTCTCTATTGGTCCCTTTGAACATCCTTTGAAGTGCCACATGTAATCAGAGAAAGCCCTGGGATGCATCAGCACATTACGAACTCCAGCTGCAAATGAGCTTCCTGCAGAAGCTTAGGGATTGGAAAGAGATCCTGATATGCCATCCATCTTGTTCAAATAAGGGCAGGAAAAAGTAGTTAAAGAGAAAATGTAAGGGAGGTGAGTCTCAAAACAGTCTTTATTCAGCTAATCTGTGGGATCTCTCATAATCAGTTCAATTTAGTATTAGCTAATATATATTCTTATGGCAAATGACAAACAAGATACTAACTCTAAGTCACTGTTCTTAATCCTCATCTGGATCTTCACTCTTTTTTTTCTTTACAAATCTGAGCTTATCCTCACCATTGCTCCACTTTTGGATATTAAATAAATATATAATTTTAGAAAGCACTATTGAAAATAACAACACTACAAAAATCTATAAGATGTATACTTAAAAAGGAAACAGCCAACATTACTAATTTTAATGCCTGCTGATGTTTGTGAAGTCAATATACAGGCTGATCCTGAGTGTGATTAAAAATAAACCATTTTCAATATCAATCTCACAAAAAAGATAGACATTTGTATTCTTGTCCTATTTGGCCAAAGCCCAGATAATTCTGGTGCATCATATATTGTTTGACTCAAGGTTTCCACTTCTTTCTGTTCTTACTGTTTTTATTCTAGCCATATAAAAATACTGCAACAAAGTATATATATATATATTTTTTTTAATGCAGAAAGTATTTGCTTTGATCATGTGAATTCATATTTGTTTCTCCTATCACTCTTAAAAGCATTTTATTGTGATGAAGGTGGATGCAAACTTATCTTCCCTATGAATTCATTGTTTTTTCAGTATTTATACCTATTTCAATTTACCCATCTCCCTTCCTTGTTCAGCTCATTCGCTTCAAAATATATTTGCTCAGATTTTATTCATTAGTCTTTCTTCATCACTCTGATTTTCAAGGGTCTGGGAAGGCCTGGTAGCTGGCCTCAACCCACGCTGTCCTCTTACAGGTTCTTGACTTTGCCACAGGAAAGAATTCAAGGACAGAATCATGGTACAAAGTGAAAACAGTTGTAATGCATAGAATAGGAAGTATAGGCTTAACAGACAAAGTGTGGCCTAACTCCGGAAACTGAGCAGGGTCTACACCAAGTTTAAACCAAAAGTAAAAAATGCACACTTAATGTTTAGTTTAAACATTAAGTGGCTCAAGAGAGTGAGCAACAGCCCCTTAGAGATAAGTTTAGCATGAAATAAAGTATACACACCTCTCCGTGAGAAGAGTGGGTGAGCTCCAGGAAAGCGAGCAACCAACCGCAGCAAGTTTAATACAAAAGTAAGAAATACACATTTACAGAGAGCAGGCTGGCCCCAGAGTGAACAGCAGCCTGCAAAAGGCAAGCTTGATACAAAAAAAAAAAAAAGAAAGAAATACACACATTGGGTGAAGTGAAAAGGCTGGCCTCGAAGAAAGTGAGCCACAGCCCTGCCTTCTACTGAGACTAAACTTCAATTTTTATAGTTTTGCTATCTAATACATATTCATGATATAATGAATATTTAACTAAGGGGGTGGTTCCCAGTTATGTAACATAGTCTTCTCACATGCTCAGTTGGTATCTTTTTAGAACCCACTCATTGGTCAAATTCCAGCATACCCACTGGAAAACACCTCAGACTATTGAATGCTCTCCAACACCTCTGGTAGAAGGTCATTCAAAGAATAAACTCCCCTCTACTCGGTATGGTCAGTCATTGGAGTTATCTAACTCCTTTTCACTGAGCATGTTCAGCTATTGCAGCGGTACAAATCTGCCCCTTGTGGTCTCAATTTCCCCCTGCTGCTGTGGGAAACAGGTGCAATCAACAACAGTAACTCTCCTCTAGGGAAGGACCTAGCAAGAAGCCTGAGACCTTGGGGAATGGTTTGAATCTTGGAGGAGTATCCTGAAACCCAAACCCAGGGGAACCAAACACCTCCTACCTCAATTCCAAATGTTTACAGACATCTGGACAACGTTAAATGTTCATCCTAGAAATGTTCAGCATAGCCCATTGTTGGGGAAACTACAAATATTGTCTTGTGAGACATGCACTGATTTTGATAACCAAGTTTTAGACCTCTTTAGTCTTGGTACATAGCTTTCATGATGACGTACAACTCCTCTATCACCCTGCAAGTGCCTACTATTTAATTCCTATTATCTACAGTAATACAGTAAGACTCCTGTAGTACTCATGTCTTTTGTATTCTGTTTCTAGGCACACTTCCCTCCCCTGTTCTGGAAAATAAGATTTCCAAGAGCTTGTTTTCTCATTATCTATTTGAGGTAACTTGTTTGTGATCATTCAGGTCTAAAAGCCCCTATTCTAAATCCTTACTCAATAAATAGCATAGATTTTAAGTTTGGAATTTTAAATTGTAAAGAATTTCCCTTCAAATTTTTTGTTGTTGTTGCATTAAAAAATATATAGCATAAAATTTATCATCTTGAGTGCACAGTTCAGTAATATTAAATATAATCAAATTGTTTCGAAACAGAATTTCAGTACTATTTTATCTTTCAAATCTAGAACTGTATACCCATTTAAAACAACTTCTGTTTTTTTCCTTCTCCCAGTCCCTTGTAACCACCATTCTATCTTCTTAAGTATTTGATTCCTTCTTTTAATAAGTAATTTCTGTAATCTCAACTTTATTTAGTGTAGGCATTAAATGCATACTTTAGTCATTCAGTTGAACAGTTAAAATCATTTCCACTCTTGAACCAACACTAATGAGTAATTTTGGTTAAGTGCTACCACATAAAAAAATTGGCTTTACCTAAATTTGAATTTCTCAACCCCCAAGCCTCCCCCGACCCAGTCTGGGTCCCTGCCTTCTTCTACTCTGAAGTCTGACTTTGTTCTGGTCTCCTAGGATATATTGTTTTCTGACTTTGGAGAAATTATGTATTGGTAGAGATGGAAATATGACAGAAGTTTTAGAATTTCTCTTACAAGATGATACTGTTGGATAAAGACATTACTGTTTAAAGTAAGACCAGAACAGGTTCATCAGACAAGAGAAATAGATCAGCTTCCATTGGCAAAAAAAAAAAAAAAAAAAAAAAAAAAGGCTTGGAGAGATTTTTGAGATTGGCTTATTCAGAGCTTTTATAATTTTCACTGATAATCCCATTCCAATTCCTATTGATCAACTCTTTCAGAATTAATACCTTGATGGTCACATAAAAGTTATTGTGCAGCTGCAAAATCTATCCAAGTTTTAATAAGCAATCTGAAGGTGCAGATTCTGTATCTTATTTTTTGTTACATAAGCCTTAAGGCTAAATGACTAAAGGAAGTTATAAAAGCTTTTTGATCCAGTGACCATTCTTAAACTGAAAATACAAAATCATTGTAATTTTCTTCCTTTAACCTGTGTGTGTTACAAATCACCAGTCCACTCCACAGACTTAATATGTCTTTTTTTTGAAGAAATGGTTTATTGCTAAAAACACACACTTTACCAAAATATTGCCTTTATTATGCCTTTTAGTCCAACTGACCACAGTAACAATGCAAGTACCTAAGTATTTAACACGTTGGTTCATAGTAATGAGTAGCAGTAGCCATCTACTGATGGTAACACAATTTTTGCTGTTTTCAAAATTATTCAGCTCTGAAAAATAATCCAAAGTTTTTGTTTCCTGGAGTCTGTTGCTTGCTACGCACTATACAATTACTTTATCAGACAGAGTTCAGGTACTGACACAGAAAGAGAAATACCACATGTTCTCACTTATTGATGGGAGCTAAAAATAAATAAATAAATTCACACACACACACACACACACACACACACACAAAAAAAAAAAAAAAAAAAAAAACCGAAGAAGACATAACAACTACAATTCCTTGAAGTTGATACGACAAGCAAACAGAAAGGACATTGTTGGGTGGGAGGTGGGAGAGGGAGGAGGGAGGGGGGTTTTGGTGATGGGGAGCAATAATCAGCCACAATGTATATCGACAAAATAAAACTAAGAAAAAAAAAAAAAAAAAGAGTTCAGGTACTGAAAAGAGAATCCACTCTAATTTGAAGGAGAAAAGAATACTTATAATGCATCAAACTGTCAATTAAACATTGAGAGTTCTGGGGTTAGAGGAACACACAGATACAAATTGAATATCCAGGAACTTCTCCCATTGCTACTCTGCAGAATTGAACTATCAGAGTCCAATGAGCATGCTTTGATAAGGAGCCACAGAATAGAAAAGCTGCTTTCTCAGATGACAAGACGCCATGATAGCTCCTGGACCCAGAATCGTGTCCAATATGACCTGATTCACATCAGCTATACTCATGCCTTTTGCCTTCCCCCACTCCCTCCATGACTCAGTTACAATTCAAGTCACACAGGCGTGAAATTGCCTCGTAGAACGTAAATTGTAACTAGAATCGTAGCACGCTGGATAGGAGTTAGAAGGAATCTTGAACAGACCACTCTAAGTGATCTGCTTCACCTGATGATGAGGAGGAGGAGGAAGGGGAGGGGAGGAGGAGGAGAGAAGAAAAAGAATTAAGTAAATTGAGTCTGATTCACAGATGGTTCAATCAGACATGTCAACACCATGGCAAAGTGAGCTTCTCTGTACAACTCTGCTAGCTCGGAAGCATGTGAGAGCAAGGACATTCTCACAGGAGGTAGAACTAGGAATTTCATATCTTATTTGTTTTATGCCTAGAAGAAGAATTGCTCTGAGGTCAGTATCTATACCAGTTCCTGTAATGTGTCTGATGGCCAGGCCTGATGTCACACATTTGGAATGGCAAGGCTGGAAAATTGGAAGTAAGAGATGAAAGGTACAGAATGAGCCACAAGTCTGCAGATATTCAGAATTCATGTTAATACTTTTTGTCTTAACATGAATGGTAGGACACTGTATGAAAGATACGTGACTGTTCTAGTGCTGCTACTGCAGTTGCTACCATATGTCTTAACACTCTCTCAGGAGAGATTTGCTACCTCTAAGTTTGGGAAATAATTTTTAAAATGCTTATACCTCTGATAAAATACCACGTTCACCTTAACATAATGTTCCAGATGTCAACACACTGGGAGGGAGAGGAGTAAGTCACATCATCTACTATTAACTGACATGGTCAACTTTTACTATAGGCCAGAGATTGTCCTAAGTGCTTCATATATTTTAACTCATCTAATATTTACAGCATTTTGTTGTTGTCCTGTTGTGCCCACCCTGGAAAAGCAGAATCAACATACTTAACCCAAAATTTGGTTCAGATATTGAGACTGATGATGTTACACACACACCAGGATGGTATGAAATGGTTCATTACACATATAATTGGAGTCTATGGGGAGCAGGGCAGGTTTCTCTAGCAGGAACAATATGGCTTGAGAGAGCAAGGAGAGGAGACTGGCTCAAGGTTTTCATTATGGTTAGGAGGTAGGACTGGGGGTGAGAGTTCCCCCATGTGGTCAGGGCCTTGTGTGGTTTGATTCTCCCACCAGCACCAAAGGACAGAGAGCCAAGTCTTTCTTATCAGCTGTGCATATGTGGGGCACAAGAGAAAGAGAGAGGTGTAAAATTAAAAATGGACAGCAGTCAAATATCAGAACATGGTGTCAGATTCATTATACTTTACCCCTATTTTTCGACTGATGACTGAAACATGCTACATTTCATTTAATTGAACTTGGACATGTTTAAATAAGTCAATTTGATGCTCCTTGATGCCTGCAGTTTGAGGCTGGGAAGGAAAGTGAAATGTCCCTTTGAAGGCCTTATTCAAGAGCTTAGCCTTGTGTATTCTGAGAAGTGAACTGACTACCTTCAATAAATCAATTCCCTCTTCTCCACCACCGCCTCCAGGCAACTCCATCCAAGGGGCACAGCTGTGGCTTTTGCTGGCTCCTGCTCCATACGCTCAGCAGCTCCAGCCTGGAAGTGGCCAGGGTTCCAAATGGTCAGAGCAGTTTTTTCTTTCTCTCCTCCTGGCTTCTCCCACCTTTACTCACTCTGTAGGTCTCTCCTTGTTGGGAAAATACAGGAAAATGTTCAAGGCACCTCAGATGTTCAGAATCTTGCTGAGCATTTCATATAAATATGCACAAGGTGTTCCTTGGTTATTGTCTAATGTAATTGAGCATTTGCACCCAAGTGTCCTGGGTTATGGACTTCAGTATAAAGGACTAATTGTTCTGATACACGGTGCTTCTCAGGACACTCCAGGAGGCAACTAGGGCGGTTGCTCCTAGTTCTGAATAAAGCCTATTAATTTTTATACTCACGGATCCCGGGACCTTTTCCTGTTACCTAGCTTGTAGATCTGCATGTAGATGGTTTGTGACCCAGTCTGTGAGCCCTAGTCCTGTTGGTAGCCCTAGCTTGACACTCCTCCTCTTCCCTGAGCTCTAGCCTAAAACCAGACATTTCTGACAATGTGTCAGGGCCAATAGGTACTGGTACATTATGATTTTAATAGGACTTACATTGTATGGATACATTAACATTTATTGAATTACTTCTATTTTGTTGGATTGAGATAATACACCTGAAACCTATATTCTCTGTAAATAGCAAGTGTAGGGTTATGATAGGTGTCTGAAGAAAACTGGAGAAAAAGTAAAAATGTCATGTTTGTAGACAGGAAAAAAGGTCAAAAGAAACAAGAGGACTGGCAGCTAATATGAAGTGACATGAGACAAAAGAAGATGCATTTGAAGCCTCACAAACTCATACAATGGAATGGTGGTTTTGTTTTGTTTTTTCAAAGTGTTTTGAGGACACAGATTTAGGGATATAGTTATAGTTTGTAGGTGATGAAGGATGACAAAGTTTTTTTTAGGGAAGTAATATGCAAAGCAGTTGAATTGATATAGGATGTAGTCTAAGCTAGAAAATGGAGAAAGAAGAGGTTTGTGGCACTGGGAATATGGAGGAACATGGGATGTTATACAGAAATACAGAAAAATAAATATGCAGATGGGAAAAAAAGTCATGTTCTTCCAGATGCTGGATAAATTAATATGCAATGGAAGAAAACATAAGAGTCCATGACAGGTCAAAATAAAGGCATCCATGAGAAGTCAAAATAAAGGGTTTAAGTGTTTAGTAACACTTCCATTTCAGCAACCTTATAAACTGGATAAATTACAAAAATCTGATTTGTAAATATATGTAAGAGTCAAAGAAACAATGAAAACTAGATATGGAAGAATAGCAGAGAAAGAAGAATTCTTTCTATGTGAGCTGGCAATGGCCAGACATGTCTTTCCAAGGGGTATTTGCTGAATCCAGGAGTGAAATGATCTGGTGCACTTACGCAAACAGACTCCACCTGAAAGGGAGAGAAACTGGCAGAACTTGTAGCAATCACTCAAAGCTGTCATTTCAAAATGGAAATCATGAAGCCAGACTCCTGATCAGATTTCCCTTTGCCTAAATCATAGGTCCTGTTTGAGGCTGAGGCTGAAGAGTTTGGTTGGAAGCTAAAACATGGAGTGAAATTTCCTGCAATCTTAGTGCTGGCAAGCAATGGTTATAGGGAGGGATATGGCTGTAAGTACAGGATTTGTCTTTCTGTCATGGAATTTGCCACAGTTTGAAGTTGTCTGAGGCAGGAAACTAAGAGCTAAAGTTAAAACTTCCAAAGGGTAAAACTCAATCTCTTTTAGTGTTTTGTGGATCCCAGTTGTTGCTGAATATAATGCCTGGGAGGATTTCACTCGAGGGACAGAAAAGAAGCTATCGCTGACCAGATAATATTGGTGTGGCTTAAGGTAATGAGCAAAACAAGAGCTATGTAGTACATGTAACTTGTTGTGGTACGGATTCCTGACTTGTAAAATGCAGGTAATAAAAGCAACTCTGTAAACTTTTTAAAAAATTAAATGAGAAAAAATATTGTATTTGTGAGGGTTTTTTTTAAAAAGTCCCATGAAAGTGTCATGTTATCTTTTAATTCCAATTTCCATAAACTTTTTGAAGTATTCTTGTGTATTTGGAGAGAGAGAGAGAGAGAGAGAGAGAGAGAGAGAGAGAGAGAGAGAGAGAGAGAGAGAGAGAGAGAGAGAGAGAGAGAGAGCAGCACAATGACCCATAGTAAAATCTTAAGAAATGGAACTTTCATTTTGAGCACACACACACACACATACACACACACCCACACCACCCAACTAGACTTTGCATTACTAGGGGAAGTGACTGTGTCTGTTTACTGCAATATTTAAGAACATAGCATACTGCAGTGCCAGGAAACTGGTTTGTATTCAGTATATGTTTATGAAGTAACTGCATGGATTTTTTTACAACAATGATTGAATGGATTAAATGATGGAAAGGTCAACAACCTCCCAGTAAGTCATAGCACTTCAGCCTTTGTGGATAGAGCTAGTGAGCCTTGGTTAGTATGGTTTAATGTGAATTCTCCACTACAAGGACATATATAACAATTATAATTAAAGTGAAACTTAAAGAATGGTAAATTTTATAAATTTTTCTCTCAAATAAGGGCTCAGATGCAACAAAATGGCATTGGTGACTATCTTAGTTGGTCTGGGCTGCTAGAACACATTACCTTAAACTGGGTGGCTTGTAATCAACAGGAATTTATATCTCACAGTTCTGGAGGCTGGAAGTCCAGGATCAGGGAGCCAGCATGGTCAGGTTCTGGTGACCATAGGTTACAGACTGCCAGCTTCTTTTTGTATCCTCACATGGCAGAAAGAGTACTAGAAAGTTCTCTGGGGTCTCTTTTATAAGGGCACTAATCCCATTCAGGAGGGCTACACCCTCATGAACTAATCACCTCCCCAAGGCTTTACCACCTAATACCATCACACTGGGGTTAAATTTCAACTTATAAATTTGGGGAGGAACACAGACACTCAGTCCATGGCAAAGACTGACCTGACACGGTGTGGTTTCCAGAGATAAGAACTGAAGAACTTGTACAATGCATCAATTGTAATCAATTCAAAATAAAGACTATTTCAATCAATTATATTTAACTGACAGTCTTTTTAATATTCCTTATTTTAAGTAATAAGAGAAACAACAATATCTACAGTTTTTTTAATTAATAGCAAAAATGTATAGTGTTTTCATTTCATAGTATGAGTTTCATCATGGTCAACAATATTTTATTCGTGTAAATAGTACAGACTTGGACAAAGGATCTCTCCCATTATTATCGTCCTTCAGCTGAACAAATCTTGTAAGAATATTGCTGTCAAAATTACAGTTTCTAGAGTAAAGAAGTTCAAGTAGCTTGCTCCCTCTAAAGGACCTAGATAGTTCACAATTTATAGCTGTATTACTAGGTCACCTATAATTTAATGAAACATGAGGCCAAAAATAGATATTTTTTGAAGTTGTAAAACAGACTTTAAGATCTATGTCATTCCCTGGAATGGCAAGCTTTATTGGACCCATAGCTGGAGATTCAGAGAAGGAAGACGGAGCCAAATATTTAGAAATTAGTGGAAAAAGCAAACAAAGTAAGAAAGCAGGCTTAAGGGCACCAGAAATAGAATATCTGATATCTAAGGTTAGAAAGGCATGACTAAATGGTTTCAGTCAATGCTTTGAAATTCATTGATTACATTATAATATGATATGTCTTCACATTATCATCATAGTACTGCTTACAGCTCCAGAAAATCATCTTCACAGCTGCTTTCAACTGAGTTACTTGAAAATAACTAGCACGTGATGAGTAAAATGTTTTTTAATCCCCTAGCAAACACACACACACACATACATCCGGGAGTATACTTCAAAAAATGCATGGAAAAATAGAATTGAGAGATAATATGAAGCTTTCCATAAACTTTTTGATATACCCTCATATATACACACACACATAAATATATATATGAGCATAGCACTATAGCTTGTTTCGTAATTTTATTGACTGAATATAAATTATTATTTGTACTATCACCATTTCTTTTTGCTCTTGTATACGGAAATATCATTATAAAATATAGCAACGTTGTGGGCAGTTTACATGAAAAGCATTCCACATATATTATATCTGCCTGTCCATTAACTCTGTGAGATCTGCACCTTAGATTCTAGCTTAGTTTCATTTTATGACTAGAATCTGATTTCAAAAGGGACATAAATTTTCTCAAACATTTAAATCTGTCATGCTTAAAATTGAATCTAGAATACTAAAACAGGAAAATAAATAGGCTGATTTGTGGAAGTACTTCACAAAGACCAAATTACAGCCCATATATACAAATGTATATATATTCTAACATAAAAGGAGTTAAAACTACCTATAATTAAAAACAATAAAATTAAAAATAAAAAACAAACATTTTTATTTGGATAGTTGAAAAATAGATTGAAATGATCATATTTTAATTTACCATTATTATGTGATACTTGACATAAAATAAATAGTCTAAACTCCTGTTGGAACTATTTCTACTTGTGTACAATTGAATTAATACGATGTAATTATCTATGTCAACTCTAGAATCTTATAATGCTATGAAATGCAAGCGGTCAAGGAATATCAAGGAATTGTTCCAGTAATCTAGGAACAATATCAAATGGAATAGGCTGAGGAAAAGTCCTTAGGAATTAGAGGACTACAAACATGCCTGAAGCCTGCAGAATTATGAAGATGAAAACTGGCTTGCTTTGCCCCAAATATCAAGCTTCATAGAGTTGTTGACCTTATATATGTTTTTTAATATAAAGTATTCTTGTGATTATTTTCATAATTACATATTTCAAATATATAAGCAAAAACTAAAAATAATGAAACAAACATCTGTGTACCCACGATTCAGGTTAATAAAATATTAATTGTAGGCCATAAGTATTTAAGATTTATTTTTAAAACAAAGTGTTATAGATATAATCAAAGTCTCCATGTAACTATACCCTTCCTGATAAATCTCCCATCTGTTCCAGAGGTAACCACTGTCACAGTTTCAGATGTATCATCCTAATGTATGTTCTTATATAATTTAGTATCTATTTGTGTTTCTTATAAAATTGTTTTTCCACTTTTAAAGTTGTGGTTATACGTGTCATTTTGAATATTTTTTATTAAATTGTGTGCTTTTAATTTATTCACATTAATATTAAATAGGCTCTGGTTATTCATTTCTAGCTTCTGTCCTTTATAATATTGTATGAAAATACTATGACTTGTGCATTTTCTTGAGGATTGGTCTTTATGTTTCCTGTTTTACACTATTAAATTTTGCAAAGACTATTTTTCTCACATGTTGCACACATGTGTGAGTTTTCCTAGAGCTTATTGCAAACAATGGGCTCGTTAAAATTTGAACTGATGGTTGAGTTCTTGGATCTTCACAGGGTTTCTCTCCACCCTCTGCCATGCAAGTATCCTAGCATGACCTGTGACATCTATACACATATTGCTCACTGTTCTGATTGCCAGGTTGACAGTAACGTAGTGAACTAGTGTGCTGTTCTTCAGGATGTGTAGATCTCCTTCATCATATTATGACAGAACAGGAAAGATTAAATAGTAATGTCCTAAGTCAAGACTGTAGGTGTAAACTGCCATCCATTTCAAGAGAATGAAAATGGGTTCTGAATTTCTTTTGCTATAGGAATAAAAGAATATTTTACTAAATCAATAGGCATACGCCATGGATTCCAGACCTTGTTAAATCTGCAATAGCAAAGACACTACATCTGGCAGAGTGAATGCTATTGCAGCTTAATTACTCGGTTGTGCACATGGCAGCTCATTTCATTTTCCGAGATCATTCTGATTTTTGCAGTGGCAAGACTTGCAAATTAAATAGAAATATTATGGGTATGATCACCTTTGCATCCTCTAGTATTTAAGGGATGGCATTCATTTCTGACATTTCTTCAGGATAGTTTTATTGTTTGGATTTAATATTTGTTCCAGATTTTACTTAGTCGTCCTCACTATATTAGCACTTAATCTATAGAACAAAGATCCAAAACTGTGAGGTTATGTGAATTAGCCAGTATGTTTATTCTGATAATGCATTAGGAGACTGGATAAATGACTTCTCTGTGATTCTGTAGATCCAGTGCACCCACTGTAAGCTTGGCTGGGGGTAGGACTTCATTTATTACCTGTCTACCATATATCAAAATAATGTATCTTCTTAGGTCAGGAATCAATATTGGAGTCTTCCCCATACTAAATATATCTAATTACACTGTATATTCTGAGACTGGATAATTAACCACAGGGAAGATGTATATTCCCATTAGAACCATTGTCAGTCAGACTTATGCCAGGGCTTCAACTATTATCTAAGCTTTTTAAGTCTTCTCTTTAATTAGTGGCCTATGTTGGTCTTTAGATCAGGATCTAATAACACCTAACAGTTCTGAGCATTTCATGTCTCTAGTGTATAGGGTATAGGACAAATTCACGGTGTGCATGGGTTGTGTTACAAAGTACTTCCTCAGAATTTCCTGAATTTCCACTATATCAAAGGTCTGTTAATCTATGATTTGATTGAGTGTAAACAGTTAAGAGGCCAAGAATCTCCACCCTATTGGCTCAAGTTCTGTGTCTTTTGATCAGATTTACAATTGTAGTAATTATTATTTTATTATTTGCACATTGTATGTGAAACAAAAACTTCGTAAGTTTTCTCATTTCTTACATCCAAGTATCTTTTGGCTCTATGACCAATTAGTCATATCCACAGATGCGTGATGGGTTAACCTCTCTGATAATATGCCTTTTTAGTTGTGGCTTATTTTGATATTTACACTGATCTTTGCTTTTGACAGGTGACAGTACCGCCTGGCCTCAGTTACTCTGGGATCTCATTATTCCCATTGATAACAAGAAACTCAATTCACTGTATCATCATCCAACATCATCAATGGCCTACAAAAGTCAGTAAGCACAGCCATAACTGTGCATCTTTTAATGATGATTGAAAGCACTTACAAATATTCATTTTATTAATTCATCTCCAAGTTGTTCAGTTTCAGTTTACCACCTATTTCCTGATAGGACACGTACCTTTGCCTATACAAATTGGTGAAGTCAAACAACTTTTCTTTTTTTTTTTTAAATAAGCTACCTTTCCTACACTTGGTTTTATATTTCTGTGACTGAGATATGTTGGCATCTAAATCTCACTATAGGCTGGAAGTAGTGAGGGTTCATGTGTTGGGATCCTGAAACACATTAGCTTGTGAAGCAACCACACCAGGTGAAGTCCTTGGAAATTGTTATCCAGGAAAGGCTAGTTCCCTGAAATAGTGAGGTAAAAACTGGCTGACAAAGGAGTTTCAGGTGTCTGGGCAGTTTAAGGTTTTCAGTCCAATCTCTGATTCATTCCTGCTGTCCCCGTTCTGTGTCTCAAGGCTACCCTCCTTCCTTGACACTGACTTTATATCAGCCTAAGAGAACTGGTAGTGTTGAGCATATTGTTGATATCACAACTTATAAACCACCAAAAGGTCCTGGGATTGATATACACTTTATTTGTCCTTCGAAAATAGAAGATAAATATTCTTTTAAAACTTCCATAAAGGTTCTTTAATTTTATTCTTATTCTCAGATATATATTTGCATTCATCAATTTCTCCTTTTCTCTGGAATTAATTTCTATGGTCAAAGTTAACAATATCCTATTATCATCCATTGGGAAGGTTATTCCTTCATGCTTCATACACATAAACAACTGAATCTCATAATTACTTTTATGGAGGGACTATTACCAAGGACATTTCCAATACCAAATCTTGAATTGGTAAGTTTCCCGGCAAGAAACAGATGACAAACTCAAATTGAGCAATTTGTAGAAAGTTTAATAAAGATAATATTTACAAGAGGTCTGAGTAGGATTTAGAAGATCCACATAGAGTTTTTGCACACCTTATGGCTAGGAAGAAGGGGACTCCGTTATTTCCATTAGAGCAAGGGAGTGAAGTTGATTACAGAGACTTGGACAGAGGAGCCATAGGGAGGGTCACCCTAATCGAAGTTCAGACATCGATAGGCAGGCCCAGTTAACACAGTAAACTCAGCACACCCTGGAACAGAGGAAGCAAGAGAATTAAATACCCTCAGATGTTTGATTCAGAACTTCTAGTTTGGTTCTTTTATTTTTACATTTTTATTTAACCAAAAAAATGTTACCCTATTTTTTCCTTTCTACATCCTTGACATGCATAATTACTTAGATTATTTTTAGATTTTTATTTTTTTACAGTGGATTTATGTTCTAATCCTTGATTTTCTTGGTTGTTTTCATTGTATTATATTTCCCCCAAGTTCTCTAAAATTTTGGTTAGCTGGATTATTTGAATAGAACTTTTTAATTTTCATTTTATTCTCCTCCCTCTCTCTCCCCGCAACATTGTGTCCCCCTGTTTCTTGTTGTGGATGCTGTTGTTCCTTCATTCAGTACTTCAGGTCTCAGATTCAGAAAGCAGCCTTATAATTGATGTTCAGGTTCTCCACACCAAGATGAAATTGTGAAATACAGATTCATCACCAGAGAAATTGAATGGCTGGACTTAAATATTGTGTGTCTGTGTCTTTCTTCCTCACTGAGCCTGCAGTTTGCCAAAGCCCATGTTGGTATTTGAAAAGAGTGATATGTGACAGTTTTCTTGGGCTCTTTTTATGAGGTTGAGTTTTTGTAAGTCCCCATTAGATCCACTTTTCAAGCAGTGAGCCCAGACCCAACTCCCTTTCTGCCATGGGAAGAAAAAGTGTACCACCATTGCGCAATCCTCCATCAGAGATCTGTGAGCTCTAAACTTCTTCTTCTCCTCTTGTCAGGATTTTTCTCTTGTACCCAGTTATTTTTTTCTGTAGCTCTGTTGTCTTGACGGATTTTTTTTTCATTGAGTTTGTTAAGCTAATGTCATATGTCAAAGCAGAGGAGGTTATTATCAGAGCACGAATTTACTTACCATCTTGATTGGAGGTGCAAGCATATGGTTTATTGTTGGGTTGAAATTCACGCATTTCTCCATTCAGAATATTGGAATAAAATGTAGTGTGCCAATATGTATATATCACAATTTAACATTTATTAATTTTATTTACTATTTATAAGTAATTTTGAAGATTAAATAAACTACTCAGGTATATTAGTTTCCTAAAGCTGCTGTAACAAATTACCACAAACATAGTGGTTTAAAATAACACAAATTTGTTTTCTTGCAGTTTTTAACATCAAAAGTTAAAACTAGCTTTCACTGCCTAAAATCAGTGTCTGTATGGCTGTGCTAATTTCTAGAGGCTTCAGGACAGAATTTGTTTACTTACTGTTGTTGGCATCTACAGGTCACCCACAGTCCTTGGCTTATGGCCTCATTCCTCTATCTTCCACACCAGCAAGGTCACACTAAGTCCTTTTTTCTGTATCCTTTTCTCTACCATCTCTCTGATTCTTACAATTCTAAGTCCTTCTCCTGATGTAAGGATGCTTGTGATTGCATTGAGTCCACAAGGATGCTTGTGATTGCATTGAGTCCACAAGGATGCTTGTGATTGCATTGAGTCCACAAGGATGCTTGTGATTGCATGAGTCCACAAGGATGCTTGTGATTGCATTGAGTCCACAAGGATGCTTGTGATTGCATGAGTCCATAATCTTTTTTTTTTTTTAAGTCAGCTGATTAGGGGCTGGTTGGTTAGCTCCCTTGAGACAGCATGGTGCTGATAATACCAAGGTCAAGGGTTTGGATACCCATACTGGCCAAGTGCCAGGAAAAAAAAAAAATGAATGTCAGAAAGTCAGCACAAGGAGCAACCTTAACTCCTTGTACAACTTTAATCCCCCCCTTGCCATGTAACAGATCATGTTCACAAACTTTTGGGGATTAGGACATGGACATCTTTGGGAGGCCATTTTTTTTTTTCCTACCTCACCATCTTTAGGTTTAGACTAATTAATTTGAAATGTATGTATAGAAAAATGAAGGAGTCATCCATATTAAATCTGCATTTGGTATAATTTCAGTTTTTTTTTTTTCCTTAAACTGGGAAATGCTCACACATAAGTGTAAAGCAAAAAATGTAATTTTAGGCAAGTTAATCGTAACCTCCATACTAGGCAGTCATTTCTCTCTATTTCCACATTAACGGAAGGAAAGCTTTGTAGTGACCAAAGAAAATACCAAAGAAACAATGGTTTCTTGTTCTGGGATAGCCTTTCTGCCTGAGGTCTCTCCGAAAAATAATGTGTTTGAATCTAAATCATAGAGGACCACAAGAACCGAGTCCACTGCAGCAGTAGTTAGTAGAGTAATAAAACTGCTGCAACAAATCAGAGACACTTTTCATAGAGAAATCATCCTATTATGTATATTGTACTAAATGTACTTTAAGGAAAGCACAGAACACAGATTCATTCATTCACTCAACAATTGCTTTTGGCAGCTATTACATGCCTAAGGAACTTAACTATTTATTGTGAATATAGTTGTGAACTATAAAGTTGTAAGTTTTTTTTAACATCATCATGATTTATTCTATTTTGTTTTAATCTATAGATAGTAAGTAATGAAACACACATGCTAAAATCCATACTGTGCTTGCATTTTATTTTTGTTGTTTTTGTTCAGGTGGTGGTATTGGTTTGGCTTTGCCCAACTTTGCTTATATCCACTACAGTCAACTTGTTGTGTCAGTCCTCTGATTGTATTATTGCTTAACCATTGTTGCCACCGTACCTTGTGGAAAAAATTGATCCTGTTATATATGCAAAAATTATCTTTTCTTATATGACCAAGCTTTCATTTTACTTAGTTGAGTTAGCATTCTTACTCACCATGGTAACATACCTAAAACAACAGTAAAGAGGATCTTATCTATTTATCCATTTGCTTGTGAATGTACCTACCTGTGTATCGGGATGTGATTAGAAGGGAAAAGATTTACTATCAGATGGGATATTTTAATTGATTTCTCACTCTGTAAACTTCAACAAACAGGCCTAGTCATTCTGGCAGCATAGAAGTTTATAAAGGTCCAGGTATTTTCCCTATGCACTTGCTTTGGGGTGATTCTAACAGCATATGAGGTTGTATGTGATACTCGGATAAATTTGAACTCAGGCTTAGAAAAACAGACTACAGAAGGATAGAGACTTTATTTCTTAGAAGATAAAAGTTTTAATTTTTAAAATAGAAAAAAAAATTGCAATTTAGTAGCATTAAGTGAAAATAGGCAAATCAATCTTGATGATATGTTATTTAATATAAATAGTATTATCTGGATTTGCATTAGTTTTATGTATGTATATATGCCTTTGCAGAATGTGTTATTTTCAAATTTTTTCCTCTCTTGTATCAATTATGGTTACCTTAACCAAAATTCTCAGTTCATTTCCCATTCACCAAGAAGGCTGAAAATAATAACACATTTATTCAAAGAGTTGTGTTTTGATATACATTTTAAAAATATGTCATTCCAGTGGGAAAGGGGAGGCAGTGGAGAAATAAGGGAGGAATCCATAAAGAGCAACAAAAACTGATAACATTGTATAATATTGAATATACTAATTATCCTGATTTGAGCATCACATATTGTGCATAGGTATTGATATGCAGCTCTGTACCCCACAGACATGTTTTATTACTCGTGTTTCAATTTAAAAAGAGAGAGTACAAAAGAAAAAAGAAAGTTCTCTCATCCAAATAAAATAAAAACAATATATATATCATTCCATAAGATTCCTTTTTATTGCTGTGGATTATTTTAAATTTTATTTTGAGTTTTTTCTAATTGCCTTTTCTCTCTAATTTGTGTATATTATAAAATCATTTTGAATATTCCATATACTGACTATTTTGGTGGCATCTGGAAAAGTAAAGCAGCATTAATCTTTATAAAGAGACCAGGATCAGCAACAATTAGTACAATGGGAGCTCCTCACACCTCGACCAACGAGCACAGTTGAAAACTGAAGGAGAAATCAACCTCTCTGCAGATACGGTGCTGCTGGGAAAATGCTGGGACTAGGAATGAAAATGTGACCCTGTTATCTTTGAAAAACTTATTGAATAACAACCTATCTAAGTCAACATAATTGTTTTTTTTCTGAAACAATTATGTTCTTGACTTCAGTCAAATAAAATTTCTTTATGAATATTATCAAAGATAACTGAAATTAATTATGACATTCAGCTTCTAGACATTTTTCATTCTTAGTAATTCTGATATAGCTAGCTTAGTATAGTGCTAAAACTCAGTTTCAATGGAAGCTAGGTACTAAAGACTTTTTCCTCTATTTTCTTAAAAAATGGTAAAATCAACTTATCTTAAAAGTAGAAAAAACTTTTACATTGTAAATATATATGGGGGAAAAAGATTTTAAATACTGCAAGTAAAATATGCTTTCCCAAGTAAAAATGATTATACAAGATCATTTAAGGCCAAATATATGCTCAATAATATATTTGTTATAAAAAAAATTAATGCTTACTCTATCGGCTGGGCCTGATAGTATTATGATGTAGTTTCTCATATTCTCATGACATAGACATTAAAAAAAAAATAATAAAGTGGAGGTAAACTGTTGGTTTATTTTCAATAAAAAATAACCTAAAATGATTTTATTAATGTCTATTATTCATGTGTGAAATAAACCATGCTAAAGCTGATGACATCATGAATAAACCCAGGTATGAATAAAATATGCATTCCTAGAAAAACCCATAAATTTTGTTTTAAATATTGCTCAAATAAATAAATTTATACTTAATATATTTTAAAAGTTTTCACATTATTGTATGTGTGCTGTATTGTATATTATAGCTCTCTCTATTAAACCAATTAAAAATGCATGTACACAAAAGTAGTCATGATGTTTGGAGAGGCTCTAAAACTTTTGACTTTGATCCAGGTAGGGCATCTGGGACTTGGAAGGATACCAGAACAACTTATGTCTTAGCTTCAATGTAATTATTCATTTTTATCAACCTAGTGCCAGTCAGGCATCAGGAGAAGATAACATTTGGCTTATTTACAATCCACTTTCTACTTTCTATTTTTTAAGAAACAGTTTTAAATGAAGAAAAATAGTGTCTTCATAATGAAGTCTTTCTGAATCAGTTTGGATACTCTTTAAGATCTTTTATACATATTTATTTTAGAACCTCCAATGCCTTTTAATTCTTGATAAAATGAACAGCTATTTACCTTGGATATTTTGAGAAAATCAAATTTGTGAAGGATATAAGCTATTTCATGATAATGGATATAACAAACAAACAAACAAACAAACAAAAGGCACGTCCGCATCCTTCTCCATGTCAATTTAGGGTTGATTGTTTAGGATAAGTTTTTTCAATCCCAGAACAAAGTTTTGCCACCAAGATTGGTGTCTGAATTGGTAGTTATGTGCATAATATGAAAATTTTTCTTATACAACAAGATCAAGCATGCAAGAATGCTAAATGAAGTCAAATTGAACAATTTTGGAAAATTTTCTCTGAAAATGTAGCATAAAATATATATCTATAAGATCAGGATTGGATTTTTAATCTTCTGTACTGCCCTAACCTTTAAACATCACCCAAAATAGACTCAAGATAAATTTCCTGATTTTTTAGTAGCCTGAGTTAATGGGACATATTCTATTCATCTGTACTTTACATATATGAGAAAACATAAACTGTCAGTCGGTGAGCAAAATTAAGAGTGTATTCAGTGTGATGCTCTCAGAAAAAAAAAGACAAAAGAAAAAAAAACAGTGTAAGAAGTAAAATATTTTATATTTAACAAATAAAATACTTTACTTTAACAAATAAAATAAAACAGCTTCTGAATATCTTGGCATTTGTGTTCCCATGCAGGGTTTTATTAGCTGTCCAGAAAAACATCGCTCTACAATTTTTTAAACAACCACTCTGTTTTTTAAAAGTAACAATCACATTACAATTACTACTCAATTAAGTATTATGCTCCTGCACACAACCATTACTCAGCTTTAAAATTTGATTTTGCAGACAATTGATAATCACAACTGGGTCTACAGAGAAGACACCTTCTGGGGAATGTCCTTCCCGGGACTGGATAGAGTGACTTTCTTGTGTATGATTCAGTTTGCGAAGAAGAGCAAAGAGTGGCCTTGAGCACAGTTATAGCTGAAACATAGTGACAAAATGCATGAGAGGCATCCATGCTGCAAAGAGGCTCCTCTCAGGTGATCTTGTCCCTTAGAAACAAGAACAGAGTCTCTGTAAAGTCAGGTAACTAGGAGCTCTGCGCTATCATTTTCTCTTGCCTGGACTGCAAAGTTAACTTAAAAATATTAGGTTTCCATTCTGGCCTCACTTTTTACCTTCCCAAAATATACATTTATCAAATCCTTACACAGAATTTATTACAATTTGGGCAGTGTTATAAACATTTTAAGAAAATCAATTTGGTTACAGCCATAAGAACCCTATGAAGTAGGGAGCATGTTGTTCTCATTTAACAGACAAGAAAACTGAATCAAGGGGAAGTGATGAAGTCACACTGCTAGTGAGCAGCAGTCCTGGGATCCTAGAATCCATGATTTTAACCCCCATAGGTGCTGCCTCTGATTAAATTATATTTCTGTTGGGATAAAAACAAAATTAACTAGCATGGGCTTCATGGCCCAGAGTGATCTTGTCTCTGCCAATACCTTCATACTCATCTCACACTGCACTATCCAATAATTTCCATATGCTGATAGGTCTTCTGGTTTTGCAAATCTCTCATGTTCTCTCCCACCTTGCAGAGGAGAGCATGCTTTTCCTTCTTTCTATTGCATTTTTCTAAGGTCCCTTTTAAATTGATTTTTTCCTACTCATCTGTCTTTCAAATATAGGATAAAAAGTCACTTTCACAGAGTAAGACAAGACATACTCTGATCCCTACCCTATTTAAGATTTATTTCTATAAATTAGTATGAGTAGTTTCTTTAATTTATTAAAAAATTAAGTTAAAATCTCATTTTGTAATGACACATTTATTAACAGAATTTGGATATGCTTAGATTCAAAAGCCTTTCAATAGAAGGCAATATTTGTCAAAGGCGATAATTATTTGCCTGTTCACCAATACATTCTAATGTACCTGACATACTGAAGGTAATAAGCAGATACTTAAGAACTGGCCAGCTTTCAAAAAAAAAAAAAAAAAACATAGTTAATATTGGCAAGGCTTTGAATATTTTCCCATCAGGTATCACAGTTTATCAGATAGAAAATTCTTGAGTACAAATATGTATTTATAATATGTATTTACAACAATTTTCAGTAAAAGAAAATATTGATACACCAATTTTATTTTTAAAGTTCTATATGAAATTTCATGTACAAAACATTTATTAACCTCATTTCAAGGCCTTTATTACCATTTGTACAATCCTTTAACATCAATAAAAAAATCCTATTAAAATGTCCTTCTCATTTTTTTTTTTTTTTCTTTTTTGCTGGCACTCGTTAGAGGCCTTACATTAACAACTGAAGTTTTAGCTGCAGTTAAATAAAATAAAACACAAATTCATGAAAATTTTTCCATGAGTTGAAAGCATTCCTTATTCTGAATATTTGTACATATGTTTGGAAAAATTTTAGTAAAGTACACGGCTCATTTTGAAATACAAAAGTACATAAATAAGTAAATAAGTATATGAAATAATATAAA
Source organism: Cynocephalus volans (assembly GCF_027409185.1). NCBI lineage: Eukaryota > Metazoa > Chordata > Mammalia > Dermoptera > Cynocephalidae > Cynocephalus > Cynocephalus volans. The sequence goes on from NC_084466.1 coordinate 27,439,492, forward strand.
TATTCAATATATTTCAACTTTTCTGACTTGGTAATTTTTTCAATTTGAGTTTGTCTCATTCTCTCCAAATTGCAGCATCTGTTAATTGTAACTAAAAAAATTTTTTTCCCTTTTCCTTATCACTGAATTTATATTGGGCACATACTTTTCCAGCATACAGACCATCTGCCCCATGTCTTCTATTTGTTTTGCAGCTAAGTGTGACTATTCTAGCAAAGGATATAAGTGGAATGAATGTGCGCCATTTCCTGGCTGTTTTCTTTGAAGGCAGGTCTGTGGCTTTTACTTTCATTTTTAACCTTTCCATTGACCACTATAAGCACCAAGTGGTGAACTGTCATTGTTGCTTTGCCTCCCATGGATTTGACAGGCCTTTTCCCCTGGGTGATGGAGCCACCAAAGATTACTCAAAGCCCATCTCTTCTGAGCAGTGAGAAGCCCTCAAAAGGGGTTTACATCTTGGAACCCTCAAGAGAGAAGTATTCCTTCAATCTGGGAAATTAACCATGAATTGGGGTTCTCTTCCTGCATTTATTCTTCAGACCAGGAAGTTATAGGAAGAGAACATAGGTGGGGTTTTTGCTAAGTATAGTTTAACAAGTTTAACAATAGAAGCTGGTGACATTCAGTAAGACAAGCAAGGTGACATTCCATAATGCAATTTTAGAGAAGTTAAGTTGATCCACCAACAAAAGCTTGATCTTAGCAAGCATTCCCTTCTTACAGCAATTTCCCAGTATATTTACATATCAATCAGTAACCTGTCTATCTTTGAGCCAGCAACCTTGCTGTGTTACAATTCTTTATCTTAAAACAGAGACTATAGCCTGGGGAAAATTTCCTGTCTTTTGCAAGGTTAATATTTGACACTGCAAGGCTTTGGAAAACCAGGTCCTGTGAAGTACATTTGCTTTATGCATACTCCACATGTTATGTACTGGGTAAATGAGAAACATTCCACAGACATTATGAAACCACCATACAAAAGGAGCTGGACTCCAGATGACTAAATGAAGCAGAGTGCCTTACCAGCTTAAGAGAAATTACTTTTCATTTCTTAAGCCACTCTTATTTTTCAACTGTGGCCAATAAATTTCACTCATTCTCCAAAGCTATTAGTTAGGTTTGGAAAATGTACTATGAAACTTCTCTTTTGACACTGGCTAAAAGTCTTGGATGTGCTTCAATTGTTAGAGAAGAAGTCTGACCTGTGTAAATTTAATCCCACCTTCATTCAAAACATGGACTAATACCTCACTTAGTGTCTGATATCACAGTCTTTTTTCTTTTATAAAAATAAGGTAAAGCAAGGATTTGTTGGCCTAACTAGAGGGATAAAATGTTCCTTAAGGCATTTTTGAAGAGTGTAAAATGCAGTAACATAATATTTTTATTTTTATAGAGGTAAGGGAAATATGCAACTGTCTAAAATTTACAAATATGAGAGAAAAGGGCTTTATTTTCAATATTGAATTATAAAGTAATGCATGAACAAGAGAAGAATGTCCACTCTCACCACATCTATTCAACTTAGTATTGGATATTAGTCAGAGTAATCAGGCAAGAGAAAGAAATAAAGTACATTCAAATTGGAAAAGATGAAGCCAAATTGTCACTGTTCACAGATGACATGATCCTATATATAGAAAAATCCATAACCTCTACTAAAAAACTCATGGAGGTCATAAACAAATTCAGTAAGTGGCAGGATGAAAAATCAATACAAAAAAAAATAAAAAACAGTAGTGTTCTTATACACCAACAACAAACAAGGAGAAAAAGAAGTCAAGAAAGCAAGCCCATTTACAATAGCTACCAAAAGAACAAAATACCTAGAAATGAATTTAACCAAAGACATGAAAGATCTCTACAATGGCAACCACAAAACTCTGCTGAAAGAAGTTAAAGAGAACACCAAAAGATGGCAAAACGTTCCTTGTTCATGGATTGGAAGAAGTAATGTGATAAAAATATCCATACTTGCTGAAGTGATCAACAGATTCAATGCAATCTCCATTAAATTACCAATGACATTCTTCACAGAAATAGAAAAAAAAAACAATCCTAGCATTCTTGTGGAACAACAAAAGACCTTGAATAGCCAAAGCAATCTTGAGCAAAAAAAATAAATAAAACCAGAGGCATTACACTACCTGGCTTCAAACTATACTACAAGGCTATAGTAACCAAAACAGCATGATACTGGTATACAAACAGACACATGGATCAACAGAACAGAGTAGAGAACCCAGAAATCAACCCAGGTACTTAGAGCTAACTGACCTTTGACAAATGCACCAAGAACATACACTGGGGAAAAGACAGCTTCTTTGGTAAATGGTGCTGAGAAAACAAGATATACATGTGTAGAAGAATGAAGCTAGACCTATACATCTTGCCATATAACAAAATCTCAGAATGGTTTAAGGACTTACATATAAGACATGAAAGTATAAAACTTCATGAAGTAAATAGGGGAAACACTTTTGTATGTAGGCCTGGGCAAAGACTTTATGAATAAGACCACAAAAGCACAAGCAACAAATGAAAAAATAAACAAATGGGATTATATCAAACTAAATAGCTTCTGCACAACAAAGGAAACAATCAACAGAGTGAAAAGACAAACTGTAGAGTGGGAGAAAATATTTTCAAACTATATATATGACAAGGGATTAATATACTGAATATACAAGGAACTCAATCAAATTCACAGTAAAAAAAAATATTAATCCAATTAAAAAATAGGAAATGATGCTGAATAGACATTTTTCAAAGGACGACATACAAATGGCCAACAGGTACATGTAAAAGTGCTCAACATCTTAATCATCAGGGAAATGTAAATCAAAACCACACTGAGATATCATCTCACCCTAGTTAAACTGACCATTATTAAAAAGATTGAGAATAACAAATGCTGGCGAGGATGTGGAGAAAGGAACTCTTCTATACTTTTGGTGGCACTGTAAATTAGTACAGCCATTATGGAAAACAGTATGGAGGTTTCTCAAACAACTACAGACAGTACTATCATAAAATTCAACAATCCCATTACTGGGTGTATACCCAGAGGAATGAAAATCAACATGTGGAATGATACCTGCAGTCGCATGTTCACTGCAGCTCTATTTTCAACAGCCAAAATATGGAACCAGCCTAAATGCCCATTGATGGATGACTGGATAAGGAAAATATGGTATATGTACACAATGGAATACTATTCAGCCACAAAAAAGAATGAAATTCACATCAACATTGTTGAGCTTGGAGAAAATTATGTTAAGTGAAACAAGCCAGACACAGAAAGAGAAATATCACATGTCCTCACTCAAAAGTGGGAGCTAAGAAAGAAAGCCACAATAAAACGCTGAACTTTCAGAAGGGAGAAAAGACCTATAGTTACTAGAGGTGTCAAAGTGGGAGGGAGGGGGGTTTAGGGGGTAATCGGGTGAGGGACACAAAGAATAATTACAATTTGTAATGATGAGCATGCTAATAATGTTGACTTGATAATCATGTTCTATACACAAATACTGATAGTTAATTCTGTACTCCATAAATATATCTAATCAAAAATAAATAAGTAAATAAGTAATTTTTAAAAGTACAAAAAATTTATTGGCTCTAAATAAGGCAAGTTATTAGAAAAAAGTACATAAAATATCATTAAAGAAATGAATATTTAAAGTGATAAATAGGCCAAAATTATATGTAGCTTTTATTCAACCAGTTATCCTCAGTGTAAAAATTTACTTTGAGCATTGTATGACCAAATTATGATTATAATAATGTCATGTTATTTCCCATGTGAATAAATGTACTCATTCTGTTAACTATTACAATTAAAATTAATGAACAAATTTTGAAATATCTAGAAATAATTAGACATTTGATGAAAATGAACATACAGATACATCCATCATATCAAACTTAAAATATTAAAAATTTAGAATTTATTAATGTGAATTCATAGATAAAATATATAACAAAGTGTAAAATATTCACAGTATCTGTTTCTAAATAATATATGAGGGTTCTGGGCAATATTATTGCACACAAAATTTGAACTTGAAAAGCTGACATAGGAAAATATTCATTTTATAGTACAAATTATAATTTTAAGTATTTTTTATGACTTTAGTTGTATTGATGTATGTGCTAAACAATATGTGCTCTTTGTAAATGCTTCTATTTTTTATTATTTTTGGTGACTGTCTGCTACTGGGATCCAAACCCTTGACATTCGTGTTATAACATTGTTCTCTAACCGAGCTAACCTTTTATCCATTTAAAGTATGAAAACTAGCCCTACATGTGCATTATTGTGATTATGCAGCAGAATAGTAAAAGGATCTAAAAGTATTGAAAAGTTTAAAAAAATCTGCAAAGACATTAATCACAACTTAAAAAGTAAATCTTTCTGGATTGTGGGTTCATGGGTGATTTGTATTCTTCCTTTAATATATGTTTTCCATGTTTTTACATTGATCACAATGATTATTAATAATAAAATTATTGTTGTTATAATATATATCAGTTTGTTGATAAGGGAAATTCAAGCTTATAATTTCAAAACTAATTATACATTGATGTTAAGAAAACAAATAAATCTACATCCAAACCTAGCAGCTACATATGTTTTCCATGAATATTCTCTTCTTACACAATGAAGAAAGCAGGGTAAAATTCAACTGAAACTTCAGTAAATCTAATATTTTCATTTCTGTGACAATTTTATTGAAATAATAAAAGACAGTATTTTTATTCCATAATAAAAATAATATTGTTCATGAAAACGTAGCTAAACTACAAAAATAATTCTAATAAATAAATAAATAAATGCATGACAAATAAGAGATATTCAAAGAAAATTTTAAAAGATTACAGTTCCTACACAAGAAAAAATATTCCATTGAAGTTATTAAGTTATATTAAAATTAAATGTCAAAAAGAAATTAACTTAAAAATTATGCAGAAAAGAGTTGCCATAGATGGTGGAATTTTGAAGATAGTGGAGGCTCAAAAGAATTGTAAGTAGATCAACAAATCTATTAACAAAGGTATGTAGTAGGATGGCTGTAATATCCAAAGTACAGTTATAGAGATAAATCCAAGACTTTTAAGGCCATAGGTTGGCTGAGATAATTTCAAGTGAATAAATTTTCAGAATCTCATTTTTCTTATATGTGCTCTTTCCTAAAAAGAGATCTGACTAAAGAGTTGCCTTTTTCAGGTCTTCATTCCCACTTCCTCTTTCGTAATCGCCTTTCTCTCTTTACCGAAACACACAAAAAAGTACCCACTATCAAACTTAACATAATGCATTTCTGGAGACTTTGAGGACAACAAAGAGGCAATTTGCTTCTAAATGAGATTCCCATTGGAGCTAAGTAAGAAGTACTGGAGGCGATGGTAATTGATTTCATAAAAATGACAAATTATGGCATGTCTCCATGCTTTAGCTAGTAGATAGTTATATTAGAGTCAGAATTCGGAAGTAATATGTTTGTCATTCAGGCACATATTGACATTTGTATTCAAACTGAAAAATGAAGTAAGATGTTTTCTGACAGAAAGTAAATCTAATTTGGTTAATTGATTTGAATATAAAGACTGACCTTGTCAATTAGTTTACATAGTTGACATTTTCCGTACACTGAACAAGATAAATCTGCTGATCTGAAGTTTTAATAAAATTTTATTTAAAGCATTTATACAATATACAATATGCCAGAAATTACATCTTTGCAACTTAAAAAATGTATTAAAAATGTAGTTGTCAATTTAAAGATGTGTGAAGGAGTTCATACCTATTCACAGGAGTATGAAAGTAAAGATGCATCAAGAAAATTAATACAGATTACTCTTTCAGCATTTTAATGTTGGTAATGATGAATTAACAGTAGTACTTGTTTGTCACAAATTGTGATTTACTTCAACAGAACTTAGCTGCTTGAGTGCAAGCAGAGACAAAAACAAAAGAGTATGTTCACTGGGGTTTGGAGTTTTATCAGAGAAGGCAATGAAATGAGGGAGGAAGTGAGGCTAGGGTTTTGAAAATGATTAAAATAATGAACACAAATTCAAAAGAAAGAGTGGATAAGATGAAATTTGGGATCAAGTGGATGGATTTCTGATGTTATAATGTTTACGGTTGGGAGAAAGAAAGGTTACCAAAGAACTAATTTTAACCTGTAAAAGGCCTATTTATATTGGGGCTCTCTGGGAAAAGGTGGAGTTGCTGAGAACATGGTTAATTCATATAGTGATGTATTTTTAACTTAATCATCCTGGAGTCCATTGCCTGCAGTTATCATTAAGACATAGAAATAGTATTTAATTGTCTCAGTTACTGGCCTGGGGAAATTCTGAAAAGCTTATGGTCTTTCAGAGTAAGGGTTCAACTTCATGGGATAAATCTTTTCTTAGGTAATCTACTCAATTTTGATAAAATTATAGTTTTTTATAGTTTTTTTTTTTTTTTTGAAACCTTATGTCCTTTGGGAAGCAAAACATTAAGTGAATAAGTAATGTAGAGGGTTAGAAATCTTGATTCTCATTTGATTTTTTAGACAGGGCTCTTTAGCTAAAAACCTTATGGGACAAAAGTCCTTAGTTAGGAGGCAAGAGCCTACAGCTAGCGGGACAAAAGCCTGTCTAGTCAATTCTAATCAAGTAAATGTCGATTCTCAATTGATTCTTAGTATAGGGTTTTTAGCCAACAAACTTAAGGGACAAAAGTTCTTAGCTAAGAGGCAAAAGCCTACAGATAGGAAGCAAGAGCCCATCGAATCAACTCTAACACTGTTTAGGTATGGGATTGTACACTTTACTGATTTTAGCATTAACAGGTGGTTGACATACTGATATTAAGAGATTTTAAAGAATTGCTGTAGGAAAACATGCAAGAAATGTTTGCTGATCAGAAAACTTTTGTTAATAGAAGCTTTAGATACAATCACAGACAGATAGAATCATAGGAATGTAATGATTGTTTTAGCTGTTATAAAAATAGTTATATCTTAAGTTAAAGATAATGACCACAGTGTAATTAGCTTAACATTTCACTAATTATACTTTGGAATATCATGCTGTTAGTTTTAAGAATGTTACTATGTTCCATTGTTTAAGCTATACTTAGCTATGGATAACTTTTATCACACTGCCCATGTCTTTGTGTCCTTTTGAAATGATTGAATCAACTGATTTTTCTTATGAAACTTCCTTGTCTTTACAATAAAAACAGAAGCTAATTTGAATCAGGGCTGTACCCAGTTTTTCCTTCTAACAAAAGGGGTTGCTGAGGTGCAGTCCCCACGGGCTTCTCACTGCATTCATGCTGCTTTGAGTAATCTTTTTTGTGTCTCTGTTACACAGCCAGAAGTGTAACAAAGTAGAATTAGTCTTAGACCTCAACTCATCTTTAGAACACAACAGAGATCATCCACCTCCTGGAATAGAAATATATAGAAATTTAAGGTCCTTGAGGTCCCAACTAAAAACTTGTTAATATAGGAGGGAACCACAATAAACCACTGGAGCCATTAATTATTTCTCCAGAAAACAGCAAATGAATATAGTTGTTTTGATCTAAAGAGACACCAAAAAAAGCAGATATGTAATTGTAAAATATGTAGGCTTAGGTTGAGTTTAAAGCTATAAGGAATAAATACATATTACAAAATAGCTTCCTTATGGGATCCCTGTAAAGAACTGTTAGAATCCTGCAATAAAATATATATAAGCTAATTTTAAAAAGGGCAAAAAAATTGAATACACATTTTTTCAAAAAAGTTACATATAAATGGCAAATAAATACATGAAAAGATGTTCAATACAGTTTAATCATTAGGAAATGAAAATGATACCACAATGAAATAATACTTCACACCAGGTAGGATGGCTAAAAATGACAGACCACAGCAAGTGTTACTGAGGGTGTAGAGAAATGGGAACATTGATGCACTATGGTTGAGATTGCAAAAGGATTCAACCACTTCAGAAAAGAATTTTTCAATTGCTCAAAATGGTAAAGACAAAGTCATCACATGTCATAGCAAATTAAAACTGTGCCACACAAATAATTATACACAAATTTTAATAGCAGCTTTTTATTAATAGCCAAAAATTGGAAACATCACACTTGTCCATAAACTGATGTACAGATAAGCAAAATGTGGTTACCCATGCAATGAAGTATTATTCAGCAGTAAAAATAAATGAACTACTCACACATGTTACAATAGAGATAAACCTTGAAAACATTTTTCTACAGGAAAAATTAGTCACAAAAGGCCATATATATTTCCATTTTTATAAAATGGAAAGAATAAGCAAATCTATTGAAAAGGAAAGTATATCAGTGTTTGCCTAAGGCTGGAAGAGTCAGTTTTTCAGGGTGGGTAGTGTGAGAAATTTCAGCAAGTATGTATGTGGTTTCTTTTTGTGAAGATTTGAAAATACTTTAGATTTATTTTGTGGTGTTGCTTTCAAAACTCTGTGAATATCATTAAAACACATTAAGTTGTACATTTATATTTTGGGTAATACACACCATTGTCTGAAATAAATTAAAAACTTGCATTTGACATTTGAAATGTTTGCTCCCTTTCAATTCTAAGGCAACTCTCAAGCAACCAAGTTTGTTTCCATCAGGTTTCCAGGACTGGCCATTGTAATTTTAAATTATCAGTGGTGAAATTATACCATTTAAAAGATAATTATACAAATATGAGCTATAGCATAAACATATTTATGAACTACTAGTTGGTCCTGTGGGGAACACTGACTAAAATTTAGACTGAAACAGACCCATTTCAAGAGACCTATGACATCGCTCATAAGTGGGAGCTAAGAAAGAAAGAATCAAAGAACACAATACAATGTTGAACTTTCAGGAGAGAACAGACCTGTAGTTACTAGAGGTGGGAAATGGGGAGGGGGAGGGGGTTAGAGAGTGATTGGGTAAAGGACACAAGGAATAACTACAATTTATAATGATGAACATGCTAATAATATTGATTTGATCATCACATACTATACACGAACACTGATAGTCAACTCTGTGCCCAATAATTATGTATAACCAATTATGCTTCATTTCAAAAAGTAAAGTGTAAAAATTATTTTAAAAAAATAAATAAAGAAACCCATTAGGTTGCCATGATCTCATGTCTTCAGATCACCAGGTTAATAGCTGGATGATTTCCAACTGTTTAGTCAACTAATTGACACTTCTTATCAGAAAGAAAGTATTGTTAAGGGGATCTCTCTACAGACAAAACAGGACAGGATTGTGGAAAGTCCTTAAAAAGTTTTGATGAGTGACCTGAGGCAAAATTTGACTGAAGAATGCTGGTATAAGAAACCCTCTGTTTTTTTCACTTACTAGGTTAGGTTTGAAGAATGGGCTTATTGGGGTCTATGTCTATCCTCTTCCTTATGTACTTTCCTCTTATATTAAACATACAACAAAAAAGGACAAAAGGGAGAGAGACAGATAATAGTATTGTTTACACAAAGAATAGCAGTTTTCACATCTGATCAGATAATCAAAGGAACTCTATGTAGGAGTTTTTAATTCAAGGATACAAAATCAACTAGGTAATCATGTAGTTTCAACAGAAAGACATTAAAGCTTGGACCCAACATAATTAATTACTATAATCATCATGTTTTCAGAGACATTCAAGTGAGATGCCCAAGCGCTTGCAGAAGAAGTGCTGTTTCTGAATTGAAGGTCTTAGTCAATAGTGATAAAGAGAGATTGATTTAGTTCTCTGATGGCCTCCAAGATTGTCAAGTGCTGGCTTTCCAAAATTAATACTTACACAACTTTATAAGGTTTTGAACAGTATTAGAGGGTTAATTATTTGAAACTACACCTATGAAAAGTTGAATATTTTGATGTTTATTTAAATGGAATTTGAGAAATTTCCTGAAATGAGCAACTTTTATCTACTTGGGCAAGAGTTTCCTGAAATAAAGTCAAAGTCATAAATTATTTTGATGAAGATAGTCAAATGGTATTTGTAAAGACAGCTAGAACGTAAAACGATGTTAATGTCCATGTAAGCCTGGTGACATACATACTTCCAGGTCAATGATTAAAAAAAAGAATAAAATTTGCAATGGTGAAAGCCAAAACACAAAAACAGAAACTATAACAAATATATGGACACTTCTTAAGTAGCATCATCAAACAATGTAGAAACAAACAAACAAAAAATGTAAAAATGAAATGTAAACAAAACATCCACTAAATCACAGGGTCCTTGAGGCCAAAGGATCTTCTCTGTTAACCTCTGTAACTCATTGCATTTTGCACATATACATACATACACACAATATAAATGCATTTGAGTAAATAAAGCTTAGTTTACCTCATGGGGATATGAGATGGACTTGATGAGCAGCAGCATCAATGGGAGCCCCACAAAAACATGCCGATTGACTGGGTAACATAAAAATTGCAAGCCAAACTTCCAATGCCCATTTCAGAAAGTGTTTTAAAATACATTATGTACTATTCTTAAAAATTCCTGTATATAAAACAAAAATAATAAATTCTTTACATTATTATGGCTTCATTACTGTTTTTAAATTCTTTAAAAACATCATAACTGCTGGTGGTAAGCAAACTATTATGCTATCCTTAAGATTGAATGCATTGCATAGCTAAGTGGAGCTCCAATTGATATGAAAAATGTCATCAACCTAGTTCAGAAAAATTCATACTTTGAACCTTGAAATCCCACAACCAAAAATTCTCCAAACTTTTCTCATGTTTGGGTTTTCCTGTTTTTTCACTTCACTTCTCCTTTTCATGAATGTGTAAGAAAACTAATTTGATTTGTATCACCAATAGATTAAGCTTAGCTGGTAGCATCAAAAACATGGAAAAAGCTGAAGTGAAGAGATTTTATACAAACAAAGCATTCAAAGCAGAGCTGCAAATATGTGACAGCTGTCATAGCATAGCACTGACATGTCAGTGAGAGGTCAAGATCTGTCTTCAAGGCAGGAGTCAGAAAAAACAGCAACAAAAAAGGAGATCCAGTTCCATAAAAATGGGGGCAGGATGGATTTGGGTGGGATGGGAGTTTTGTGTAATAGTAAATCTGGGGAATAGGCATTTAAAGCTAATGATATGTCATAGTCACATTAAAACTGCAGAGATAAGCATTATATAATACAAGTTATTCAAACATAGAGTGAGATTGTATATGAAGCAAAAAATTATATTTAAATTATCTATTCTTAAGGCAAAGTACTTCCATTATCTATAATACTGCAAACTCTAAAATGGATTTTCTGCTTCATTGCAATTTGCTGCAAATGGCCCAGATCAGCATTCTGAAATTTTAAGTAGATCCTTTAGCCTTCTAATAGAACTTAGCTGCATGACTTCAGTATCTAAAATTCTGCCTCAGTGAACAACAGTTTAGAGTTAAAATATTAAATAGACTAAATATTAAACACATAGGTTCTCCAAGGACATATATTACAGCACAAAGTACTTTGGGGAAGAAAAAAATAGCCAAAAAAAAAAAAAAAAAAATGCCTGCTGGGTCGTCAATTTCACCATTTTTGACCTCTCCAAAGTGTTTATTTAAATGGTTTAGCTCATTGCTTATGTTATAGAAATAATGCTATAGCAGATTGGTCTTCTGATGTTCATGGGCTAATATGTAAAACTGCATTCCTTTCTTTCTCCATTTATTCAACATATGCTGTAAATACCTGCAGCTTTCAAATACAATCGGACATAGGTTGGAAGCACCAGGAAGCTAAGTCACAGTCTCTAAGTGTGGCTCTGATGGCTCTACCGGTGACAAGCATAGTTTGTGGCCATGGAGAAGCCAAGGGGTTGGTATCAGGGAGTCTTGGCTCAAACACTTAAGAAAGCCATTTAACCTTTTAGAGGCTCACTGATCTCATCTGTAGAATGAGGTTAAAAATTGACACCTGTCTGCCTTTTTTTCTGTGGAGTTTAGTTCTAGGTAATATGAGGAATCTAGAAGAATATCTAGGACAAGATAGGAGGCCAATATTGTTAATTTTCATCCTTGTTGTTACTGTACAGGTCAGAGAATGAGGAAGTAATAGTTATAGAGAAGGAAAATTGCCTTGATAGATTTCAGGTGAAGTTGGAAAAGGTACAGGATGTCAACTCTTACTGCATTTAGAAATAGTCTGTCTTTTATCTTGGCAATTTGCGAACATGCTTTCCATTGTAAACCCCAAGTAATACATACCTTTTTTCAACATTTATGCATGTATAAACCTTACCTGTCCTTTACCCTGCCTCCTCCATGAAGGCCTTTCAAATTTTCTCAAATTAAATTTACAAAGACCTCTACCTATACCTTGCTTAGGAAAACTCTTGCTACCTCATCTAAGAATAACGTGTACTCTCTTCTCCCTTACTGGTCTGTAAACTCCTGCAAGGCAGAGCAAGTCAGATCAGATTCCTCTCAGTTGCTCCATGTGGCCTTGCATGAGGACTCACGTGTAGCTTCACACTAGGCAGGGACTGGATGACTTCATGGTCTTTTCTGATCTTTTTCTATGGCTTGTGTCACCATCCCACACTCAGTCCTTTTTTATGAGTTTCTTTTCTTTCTTTTTTTTTTTTTAAATCATTTTCTTCTGCTTTTGGATCTTGCTCATGCCTATCGTGAGGAAAATACTAGAAGTACACTCATTCCAAAATGGTCCCCAGACTCCTTCTGTGAATGATCCATCATTTCTCCATATCTTTGATTTGTCCTTACTTAATAATATGACTCTGTTTTAGGTGCAATATTTTATATATGTGTATAATAAAAAATTTAATAACATTAAGTAGCCTCAAGGAGTTAATAAGCATATTCTGGAAATAACCTACTTTTCCTGAATCGTATACTCTACATGCCATATTCATTTATGATTTCAGCTGTTCTACTACCTAAACAGTCTATGCAACACCCACAAACCATTTGAAATATAATCCAGATGGTGTCTTGAAGCCTGAAGTAGTACAGAAAGTCGTCATCACAAGCATAGAAATATTTAAAAGAAACAATTACTTTAAAGATCATGTAAAATAAGTATTGTGAATAATAAACTATTCTCATTTTACAATCTTAATTTATATCATAATTACTTTAAAATTTAAGATATTAATTTTTATAACTTTGTTAATGGAAATTCAGTGAACATCACTTATTCACATATGTCATGATGTTTTAATTAAGTGATGGAGTATCAAGTTTAGTAAAACAAATAGCCTTTCTTATCATTTGTTTCATTTTACATATGCATTTCATCATTCAAACCCATACAATCTACTCACTCAAAATGTAACAACATTCAATACTACTCTCTCTCTCCTTTTTTTTTTTTTTTTTTACAAAATAATGATGGACAGTATTATTAATAAATTAAAGATGCTAAAAATGATAACTTTGTATTATATTTTTTATTTGTTTTTCAGCTATATGCTTTTGGTAATGAATGGCTGTTAGGTATCATGAAAAACCACTGAATTCTGGAAAATTGCATACTCATCTCCTATTGAGATCATTTAATTGTCATTAGGGAAAAGCAACTGCAATTAGCTCAATAGGTCAAGTGAAAAACTTTAAAATGTTTTACTGTTTCATTCCACGAAAAGAGTCATGTTTATAAACAATACAGTTGAGAACAGTCAGAAGAAGGACAAAGAGCCACAAACATTGTCCACAAATAGGGGTATAGAAATACAGCATCCATGGATATAAAGTCAGTGAAGAAATCTAATCCTTACAAAAGGAACATGTTTGAACTTTGTGTCTTAGAGAATTCAGAGCATAAGTAAACTAAATCAAAGGAACTGTAATTTTTACCTTAATTAACCATTTCAGTGAATTCACCTTAAGTGTTTTATAAAGTCAAAAATGTTTTTATTTTCTGGGTTTTTAAAAATTTCTTTAGAAAGAGTATGGGATGTTCTGAAGTGAACTCAAGCTTAAGAAGAAGAAATGCAGCGTGAACCTGCAACGATTTAAAAGAAGCAGGGTAGCACACAGGCATTCAGCCTTATGATAGGTAACATAAATCTGTAATTATTATAATAAATTTGGTAAACAATTTAATTTTTCGTATGTCACAATAACTAAATCTGCAATTAAATTGAACTAAAAATTTCAAAGTGTTAAATGCTCGAAGTTAGTACTAGTTTCTCTATGATGTGATTTCTCTTAGCGCCAAAAAAGAGGTCTATCGAAAGACTAAACTTTGCACATCCTGTAATTATTATTTTTATTTTTAAAAATTTTATTTAATATAATGGTTTATTTTATTTTTAAAAGTTCTTATCGCTGCCCCCCCCCCCCAATCTCTCCCTGTCTCTCTCAATAGCATTGATGTTAGTACTGAAGAATGTGTATGAAACAGCTACAAAACAAGCTTGGTTTGGTCAAGCATGTCATTAAATAAATGCCAGAAGGCCTCAGTCTAGAAAAACAAGCAACTCCACCTTAAGCCCACGAATCTCTAAAAAAAGGAATGAGCCCACACAACTTCATTGTACTCCTCAGCTCATAAGTGTGATGTAAAATAATTTTTAAAAAGTTAATGTCCTTTATTTTATTTTATTTTTTACAAATAAATAAAAATATTTTATTAAATTTTAATTATCAGCAACAAGATTAATTGATAGTATGATCAGATATATGAAATATATTCTTCTGAAACCTAAGATTATAGAAACACAAATATATATATAAATATACAGAAATGAAAATATATATTGTACTTGTCACTATATCACTCATTTGTAAATTCCAAAATTGCTTTTTAAAAAGTTAGAGTTATAACTTTCCTGCATGAATTATTCTAGGCTACATTATCATAATCATAGTAAACATAAAAGTGATTAATAATTTTAAAATCCATGACCTGTTAATTTAGTAGAATTGTGTGTGTGATCTTTTGTATCTTGACTAAAAGAAGCTGAGTATTGACATTTACAAGTATCATTCATTTTTAATTATGAATATTCATGACTGCTAAAGGCAACCTCCCAAGGCAGTGAGAAACTGTCGGGTCAGCCACTGGCCGACCGGAACAGCCCTAGCTTTCCCTAGGTGTCCCTTTTGGTGGGCGAGCAGTTTGCCCGGATTCCTCTTTCCCTCCAGTCTCCGTTGGAAGGAGACAGGGGGAAGGGAGCCGTGAAGAGAGGTGAGCACAGCTGCCGGCCCCAACCAGCCCGTTAAAGGACACTCGGACGCGGGGCAGGTTCTGTTGAGAAGTTCCGTTTATTATCACACAAGCACTTGCTTTTTTTTTTTTTTTTTTGTCGTTTTTTCGTGACCGGCACTCAGCCAGTGAGTGCACAGGTCAGTCCTATATAGGATCCGAACCCGCGGCGGGAGCGTCGCTGCGCTGCCAGCGCAGCACTCTACCAAGTGCGCCAGGGGCTCGGCTTTTAAAGGCAAATGGGGAAGGGAGGTTTTTTACATCCTCCAATCAGCTTAAAGGTTACGAGAGCATGCATCCTGTCTCAATGCCTAGCTATTGCAATCACGCAGTGTTCATGAGTGCTGAAGCGCGTATTTGGACACTAAGGGCTAAGACAAGGTTCCTGCAGACACTCCCGCCCTACTTCCTCCCAGCGCCGTCTTAGGCTGCCACATTAATACACCCTTGTGGGCCCATATGGCGCCGCTTGTAATGTCACTTAAGGTGGCGTTAGTTTTTAAGGCCCGACAAGAAACAGGTTGTTTCTTTCAAAACACCCAAATGAAATGTTAACATGTTCTACAACCGTCCCTGTCTCTAATTCATGGAACAACAATTTAGGCTATTGACATTTTTTAAAACAAATTAGAAATACGTTAAATATTAATACTTTTCTTTTTTATCTTCTTTATTTAATATTAATATTATTTCTCTTGAACACAGTATTCACTAACAGAAATATAACTAATACAAATCAGTTGATGATTTCTAAAACTGTTCTGTAAACGATGATCCTTCTTGGAAAATCTCTACTTTGATGTTTAATGAAACAATGTCTTTACTTGAATGATTGTTGTCAAAACACAATTCCAAAGTTAACTTTTTTATTTTCCTGCCCAATATTTTCTTCCTCTTAAATTTTCTATAATAAATCGTATCTATCTCTGTTTTTTTGGCAATCATCAGTTGTGAAAGAGTTAAGAGAATTGCAACTATATATTAGATAGTTGTATTATGTTAATATTTGGATTCTGAATGTGAGGAAAGTGTATATCACTGTTGGGTGGACAAAGATTTTTCAAAAATCGCACATTTTTTCTGGTTGAACAAAATAACTAATCCAACAGGAGAATGTTCTCAAAAGATTCTCACAGGCTGTGATATCATGATAATAAATGTATATTTGGTCTCTGCTTCCAGTTTCTGGCCCAGAGCTTCTAAAATCCTTCTAATTTCCTGACCAGTAGGGATACTGGATGCATCTTTTGTTCTGATATTAGGTCTTTGATCTAGTTCCTGATGCAAAGGTCCTAATTACTTGGAATTTCCTGGATGGTCGAAATGTCTTTTGCTCTAATGAAGTAACTCTTAGAGAGTTTCTGGATAGCTTCATGATTTGGACCGGTCACCAGAAAGACCAAGATACGATTAGAAACTTAGAACCTTCAGATCCACCTCTGACCCCCATCTGCCAGGAAGGGAGAAAGATTGGAGATTGAGTTAATAATTCATCATGCCTTTGTGATGAAGTCTCCATAAAAACCCCTGAACAGGGTTTGGAGAGTTTCTGGGTTGCTGAACATGTGGACGTTCTGGGCAGATGGTGTCTACTGGAGAAGGTATGGAAGCTCTTCTCTCCTTCCCTCATACCTTGCCCTGTGAATCTCTTTCATTTGTCTGTTCATATGTGTCCCTTCTAATATCCTTTATAATAAACCAGAACATATGAATAAAGCATTTTTTCTGAGTTCTGTGACCTTCTCTAGCAAAGGATAGAGCCTAAGGAGAAAGTTGTGGACAGCTCTGATTCACAGCCAAAAATTGCGGGTAACCTGGGGTACTACTCTTGTGAATGGTGTCTAAAGTGGGAGCAGTCTTGAGAGACTTAGCCCTTAATCTGTGGGGTCCGAAACTCCAGATCCCATGGGTTATCCATCAGACCCCACTATCTATCTTCAGGTAGAGAGTCTCAGAATTAAATTGAATTAAAGGACACACAGCTAGTGCTGGAGAACGCTTGTTGGGGGAAAAACCCACACACAGTTGGTCACAGACATATTCTGTGTTGAGTATGACAGTAGGTATAACATTTTTTTTCTTTTTTTGTTTTGTTTTGTTTTGTTTTTTTCCTATCTTATACACAGGACTTCCTGCATGGTGCATATGTGTGTGTGTGTGCTACTACAGAAAAAAATAATGTATCCTTATTTTGTAGCATGCTAAACTTTGTATGTTTTCCCATTGCCATTTTTTTTAAGTTGGTTTGAGTTGAAAGCTTAAAAGATATAACTAATTTTGTGCAATATTTTTGAACTGTTTGAAAAAGTACCCAACAATTTCCTATTTCTACTCAAGGCATACTCGCACATTAACTACAATAAACTTACTGTTACAGAATGAAGCAAAATGGAGAATAACTGATGAATAAAAAGAGATATAAAACATGTATAATCAATTGCTTCAATAAAAATATTAATTAGCTGTAATTTTTAAAAGCCAAATAAATTACGTCTACATTTTTCATAAATTTATACAAACTAAACTTTGATAAGCAACAAAATTAATCGAATAATTCAAGATAAAGCAAAAACTTATTTAGAAATGAAATATAGATGGATGTTTCCTCAATAATCTAGCACACTGCTTTCTTAAAATATTCAGGTTTAGCAAATTTAGATCTAATAAGTTTACAAACACTTCCAATAAAGGGCCAGATACTAAATATTGTAGGTTTTGAGGGTGATGTGGTCTTTTGCCGCTACTCAATTCTGCCAATGTAGCATAAAAGTAGACATAATCAATAGCAGATGAATGGGTGTGACCTATTTATTTTTGTTTGTTAACTAAAACAGGTTGGGGGCAGGATTCAGTCAGCAGGACCATAGTCTGCCTACTCTAGAAGATGATTAAACTTTATAATCAATAAACATGCATACAGTATTACTATTATTTAAATTTTCTTATTTTCATGATATTAAATAAACTTACCGAACACTTTATTCTGACTTCCCTTCTCCTGCCAGACAGTAATGTACATGTAAATGTAAGACAAAATAAAGTGCACACAGATAAACTTGTTATGGCCAAGTACGCTAGAACCATGTTGCTCAGAATGTCACACATTAAATGTGACTTTGGTATTTTGACCAGATTTGCTTTGTCACATTTTGTAGCCTAATTCTTGTGACACAAAGTGAAAAACAAAAAGTATTTGCCAGGAGATCCACAATGGACAATATGGTTTTGCTAATTGAGAAGTCAATATTGTCGATTATCCCAAACACCAAAACAGTGTTAGAAATGCAAACTAATATTTTTCCAAAGATATATTTTGTTTTATATTACTGATTAACATAAAACTGTGTTTAGAATATAATGGACGAAAGCAACATTTTATTGTGGACAAATTAATGTATTTACATAATATTAACAACACTTTCTTCCTTATGTTTACCAAGAGGAGGACAAATGTTCTATGTGAACCACATGAAACAATAATGGAATTAATTAGAGAATGGCATACAGAGGGTTAAAACCAAAAAACTCTTGAAGAATATTGAATATATCATTAAACATTTTCTAAAATGTAGGAGACCAGAATATGCCACCTCAAAATATGCCACTTTGGCATAAAGATTATTTTGAGCTTAATGCAACTGAGAAGAAGATAGAAGAAAAGCTTTCTGCCCTCTGCCTATTTGCATGAAAACGGGACATATTTACAAAGGTAAAGATGTCACTCTTCCCCTCTCTACTACGAAAAGTAAAGGTTTATTACTGAAGACAACTTAAGACTCAACAGCCTGAATATGGCACCAGAGGAATCTATATAACAGGCTTTACTGACTAGACTTCATCTACCATTTATTTGCCTTCCTACAATTTGCCGTCCCTAGAACTTCAAAGTCCTTTTCCTTTGTCTTGTCACTTCTCTAAAAATGTATTTACTTTTGTTGAAGATGCTATATAACCATGAATTCAAAGCCAACTCTGAGATTTACTCTATCCCTGTGAATCAATTACATAAGAGATATATATGTTAAATTTCTGGGTTTTTTTTTTTTTTTTTCTTGCTTAACTGTCTTTTATATAGGGATCTGTCCCAACTAAGAACTATGAAGAATAAAAAAAAAAAATTGTTTTTCCTCCCCTACAGAAACAAAGACAAAAATGATCTAGAAAATATTTTGCAGATGTTTTGGATGCAGAAGAAATTTTAGTTAAAAAAAAAAATCTTTTATGGTACTAACACCAAAAGAATATGAATGTGAATAAACAAACCCTTAAACTCACTGTATCAGCATATTAATGATATACCTGAAAACTAACTGGAATAATAACTAATGTTGTAGATAGTTTTAGAAATAATTCTAGCAATAATAGCATAATACTAAAATGTAAGTATAAATGTAGAAAAAAATTTGGCCAAATCTATCCTTTGTGATATATCAGGTTGCTGAACATGTGACATAAAATGGAATGGTATATGACTTCTCTTGTCTGTATTTGCCAAATCTTTTTGATGATATTTTATGTGACAAACATTACTCCTAAGAGTAACGTCAGAAGAATCCATTTTGAGGAAAACACACACATACTTCTTTCCATCAAAAATAGTTGAGATTGACTCATGTATTTTTAAACTGTTCCATTTCTGTTAATCATTAATGATATTGTTGCTTAAAGTGTATACATAGTGTGTCCTCAACCTTGTGATTTCTTATTCAGTTGGATGCACAGGCTATGAATTTGTAATATAAGTGTTTCAGGCAAACGAATCTTAAATATTGATTTTAAAATAATATTAATAGTAGATAAGTGTGTCAAAATTACAAGATGTAATATGTGCCTCCTTATAATTTTATGTTTACTAACAGAAAAAAAAAACAGTATATAATAGACTAGAAAAATGTAAGCTAATGCATAAATTAAGATTATATTTGATAAATGGTCAATTTATTTGATATACGCAAAGAACAGAAATATTTACTCAAACTTTTTTTTTAAAGAGATAGAAAGTTCCTTGGCATTTGCAGATTTTAAAACACTTTGTTATGGAAATTTTCATATACAAATATTTCAATATAAGCTAATAATTTATATTAGAGTCTTTAAAATATGGATATGTTTTCCATGCATATAAACTGCACTTTATTTTAATTGCTTGTAAAATGGTTTCTAGACTCTTTGTTTTTATAAATGAAGTTATAAATATAGTTTCTTTCCTTCATAGTGCAAACAAGAAATAAAAAACCTAACTACAAACAATTGATAGTTTTTTCTTAAGTTATTAGTGATGAAATGTATGTCTACACATACATTCAATATAAACAGTATGAGAAAAGTAAAGGCAAGAGCACGCATATATCATTTCACATAAATTTGGCAAATTAAATATAAAATTGACAAATATGTGGTAGTCCAACAAAAACAAAAACTTACCTCTGAGTTGGATAATATTTTACCATGTTAAAAGTGTATTGAAATACAGATAAAGGCTTACTATAGAAATTTGAGCAAATTAGATTTCTAATGGTTGAAAATACATTAATGGAACAAATGATAACAAGAAAAACTGTAAAATTCAAAACAGTATAACATTGGTAGCATTTAAAATTTTAATTTAAAAATGTTCACCAGATATTGTCTTTTTAACCATTCATGAATCCATCTAATCGACCCTTCTTTCAGGCTATATTTTTTTTTTTCCCGCATATGATATGTCCCATTTTAAACCAGATTATGTGATTTACCATTCTGTACTCAGCCTACACATTTGGACAACCTTCACATTCCACATTATGAGAATATTAGGAATCCAAATTTTTCTGTTCATATTTTTACACTGTGTGTGAAATCATTTTATTTCTACTTATTAAATTATCACTTCCTACATATGTGCCAATTTTATTCCTGACCTCCTCTTTGATGTCTTTCTTAAAGTACTTGTACAAGATACCTTGAAAGAAAAACTAAAAGGTTTAACAATATCTTCACGTAAATTTATAAAAAATAGCAAATTATTTTCTTAACTGTTTTTAAACATTTCTACAAGATTCCTTCCTTTAGGGAATTTTAATATCAATTTATTTTCAAATTATAAGTTAATTACATATTAAATCATAAAACAATTATAAATAAAATTAAGCATAAGTCTAGTACATGTCATATTTGACATGTCTTTATTCCTTGTCTTTATTATTGCAATAATTGGTAACGTTTGTCTCCTCTGAGAACATGTGAACTTTAGAGGATTTTATTATTAGATTTTTCTCCCTATTAAACACTACAGGCATCATGTCATAAAGAAACTGATAATGTAAACCTGAATTTTTTAAAATATATTTTTATTTTGTTCTATTTTGTTGTAATTTATATCATTGAGTTTGATCATATTTCTACTTCATTTGTGGATTCTAATACTTGAGATAGATCCTACTGCGGGCAGCTTCTATAGATGATAGAAATGTCTAGACTATGACTATTTTGGGGGGTGGGGCTGGCGAAAGTACAAGGATCCAAACCCTTGACCTTGGTGTTAACACCACAACACTCTAACCAGCTGAGCTAACCAGCCAGCCTAGACTATGACTTTTAACATTTTCTCCCTTCAAAAAATGTGGATTACAATAACTGCATGATAAAGGCCGAAGAATATTTTTTCTACTGCAAGAGTACTGGATGACTTAATTCTTATAGGGAAAAAAACATAAGGTCACAAAATTTTCAAATGCGATTTACACTTTCAATGCCCCCCAAATTTGTAATTTATAGAATGGTTAAAATAAGATGTATTCATTCAATGGAAATAAATCATATTTGATAGCTAATCAGACAGAACATAAACCTGTTTGACTGTAACTAAATTGACAGCAATTGTTGTAACAGGCCAATGAAGTCTATAATCCATACACCAAACCTTTTATGGAATCTTGGGGAAATGGCATAGGAAAGTTAATCACAAAATGGTATTATAGGTCCATGATCCCAACAAAAACCTTTTTGTAACCACCAAACTTAGAGTTCAGAATTTTATAAAAAGCTAAATTTATTATATTGTATAAAGCATATACCACTGTATATTTTCAGAAAATAAGCATATGTACACTTTAGTTAATAAAATGGGATTCAAAGAATAATGTTCTTAAGATGCCAGTAGCACATTTGAACAATTATGTAACAATATTACTTCAATCATATGCATTTTAGCATAGCACATAGACACTTTTGAAATGTTTTAAATTTGTTGTTCTGTATACATGGGGATGTAAGAATGTGATAAAGAATAAGAGTGATTTGGATTATAGGCTAACAAATTTGCAAATATAGATAATTTGATGACAGTATTGCATACTGTTCAGGAGAAAGTAGAAAGTGCTCTTGCCTCTGTCTTTAAATAAGTATCTAAACATTTGGAAAATTTTAATAAAAAAACATTTAAAAATATTATTATGGTTCAATTCAATTTAAACCAAATTAATAATATATAATAATAATTTCTTGAAAGTTCATTTTTCCCCAATGGCTAAAATGTTAAACTTGGCAAAAATGTATAGACAGAAATTTTGCAAAGCACTGATTAAAAAGCATGATAGTGCTCAATATTATTCAAGACAATTTTGCGTTTTAAAATTTTTATTTGTCGTACTTAAACGAACATATTTGCTGCATTATGCGTCCATAGTTTCTTAAATGAAATCTGGAAATATGGCTTAAATTGAATGGAGGACATTTCTAATTAATGTTAACTGATGATATCACTAATTTCATTTTCTGTGGTGTTAGTTATTTAACCTCTTTCACTGATTTTTTGGTTATTCGGATACAGTTAATGGAATTTATGAGAAGGCAAAAGAAGACAGCTAGGAGCAAAGAGAGAAGGACATAGGGATTTCGTGTTGAGGGAATAAGAAATTACATCATGTTTGAATATAGGACATTATTCAGATGACATAAATCCAGATTAGCTTCCCGTGCTTAAAGTATTAGGCTGGGATAAGGATTAACACTTACAACATCTAAATGAAGTTGGTTTCTTTAAAACAGTATTTGGTAGTTTCAGAGCTATGTACAAAAGCTTACTATAAAAAAATCTAGTTTTTACAGTAATTATAAATATGTTAAATAATATTTTCTTTACAAGTAAAAGATTATCTTCCTCATTTTTTAAAATAAACGATTTCATCTTTGGTTCAATAAGTTTCTTGTTGCTTATTAGCATAGAAACAACGTATTTTCTGGGCATTTTTAATCTTATTCAGCACATACAGCTGATAGCTGAGAGTTTCTTCTCAATTAATATTAAAAGAAAAATGTTGCCAAACATACTTATGAAGTAAAAATGATGTCTAAAATACAGGTAAGTTATAATCACAATATATGCATCTATTTTCATAGAAGAACCAAAATCTAAATCTGTAATCTCTTGATCTTTACAATTTATCTTCTGTCAATCTTGCTTAGGAATGCATACTGACCTGATTTTAGTGGTTGATCATCTGTATTTCTAATGTTTAGGTGGATCACATATCCAAACTTAACCTAGTTTCATTTGGCATGCAAGGAAATTGTTAGATATAAGTGTAAAACTACTTGATAATGCCACGTCCTGAGTTTCCTTTGTGGGCATTCTCTATTTTATTATTATATGCATTTTTACATGAGAGTATCTATATCTCAAGAGAGAAACACAGAGATGGAATTCCAGTAATGTTGGTAAGATGATATTACCCATCTTTTCAGTGTGTTCTTATTCAATTTTTAGTTGAAGAGTAGAGATAATTCTATTTTAATCTTCCATAGAAAAGGAAAAGTCTTCAACTTTTCTTTCTCACCTAATCTGTGAATTCAGTGCTCCATTTCCATTGGTGCTGATAATTATATTCTTCTACAGTCACTTACAGGAGTATAGTGATAATAATAATAATGGATTTAGTTACTGAGGCAATCAAAATTATTGAGAGCTTGAATTGTAGATGTGAACTTCTTGGATTCAAATCCTGGTTTTGAAATCGGTCATTTGTATAATCCTGGGCAATTTACTTAAAATATCTATGTATTTATTTCCTTATCTGTAAAAGAGATATAATAATGGAATTGATTTCATGAGACTGGCAGATTCAATGAAGTACTATTAAGTGCTGGCACTTGGCATTATGCAAGCATGGCCTGTTGTAAGTTAGTTACCATTCATTCACACTTAATCCAAATATTATCTTTAAGATAGGACCTTCATGTTTTTTCTACTTATAAATGAAGAAATGAAGCTCTAAAATGTTAAACAGCTTTCCCACGGACGTAGATAGAAAGTAGAGTCTAGATGTGAGGGTTTGTGTTTATATGCAAAGTCATTTCTATTATAATACTCCATACCACTAGATCCTATTAACAAGTATGTAGGTATTGTAGCATGTGGGAATGTTCCTTAACATTAAGAAGGTATATGACAAGTCTTTAAATAATTAAATATTTAAGAAGTTTAAAGAGTGGTTACTTATGTAATCATCTTAAAATGTTTATAGAGAAATTTAAAGTGTTTAGATGGAAGAAACTAAAACAGCTTATTTAGTAGAGGCCAAAATTAAGACAGAAATTATCGATATGGAAATTCTCACATTTCTTAATTATTTCAAAAAAATGTTTTTTATTATGTGCTAATTACTTAGAAAAATATTAAATGCATTTTTTAGAAAGTAAATGAAATATTAATCAAGAAGCTTAATTATTCTTCATTAAAAACAACATGACCAAACTGAGGAAATATGACATTTTCTACATAAGAGAAAAGAAAGAACAATAAAACAAATAAACAGCTCTACAGTTATAGCATTCAATTCTTTTGATCTCTCAGTCTCAATTTTTTTTCTGTGAAATGGGATGACAAAATTAACCTTTACATAAAATTCTTTGAAAAGTATTACCTGCTATTTAAATAAAATATTTCATATTTTAAGCTTACTTTTTTCCTACAACTTTTGCAACACTCAATTCCCAGGATGTCAGTGAATATATAAAATAAAGGCAAGGTATAGTATTAGAGTCATTTTGAAATTCTATAATAACAAGATATTGTATGGAAACATAAATCACTTATTAATAGAGGTTCCTTTGCTTAAACAATTTGAATATTTTCAATATACTAAACAATTTACCTCATTTGGAATCAGTGATATTTCAATATTCTTCCTCCTCAGTGAAATTTCACTATAAAACTGTTTTTGTGCATAGACTTCACTAATTGCTGTAGGTTTGTATCCAAGAAAAAATTCTGTTTCATTGGTAGTGAACGATATTTAGTTTTTCTACCATTGGTAAATCCAACACCATTTGATTAGTATAGGGTATTTTCAGTTCTTCCTTTCTGGGAAACCATCCAAGGAACACATGCAGTCACCTTGAGAGAAGACATAATATTTTTTTCCTATTTGCAGGAATAGTATTTAAAACATTTTCCCCGTAAAAACTGCTTCTACTTCATGTTTACACAGAATCTTCTAGAGACCACTTGTTACAGGAAATCCCCCAGCCCCTGCTCCTTTCTATATTTCTGTATTATCTAAATTTTTTCTGACCCATGAAAATACAAGATTAAAGACTGAGAGGTAGGTAAGTAGTAGTAGAATATAAATGAGTATTGGAATAAAATAAGGTCAATTATTGGGAGGAGGGAGGGAGGTTTCGGTAACTGGCCACAATAATCAACCATATTGTATATTGACAAAATAAAATAAAATTTGGAAGAAAAAAAAATCATGGGTATTATTTAAGCCAATTAACATATTTGCATAGTAAATATCATAATTTTCAAATATTTGGAGCACCAGCATATAAAATGTTTCATGATTCACTAAATTAATTTCATTGTAGTCGACAATAAAACTACAGGAGAGAAATAGGAGATAGATCCTCCTATTCTATTGGTTATATATTGCTGCACAACAAACCATTACACAACTTAGTGATCTAAAACAACTACAATCATTTATTTTGCTCACACATCTGCAATTAGGGCTGAACTCAAGATGGACAAATACAATTTAAGTAGAAACAAGAGTTTACAACTTTTGTTTCTACTTTATCTAGAATCACCTGGGGCAGCTTCTCTAGGCCTAGAAGTTTCATAAGTGATTACAAGGCTGAGCTTCAGTTTCTCCCCACATAGGCCTCTCTCCAGGCTGTACTGGCTCCTTCTCGACATGGTGGTTGGACTCCATAAGGGAGCATCTCATGAGTACAAGACAGAAGCTATATTACTTTCACATTTTAATTTCTGTAGATGAGCCATACAGCCCACATGCTGATGAGTGAAGTGTCGAAATTACACTGTTAAAAAAATGCATGTATGACGGAAGATATTACTGAGCACAATTTTAGAGAATACAATATCTCACATGTCCTCTCTAAATGACTGAACAAATACCAACACTGCAACTCTCGTTTATATGTAACTTTTTTATTTGAATGAAGAAAGTGCCAATAATTACTAATTCTAAAACTTAGATTAAATTTTATAATAAATGAATGTTTATACATTTACTCCTTCATTAATAAGGATGTATCTTGATTATTAAAACTAATACCTAAAATAGTCTCACTTTAAATATAATACCAAACTTATTATCTCTATTATATTCTTATCTCTAGTCTTTTACAGATTCACCACATAAGATAGTAGAAAAAATAATAATAATAAATGTAACCACCATAAATGAGATGGCTATTCTGTATCATGTTCATTGAATACATTGTGCTCTTTGTATATTCTGGATATTAATCCCTTTTTAAAATAAATGATAAACAGTTTCCAAATTTGGTGAAAACATAAATTCACAGATTCAATCTTAGTAATTCCAACACATGATAAACTCAAATAACACCCAAATATATTATAAATAATTTGCTATAAACCAAAGATAAATAAAAATATCTTGAAATAATTGAGAAAAGAAAGAGACACATTTCAGGTAAGAAAACAATAATTCCAATGACTGCAGATTTCTCATTAGAAATTATTCAGGCCAGAAAACAGTCGAAGGATACCTTTAAAATACTTAAAGAACAAATTAGTCAACCCAAAATTCTATAGCCAGCAAAAATTTCATTGATGAGTGGAGCTGAAATAAAGACCCTCTTGTAGGAAAACTAAAGAGTTCCTCATCAGTAGAAATGTTCTAACAGAAATGCTGAAGGATGTTCTTCAGGCTGAAGAGAAATTATACTAGAAGAAATTTGAAACCTAAGAAATGAGGGAAGGATAACAGAAAAAAATACAGCATGATACCATGTATGTGACATTATGAAAAAGGCAAAACTGAGGAGATGGGAACAGAGCAGTAGATGACAGGGCTAAGAGTGGATGGATGGCATGATTTCAAAATGCAGATTGTGGGCATTTTTTAAAAGTGATGTGTCAGTTCTGCATCTTGATTGTTAGTGAGGTTGCATGAATTTAGGCACTATTAAAACATAAATCTGTATACAAAAAAAGTTAATTTTACTGTATGTAAATTTGTAAGGTTTTTTTTATTGAGGTAAATTCACATAAAAAAATCACCATTTTAGCAATTTTAATGTATATAATTCACTGGCATTCAGTACGCTCACATTTTTGTGCAACTATAACCACTATCTAGTTTCAGAACATCTTCATTATCCCAGAAGGAAACCTTACACATATTAAGTAGTTACTTCTAAACCCCTTCTTTCCCCAGCCCCTGGCAACCACTAATCTGCTTTCTGTCTTTATGCATTTGCTTATTCTAGGTATTAAGTATAATGGAATTACACACTATATGGCCTTTAGTGTCTAACTTCTTTCACATATCATAGTGCTTTCAAATTTCATTCATGTTGTAGCACATATCATGTACTCCATTCGTTTTTATGATTCATTTATATTCTACTATATGGATATTCCATATTTTGTTTATCCATCTATCACTTGATAGGCATTTGAATTATTTCCACCTCGTGGCTATGGTAAACAGTGCTGCTATGAACATGCATATAAAATTATTTGCTTAAACACCTGTTTGAAATTCTTTGGAGTACATAGGAAAAGAATTGCAGTGGCATAAGGCATTTCTATTTTTAATTGATTGAGAAACTTCAATATTGTTTTCCATAGTGGCTGCACAAATTTACATTTCCACTAACAGTGGACACGAGTTCCAACTTCCCCACTTCTTCAACTTTTCCTTTTTAAATTTTTTTTAGTGCAACCATCTTAGAGAGTTTAAAAAGCTATCTACTGTGGTTTGATTTACATTTCCCAGTCACTAATGGTATTGAACATCTTTTCACATGCTTGTTGGGCATTTGAAAATCTTCTTGGAAAAATGTCTATTCAAGTTATTGGCCCATTTTTTAACTGATTGTCATTTTGATTTTGAGTTGTAAGATTCTTTTCATATACCCTTGATATTAGACACATCAAATATGTGATTTACGATATTTTCTCCCATTCTATGGATTTTCTTTTGTAATTATGTCATTTGATGGACAAAAGTTTTAAATTATGATAAACTCCAATTCATTTATTTTTCTTCTGTTGCTTGTGTTGGTTGGTGTCATATGTAAGACACCATTGTCAAATCCACAGTCATGAAGATTTGAACAGGGTTTCAAGATGGTGGTGGCTGTGGCGGTTGCCGTGGAGTAGCTGAGGTGGAAAAGGCGGCCACTGGGCCTCAGGCAGCTGGGAAACTTGTGGACCTTCCTCTTGCCATCTCTTAAGGGAGGACCGCAGCTGCTGGCTGGTCGTGGGGGCTGACCACCACTTTGCCCCCAGCAGGAGAGGCTGCCTCACTTACAGGCAACAGCTTTGAAGTGTGGAGCAGGAAAAGAACTGTTTCTTAGCTGCAAAGGCTAGTCTCGAAACAGGGAACATGGCGCCAGGGCTGCTGTGGATGCAGACAGGATCCCGGAGGCCGGGGCCACGCTGAAGGCGGCCAGCAGCCCTATTCAGGATTCGAGGTTTCAGGCCGGCATTAAAGAAGATTCCTGGGAGCGCCCGAGCCGTGCCGCGACTGAACAGCCTGAGGCGGCAGCAGCCGAGAACGGGGAAGGCGACAAACCAGAGGCAGAGAGTGAGCACCTGACATGGCACAGCACTGTGAGTGACCCCTTGCCCAGCTCTGTTCGGCGGGCTGACGCCCACCCGGCTCCCGCCTGCATCACCGGTTCACTCACCGCCCCGGGGCTGCCTCCATTTTCCCAGGTGCTGGGAGCTCCGCCCGGCTCAGCCCTCACTGAGCCTTCCCACTTGCTTGGCCTGGCGCGGGGCTTTCCAGAGCCTGTGGGCCGGCCTCCCCTCCCACTCCCTCTGCGGTTCTCTGGCGGGGCTGGGGGCGTGGGGCGTCCCCAGCCAGTGTCGGGAGGGCAAGGAAGTACGGGCGGGCCGCCTGTCACTCCACCACACCCTGGACTCTGCCCCCAGTAAACTTCCTGTTACTGGGAGGCAGATACTATCTCTGCGGCCACCAGTTCGGAAAAAAGCCTAACGAATTTCTGGTTGGGAATAGTGTTGTAGGAGAGTTCCGAGGTCCGCTTGAACCTGCCGGAGAGCTGGCTGCAGGTGGGCGCTAGATTCGGTCTATGCTGGGGGGATACAAAGGTGAACAAGACCCGAGAAAGATCTACACAGTGCTACAAAGGCACCCAGAGCGACCGGTCTTCTGCGCCTACCAGAAACCTGGTAGACTTCCTGGGCGAGGCGGTGCCGAGCAGGGTCTTGAAGGCCCAGCTGATAGACGAGGGGTGCAGAAGACATGCCCCAGCCCAGCACAGTGCGCACAGAGTGGGGAGACGTGTGGCCAGGGAGGCGGAGACTTGACAGAAACCACACACCCGGTGGGGTCGCCACTGCATGATCAAACAGCCTGGGCCAGAGCACACGGAACAGGGAGAAGTCCTGCACAGGAAGTGAAAGCTCAACAGAGATCCCACACCCTGTGGTACATGATCCACCAGCCCAGCAGAGTCCAAGCTGACCAGAAAGGTGGCTCCCCAGAGAAGCCCAAGACCCGAGGCAACCACACACACAAGGCACTAGAGGCCAACTGAGCAGTCACGGAGGGACCCATACGAAATTGTCAACCACAGCAACATCCTAGTTAGTCATTAGTCTCAAACTGGTGGACTGTGAAACCCCCTGCCACAATGAATAAACACCAAAAAAAAGATACCAGAAATACAAAAAATCAAGAAAGTACACCACCAAAAGTTAATAAATCTCAAACTCTAGATCCTATAGAACAAGAAGCCCTTGAAATAACTGACAAGGAATTTCAAGTGATAATTCTAAGGAAACTGAAGGAGATACAAGAAAACTCAGCTAGACATCATGATGAAATGAGGAAAAGTATACAGGATCTGAAAGAGGAAATGTACAAGGAAATCAATGTCCTGAAAAAAAATGTAGCAGAACTTACTGAACTGAAGAAGTTATTCAGCGAAATAAAAAACACAACGGAGAGTTTAACCAGCAGGCTTGTCGAAGTTGAAGAGAGAACCTCTGAACTTGAAGATGGGCTGTTTGAAATAACACAAGCAGACAAAAAGAAAGAAAAAAGAATCAAGGACATGGAAGAAAATCTGAGAGAGATATCAGACAACCATAAGCGATCAAATATCCGAGTCATGGGTATTCCAGAAGGGGAGGAAAATGGAGATTCCATTGAAAACATATTCAACAAAATAGTGGCAGAAAACTTCCCAGGTATAGGAAAAGTCACAGATCTTCAGATCCAGGAAGCTCAACGATCTCCAAACGTATTCAACCCAAAAAGGCCTTCTCCAAGACATGTCATAGTCAAATTGGCAAAACTCAGAGACAAAGAGAGAATCTTAAAAGCTGCAAGAGAGAAGTGTCAAATCACCTATAAGGGAGCACCAATCACGCTAACATCAGACTTTTCATCACAAACCCTAAAAGCTAGAAAGGAATGGGATGATATATTCAAAATACTAAAAGACAAAGATTGCCAGCCAAGAATACTCTACCCTGCAAGGCTATCCTTCCGAAATGAAGGGCAAATAGTATATTTCTCAGACAAACAAAAACTGCGGGAGTTCACTACCACACGACCACCCTTACAAGAAATCCTCAAGGGAGTACTGGGTTTGGTTCCTGAAAAATAACTACCACTGCCATAAAAACCCAAGAAAAATCAATACCCACTAGTATAATAAAAATGGCATTCATGAAGAGAAATCAAGCAAAAAAACGCTATCTACAACCTAAGGAACCAACAAACACAGAAACCAAATAGTAAATCAGAAAGCAAGGAACAAAAGACACCGAAGACAACCAAACAACCAATAAAATGCTAGGAATAAATCAACACCTTTCAATAACAACTCTTAATGTAAAAGGCTTAAATTCCCCAATTAAAAGACACAGACTGGCTGACTGGATCAAAAAGGAGGACCCAAATATATGCTGCCTACAAGAGACCCACCTCACCCATAAAGATTCACACAGACTAAGAGTCAAAGGATGGAAAAATATTTACCATGCAAACAGAAAAGAAAAGGGAGCTGGAGTAGCTATTCTTATATCTGACAAAATAGACTTTAAACTAAAAACCATAAAAAGAGACAATGAGGGACACTACTTAATGATAAAAGGACTGATCCATCAAGAAGACATAACAATCATAAATATGTACGCACCCAATGTTGGAGCAGCCAGATTTATAAAACAAACTCTATTAGACCTAAAGAAGGAAATAGACACTAATACCATAGTAGCAGGGGACCTGAACACCCCACTGTCAATATTAGACAGATCATCTAGGCAAAGAATCAGTAGAGAAACACAAGATCTAAACAAGACTCTAGACCAATTGGAATTGGCAGATACCTACAGAACATTCCATCCAACAACCTCAGAATATTCATTCTTCTCATCAGCACATGGATCATTCTCCAGGATAGATCACATATTAGGTCACAAATCAAGTCTCAATAAATTCAAAAAAATTGGAATTATCCCATGTATCTTCTCAGACCACAATGGATTAAAACTAGAAATCAATAACAAACAAAACTCTGGAAACTATGCAAACACATGGAAATTAAACAGCATTCTACTTAATGACATATGGGTCCAAGAAGAAATCAAGCAG
Organism: Cynocephalus volans; assembly: GCF_027409185.1. NCBI lineage: Eukaryota > Metazoa > Chordata > Mammalia > Dermoptera > Cynocephalidae > Cynocephalus > Cynocephalus volans. The sequence continues at coordinate 27,471,828 of NC_084466.1, forward strand.
GAAATCAAAAAATGTATTGAAACTAATGAAAACAATGATACATCATACCAAAACCTGTGGGATACTGCAAAAGCAGTATTGAGGGGGAAATTTATTGCATTAAACGCTCACTTCAGAAAAATGGAAAGATGGTAGGTGAACAACCTAACACTTCACCTTAAAGAACTAGAAAAACAAGAACAATCCAAACCTAAAGTTAGCAGATGGAAAGAAATCATTAAGATCAGAGCAGAACTGAATGAAATTGAAAACCAAAAAACAATTCAAAAGATAATGAATCAAAAGTTGGTTTTTTGAAAAGATAAATAAAATTGACAAACCATTAGCATGGCTAACAAAAAAAAAAAGAAGAGAGAAGACTCAAATAACAAAAATTAGAAATGAAAAAGGCGATATTACAACTGTTTCATCTGAAATACAAGGAATCATTCGAGAATACTATAAACAACTATACGCCAACAAATTTGAAAATCTGGAGGAAATGGATAAATTTCTGGACACACACAAGCTCCCAAAACTGAACCATGAAGACGTAGAAAATTTGAACAGACCAATAACAATAAAGGAGATTGAAGCTGTTATCAGAAGGCTCCCAAAAAAGAAAAGCCCAGGACCAGATGGCTTCACAGCAGAATTTCACCAAACATTCAAAGAGGAATTGACACCGATTCTTTACAAACTATTCCAAAAGATTGAAACGGACGCAAATCTCCCAAACTCATTCTATGAAGCAAACATCATCCTGATACCAAAACCAGGTAAGGATATAACCAAAAAAGAAAACTACAGGCTGATATCCTTGTTGAATATAGATGCAAAAATCCTCAGTAAAATACTAGCAAACAGAATACAGCAACACATATGTAAAATTATTCATCACGATCAAGTGGGATTCATCCCAGGGATGCAAGGTTGGTTCAACATACGCAAATCAATAAATGTGATACACCATATTAATAAACTCAAACACAAGGACCATATGATCATCTCTATAGATGCTGAAAAAGCATTTGATAAAGTTCAGCACTCATTCATGACAAAGACCGTCTATAAGTTAGGTATAGAGGGAAAGTATCTCAACATAATTAAAGCCATATATGCCAAACCCACAGCCAATATCATCCTGAATGGGGAAAAGCTGAAAGCTTTTCCTTTCAGAACAGGAACTAGACAAGGATGCCCACTCTCACCACTCCTATTCAACAGTGTTGGAAGTACTAGCCAGAGCAATCAGAGAAGAGAAGGAAATAAAGGGCATCCAGATTAGAAAAGATGAAGTCAAACTGTCCCTGTTTGCAGATGACATGATCCCATATATCGAACAGCCTAAAACCTCTACAAAAAAAGTGTTGGAATTGATAAATGATTTCAGCACAGTAGCAGGATACAAAATCAACACACAAAAATCAGTAGCATTTCTTTTCTCCAATAGTGAACATGCAGAACAAGAAATCAAGAAAGCCTGCCCATTTACAATAGCCACCAAAAAAATAAAATACTTAGGAATTGAGTTAACCAAGGAGGTGAAAAATCTCTATAATGAGAACTACAAACCACTGCTGAGAGAAATTAGAGAGGATACAAGAAGATGGAAAGATATTCCATGCTCTTGGATTGGAAGAATCAACATAGTGAAAATGTCCATACTACCCAAAGTGATATACAAATTCAATGCAATCCCCATCAAAATTCCAAAGACATTTTTCTCAGAAATGGAAAAAACTATCCAGACATTTATATGGAACAATAAAAGACCACGCATAGCCAAAGCAATGCTGAGCAAAATAAATAAAGCTGGAGGTATAACACCACCTGACTTTAAGCTATACTACAAAGCGATAATAACCAAAACAGTATGGTACTGGCATAAAAACAGACACACTGACCAATGGAATAGAATAGAGAATCCAGAAATCAACCCACACACTTACTTTCATCTGATCTTTGACAAAGGCACCAAGCCTATTCACTGGGGAAGGGACTGCCTCTTCTGCAAGTGGTGCTGGGATAACTGGATATCCATATGCAGGAGAATGAAACTAGATCCATACCTCTCACCGTATACTAAAATCAACTCAAAATGGATTAAGGATTTAAATATACACCCTGAAACAAAAAAACTTCTTAAAGAAAACATAGGAGAAACACTTAAGGAAATAGGACTGGGCACAGACTTCATGAATACGACCCCAAAAGCATGGGCAACCAAAGGAAAAATAAACAAATGGGATTATATCAAACTAAAAAGCTTCTGCACAGCAAAAGAAACAATGAACAGAGTTAAAAGACAACCAACAGGGTGGGAGAAAATATTTGCAAAATATACATCTGACAAAGGATTAATATCCAGAATATACAAGGAACTCAAGCAACTTTACAAGAAGAAAACAAGCAACCCAATTAAAAAATGGGCAAAAGAGCTAAGCAGGCATTTCTCTAAGGAAGATATACAAATGGCCAACAGACATATGAAAAAATGCTCAACATCACTCAGCATCCGGGAAATGCAAATCAAAACCACACTGAGATACCATCTAACCCGAGTTAGGATGGCTAAAATCCAAAAGACTCTGAATGATAAATGCTGGCGAGGTTGTGGAGAAAAAGGAACTCTCATACACTGTTGGTGGGACTGCAAAATGGTGCAGCCTCTATGGAAAATGGTATGGAGGTTCCTCAAACAATTGCAGAGAGATCTACCATACGACCCAGCTATCCCACTGTTGGGAATATACCCAGAGGAATGGAAATCATCAAGTCAAAGGTAAACCTGTTCCCCAATGTTCATCGCAGCACTCTTTACAATAGCCAAGAGTTGGAACCAGCCCAAATGTCCATCATCAGAGGAGTGGATATGGAAAATGTGGTTCATCTACTCAATGGAATACTACTCTGCTATAAAAACGAATGAAATACTGCCATTTGCAACAACATGGATGGACCTTGAGAGAATTATATTAAGTGAGACAAGTCAGGCACAGAAAGAGAAATACCACATGTTCTCACTTATTGGTGGGAGCTAAATTTAATATATAAATTCACACACACACACACACACACACACAGACACACACACACACACAAAAACGGGTGGGGGGAAGAAGATATAACAACCACAATTACTTGAAGTTGATACAACAAGCAAACAGAAAGGACATTGTTGGGGGGGGGGGGAGGGAGAAGGGAGGGAGGTTTTGGTGATGGGGAGCAATAATCAGCCACAATGTATATCGACAAAATAAAATTTAAAATAAATAAATAAATAAATTCTAAAAAAAAAAAAGATTTGAACGTATGTTTCCTCATAATAATTTCATAGATTCAGGTCTAAATTTAGGTATTTGATCCATTTATAGTTAATTTTCATTTATGGGTGAGGGAGGGTCCAATATCATTTTTCTGCGTGTGAATAACAGTAGTCCAGCACCATTTGTTGAAGAGACATTCCTTTTCCCATACAATAGGGCAATGGAATGAATGTTTGCTCCCCTCCCCACCCCAATTCATATGTTGAAATCCTTAACCCCAATGTGAAGGCATTAATGGTGGGACATTTGGAAGATGATTAAATCATGATGGTGGAACACTCATGAATGGGATTAGTAACCTTATAAAAGGGATCCCATTGAACGGTCTTGGCCCCTTTCTGCTACATATCCACACAATGAGAAGTTGGCAGTCTGCAACTCATAAGAAGGGCCTCACTAGAACCCAACTATGTTGGCACCCTGATCTGAGACTTCCAGTATCCAGAATTATAAATTTCTGTTCCTTATAAGTGACCTGATTTATAGCATCCCAAACTAACTAAAATGAATAGTCTTGGCACCCTCGCCAAAATCAGTTAATCATTGATATATGGGTTTATTCCTGGACTTTCAATTGTTAGCAGACTGTTATATTTACTTTAGCTTTGTAGTATATTTTAAAATTGGGAAGTGTGGAGCCTCCAAATTTGTCTTCTCTTTAAAGATTATTTTGGCCTTTTAGAGTTCCCTGCAATTCCATAATTTTTTTTTTTATTTGTGCAAAAAGGCCATTGAAATTTTGATAGGGATTTCATTCAATCTGTGGATCACTTTTGGGCATACTGGTATCTTAACAATATGATATCTCCAAATCCATAAAAATAGAATTTATTTTCATTTATTTAGGTCATCTTTAATTTTTTTTTTCAGCAACATCATGCAGTTTTTAGCATGTTAATCTTTGACTTGTTTTGTTACATTTATGTATACATTTATATAAGTGCTTTTTTCTCCACACTACTGTAAATGTAATTACTTTCTATATTAGTCCATTTCTGTTGTTTATAACAAAATACTTGGAAATTGGTAATTACTAAGAAAATGAAACTTATTGCTTACAGTTTCTGAGGCTGGGAAATCCAAAGGCCAGGAAACACATCTGGTGAAGGTCTTCACTGGTGTTGGCTTTACAGCAATGCAGAGGTCTCACTATGCAATGTGACAGAAGCAGAGAGAGAGAGCTAACCTTCTCAGTTGGCTCCTTTTAAAGCCCTCAGTACCAAACCCATGATCACCATTATTAATTTATTCACTATATCATGGTCCTTACAATCTAATTACCTCTTCAAAGCCCCACCATTCAACTACCATAATAAGATTTTACACCTTCTTAACAGTTACAATGGGGATTAAGCTCCAATGACTTTGGGGGCAATTCAATCCACTGCATTCTGCCCCTGTTCTCCCCAAATACATGTCCTTTTCACATACAAATACATTCATTTCATTCCCAAAGTCTTAACTTGTCTCAATTCAAAAGTCTAAAGTCCCATCTGTGAAATTAAAACAAGTTATTTAATTCCAAGATAAAAAGGTTGGACAAACATAGGGCACACATTTCCATTCAAAATGGGAGAAAGAGGCCAAGAGAAAGGGGTAACAAGTCCTAAGCAAGTCCAAAACCCGGGAGGGCGGGGAGTAAATCTCAAAACTGGAGAATCATATACCTTGACTCCACGTTCAATGTTCTCTTTACCCTGGTGCAGGGATTGGGTACCTAAGTCCTCAGGCAGTTTTCCTCCTCTGGCTTTCCTGATCTACAGTTCTCCATAGTGGTCCCTCTCCCATGGCTCCACTAGGCATGGACTTGGTGAGACTTTTCTGCTACAACTCATACCCCGCATTTTGCCTAGGCAGTGCACTAGCAAAGACTCTATGCAGTGAATTCGCTCTGAGACAGATTTCTTCCTGGGGCCCTAGGCTTTTCCACACATTCTTTAAAATTAGGGTGGAGGCTTCCAAGCCTTCACAGCTCTGGCATTCTGCGAGCCTGTAGACCTAACACCATGTGGATGCCACCAAGTCTTCCGGCTTTTATTTTCCAAAGCCGTGGGTCCAGCCTCACCTGGTACCAAGTTAGCCACGGCTGGAGCAGCTGAAACAGCTGGGGTACTGCTGTGGGGAGCAGCATCTCAAGGTGGCCCTGAGTAGCTAGCCTAAGGCTCCTCAGACCTGTTTCCCAAAGCCATTCTGTTTCCCTAGGCCTCTGGGCCTGTAATGGAAGACAAATCCTCCAAGATCTATGAAATGCCTTCAAGGTCTTTTTTCCCTTCTCTTGATAACTCCTTTCTTCTGTATTACTCTCTTTAGCAAACAGGCACTGGACTACACCATTGAATTTTTCTCTTGGAAATGCTCTGCCTTTCTACCACATGGCCAGGCTGCAAATTTTCTAAATCTCTATGCTATGCTTTCCTTTTAAATTCTGGCTTTATGTCATGTCTTTGCCACCATAACTCAGCATAGGCTGTCACACATAGCCATGAAGCTTCCTGAATGTTTTGCTGCTTAGAAATTTCTTCTGCCAAATACCTCAGGTCGGTGCCTTGAAACTGTACATTCCGTAAAACTTTTGGACATGACCAAATGCAGCCAAGTTCCTTGCCAGTTGATAGCAACGGTGATTTTTGCCTAGTTTCTAAAAAACTCTTTATTTCTATCTGAGACTTTCTTAGAATGGCCTTTACAGTACATATTTCTATCAGCATTCTGGTTGCCACCACCTAACCAGTCTCTAAGATGTTTCAAACTTTCCTCACCAGTATCTAAAATTTTTCTAGCTGTTCCTCTAAATTCGTCCAACTTCTCCCCAGTTCCAAATTCATTTCTGCATTTTCAAGTATTTGTTATAAGCAACACCCCACTTCTCTGGGACCAGTTTTCTGTATTAGTCCATTTCTGTTGCTTATAACAAAATACTTGGAACTGGAGGCTAATTTGTAAGAAAATGAAATTTATTGCTTATGGTTTCTGAGGCTGGGAAGTTCAAATTTCGTGGTGACTTTAAGCGATGAAGGGGTCTCACATCGCAATATTGTGGAAGCAGAGAGAGAGATAGCCTTCTCAGCTGGCTCCTTTAAAAGCCCGTGGAAAGGTGGCCCATTGCCACCATTATTAATTCACTCCTACAGTATGGTTCTTACAATCTCATTACCTCTTCAAGGCCCCACCATTCAACTACCATAATAGGATTTTTCACCTCCTTAACAGTTACAGTGGGGATTAAGCTCCAGTGACTTTGGGGGGGGCATTTAATCCACTGCACTTTCCAATTTCTTTTCAGACTGGTCATGGCTAACATATAGGAACACACTGATTCCTCTGTGTTAATCTCATATCCTGCAACTTTTCTGAATTATTTTATTAGTTGTAATAGGTTTTTTTGTGAATTTTTTAGAAATATATATATAGATATTTGTATATGTGTATGTGTGCATATATGTATAAATACATATATATTTATATATTATTGGCAAATAGAGATAGCTTTACATCTTTTCTTTTTGTATAATTTGAATGTCTTTTATTTCTTTTTTTTCCTAATTGTTTTGGCTAGATCTACTTGTACAATAATGCATAGAAGCGACACATGGGCATGATTGTCTTGTTTCTCCTTTTAAGAAGAATGCTGTAACACTTTTACCCTTAGGTATGATGTGATGATTTGAGTTTTTTTTTTTTAGTTTTTCATAAAGGCAATTTATCATATCTAGGAATTTGTCTTTCTTCCTTGTTGGCTTTTTTTTAATCACAAATTTTATTATATTTTGTGAAATGCATTTTCTGCATCAATTAAGATAACTGTTTTGTTTTCTCTTTATTCTATTAATGTGAAATATAACATTGATTCATTTTTATATGTTAAGGTACACTTGCATTCCTGTGAAAAATTCTATCTGATCATGATGTATAATTCTTATAATATGTTGTAGGTTTTTGTTTTATAGTACACCACAGAGGATTTTCACATCTATATTCCTAAGGAGTATTGTCTTGTCATTTTATTTATTTTCCTTTGATGTCTTTATCTGACTTTAGTAACAAGGGAATTCTGGCCTTACAGAATGAATTAGGAAGTTTTCCTTCTATCCCAATTTTTAAAGAATTTGAGAAGAATTGGTTTTAGTTATTTTAAATATTTGGTTGAATTCGACAGTGTAGCCATCCAGTCATAAGCATTTATTTCTTTAGAGCCTTTTGATTACTGATAGCTTATATTTACTTTTTATAGGTCTATTCAGATTTTGTATTTCTTGAGTATGCTAAGGTAATTTGTATGTTTCAGGAAATTTCCATTTCTTCAAGTTATCTAATTTGCTGGTGAACAACTTAACATAGAATTCCCTGAAAATATTTTTAATTTCTGCAAGGTTTGTATTAATATCCCCACTTTCGTTTCTGATTTTAGTAATATGAGTTTTCTCTCTTTTTTCTTGGGCAGTGTTTGCTAAAGAGTTGTCAAGTTTGTTGATCTTAGTACAAAATAAACTTTTGGTTTTATTGATTCTCTTGGTTTTGTATTTACTGTTTTGTTTTTCTCCACTGTAATCTTTATTTTTCTTTTTAAAAATTGTTATAAATTTATTTTTTTGATTTGAAATATAATTGATTGTACATATTTATGGGGTATAGAGTCGACTATCAGCATTTGTGTACAGTATGTGATGATCAAATCAATATTATTAGCATGTTCATCATTATGAATTAGAATTATTCTTTTTGTCCCTTACCTAATTACTCCTAAAACTCCTCCCTCTTCCCCTTTTCCACCTCTAGTAACTTCAGGTCTGTTTTCTCCTTCTGATAGTTCAGTGTTTTATTATGGTCTTTCCTTCTTTCTTTCTTTCTTTCTTCCTTCCTTAGCTCCCACTTGAATTAAAACATGCGGTATTTCTCTTTCTGTAATTGGCTTATTTCATGTAACATAATTTTCTCCAAGCTCAACAAATTGCTGCAAATGGCATAATTTCATTCTTTTTTATGGCTGAGTAGTATTCCATTGTGTATATATATATATATATATATATATATATATATATACCACTTTTTCCTTATCCAGTCATCTGTTGATGGACATTTAGGTTGGTTCCATATCTTGGCTACTGTAAATAGAGCTGCAATGAATATGGGAGTGCAGGTATCCCTTTGACATGATGATCTCCATTCCTTTGGGTATACACCCAGAAGTGGGATTTCTGAATCCAAAGCACAAGCAACAAAAGAAAAAATAAACAAATGGGACTATATTAAACTAAGAAGCTTTTACATAGCAAAGGAAACAATGAGTGAAACAACAATCTACAGAGTGGAAGAAAGTATATGCAAACTATACATCTGACAATGTATTAATATCCAGAATACACAAGGAACACAAGCACTTACACAATAGAAAAAATAAATAACCCAATTAAAAATGGGCAAAGAAGATGAATAGGCATTTTTCTAAGGAAGACATACAAATGGCCAACACGTGCATGAAAAAATGCTCGACATCACTAATCATCAGGGAATTGCAAATAAAAACCACATCGAGATATCACCTCATCCTAGGTAAACTGTCTATAATCGAAAAGACTGAGAATAAAAAATGCTAGAGAGGATGTGGAGAGAAGGAAACACTCCTATGCTATTGGTGGGACTGTAAATTAATACAACCACTATGGAAAACTGTATAGCAGTTTCTCAAACAACTACAGATAGATCGACCATACAACCCAGCTATTTCCTTTCTTAGACTAGCTTTAGGCTTTGTTTCTTGTTCTCGTCATGGTCTTTAAGGTATAAAGTTCGGTTTTTGATTTGAAATTTATTTTTTAACATACACATATATAGCTGTTAATTTCCCTCTGAGCACTGCTCTTCCTACATCCCATAAATGTTGGTATGTTTTATTTTCATTTTTATTTATCTCAAGCCTTTTTCACTTCCCTTATGATTTCTTCTTTGATGCATTGGGTAAGAGTGTTCTTTAATTTCCAGATATTTGTAAATTTTCTTTTTTCCTGTTATGGATTTTTAGTGTCATTGCACTGTAGTCAGAAGAAGGCATTTTCCATGACTTCAAAATTTCATATTCATCAAGACATGTTTTGTGACTTAATATATGGTGTGTCCTGGAGAATGTTCCATGTGCACTTGAGAAAAATGTGTATACTGCTGTTATTGGGTGGAATGAATTGCATTTGTGTTTTAGATGTAGTTGGTTTATAGTGCTGTGGCAGTGTTCTATTTCATTACTGTTTTTCATCTATATGTTCTATACATTATAGAAAGTGGTGTATTGAAATCTACAACTATTATGGGGGTATCTTTTTCTCCATCAAATTATGTCGGTTTTTGCTTCATACGTTTTGGGCTCTGTTTTTTAGTTTTATGTGTTTATGACTGTTATGTCTTCATGATGGATTGGCCCATTTATGAATACATAACATCCTTTTTGGTCTATTGTAACATTTTTGACTAAAGTATAATGTGTTTGATAGTATAGCCATGACAGCTTCTTTTTGTTTATCCTTTGCATGTGATATCTCTTGCATGCTTTTGTTTTCAGCCCCTTTGTGTTTGGATCTAAAATGTGCCATTTGACAGTTTGTAGTTAGATCATATACTTATAGGTTAATTTTAATCTATTCTGCCAATATTTGACCTTTAATTTAAAAGTTTGATTAATTTATCTATAACATAATTACTGTTAAGGAAAGTTTTATGTCTGCCACCTAGCTATTTGTTTTCTGCATGTATACATTTTTTGTTCCCAAATTTCTCTCTTACTGTTATATTTAGTGTTTGATTAATCTTTCTTAGTTTACCACTTTGATTCCCTACCCATTTCTTTTTTGTATGTGTTTTTAGTAATTTTGCTAGTAGTTCTCTTGGGATTACAATTAGCATATTAAATTTACTTTACCCTAGTTCACAACTACATATTTTATTTATTTTAATTTTTTATTTTTTATTATTAGCATATTCATTATTGCAAATTGTAATTTTTCTTTATGACCTTTACCCAACTTATCACTCCTCAAACCCCCTCCCTCTTTCCATGCATCTCTAGTATCATCTCTAGTATCTCTCCTTCTGAAAGTTCAACTACATAGCCAAACAATAGCTGTTTTGTCTACTTAGAAATATTTACATTATTTGCAATATCAAATAATTATTTTCATATAATATCAATAAAACTGTTTCTTTATCTATTAATAGCATTTAAATTTCCATTTAGATTATAAGGTTTGAACAATTAATTTAATTGTACTTAGTGGATATAGTTTAACATTCTCTTAGAATATTTTAAGATCTTTGTTATGTATATTATATAATATAATTATAAATTATTTTCAAGTATGATAAAATACTATAATTTATATAATAAAATTATGTTAATGAAACTATATTATTTTGAATTACATATTCTATATGAAAAATGAATTATAGAATGTTATAATTTTATAATGTCATTATTTATTTTAATACTTATGTATAATACCACTTAACAAATTAAAGTTAAATTGTGTATTTTAATTATTAATTTAATGTTATCCACTTAGAATCAAGAGAAACTTAATTCCATGAGAAAAAATAGAAAGAAAAGTGCATTTTATTTTCATAAACTGACTCATTTACTTTATAACACAATTTAAAATATTCCCAAATATAAAATAAACATACTAACAAATGTAATTTTTAGAAAAATATATTTTAAAGCCTTACTAGAGCTTAGCTTTCCAGGGATGTAACATGTTGAACTTCTGAAGGAGATTTAAAATTGCATTATGATATCAATGAAATACCAATCAAAAGTTCATACATGCAAACACATGGAGGCAAGAAGAAAGCAGTCAAATAAAGACAGTAAGACTAATATCAGTGTGTGTCATTCAGCCTCAAAATGCTTGCATACCCTAAAAATATGTGAACATCACTCAAAATCAACACAAAATTCTAAAATGGCACTTCAAAGATTTATAGATGCCTTATGTTATGGTTCAAATAAGTCACCCAAAAGTAAATGTATTGGAAAATTAATCCCCACTTATAGCAGTGTTAAGAGTGGGAAATCCAATTACGGTATTTAAAAGGTGTGGATTTTAAGAAATGATTAGATTGTAAAGTCTGTGCCCATGTGAATGGATTGGTCCATTCATGGATTAATGGTCACAGTTCTGATAGCTTTATAAAGAGGGATTGAGAAAGTTAGTTCTGTCTTGCTCAGCCCATTCTCACCATGTGACACCCTGCACTGCTATAGAGAGTCACCAACAGAAAGAAGGCCCTCACCAGATGTGTTCCCTGGACCTTGGAATTCCCAGCCTCCAAACTGTAAGAAACAATTTTTTTTTTAAATAAATTTCCCAGTTTCTGGCATTCTAAGGAACAGGGAACAAACTAATATACCATAGTACTATTTGTTACCAGATATGTTAAACTGCTATTTTTAATAAAGCTTCATTTAAAACAAAAATACAAACAAAAACAAAAATAAAAACAAACAAAAAATAAACAGGTCAATGTACATGCAGGATATTCAGAGAAAAATAAATACAGATGGCAAATACATATTACAAGAAAATGTTCATTCTTACTCTTAAAGGTAGCATTTTTGTCTACTAAGTTGGATTTTTTTATTGTAAGGTAATTGATTATATATATTGTGGGGTACAGAGTTGAAAATCAATAACTGAGTACAATGTGTGATGATCAAATCAGGATTGATAGCATGTTCATCATTACAAAATATAATAATTCCTTGTATCCATTAACCAATTTCTCACTAACCCCCCTCCTTCTCTCCCTTTCCCACCTCTCTAACAGTAATCAAACTTCTGTTCTTTCCTTCTGAAAGTTCAATATATTATCATGATTGTCATTTGTTTGTGTGTTGTTTTGTTTGTTTCTTTCATTCTTTTACTCCCACTTACAAATGAGGACATGTGATATTTGTTTTTCTGTTTCTGGCTTGTTTGTTTCACTTAACATAATTTTCTCCAAGCTCATCCATGTTGCTGAGAATGGCAGAATTTAATCCTTTTTAATGGTTGAGTAATATTCCATTGCATGTTTATATAACGTTTTTCTTATCCAGTCATCTATTGATGAACATTTAGGTGATTCCCTATGTTGGCTATTGTAAATACAGCTGCAATAAACACGGGAGTACAGGCATCCCTCTGATATGGTGATTTCCATTCCTTTGGGTGTATACCCAGAAGTCAGATGGCTGGATCATATGGCAGTTCTATCTGTAGTTTTTTGAGAAACCTCCATACTGTTTTCCAGTATGGTTGTACTAATTTACATTCCCATCAGCAGTGCACAGTTCTCCTTTTTCCTCATCTTTGTCAGCATTTGTTATTCTCTGCCTTTTTGATTTTTTAAAAAATAAGTACGTATCAGGGTAGACTAGAGTGAGGAAAAACATATACAGTTTTTTTTGTTGTTGTTGTTGAAACACAGCTTGGAACAAACTTCTGGAAGCCAATTTGACAAAATTATCAAAATTTTATACATTATTTAAATTTTATACATTCTCTGCTCAGTGGCTTTAAATGATCTTACAAAGGTGTCACAATTCTCAAAAATATACAGCTTTTCTTCAAAATTTAAGCAACCCAAATAATTCTGAATAGGTACTTGCAAGAATAAGTTGTATATTATTTAACATATATTTAATAAGTTAAAAGAATATGTACATTCAAAATATATGGTGAAATGTAAATAAACATGTTTTACCAAAATACAAATACACAATATTTCTGGGGTGGACAGACTGCTGTTAGGCTTGGTGATAAACCCTGTCCGTAGGTTTTCTTATCTATTGGAATATTTTTTTTTAAATAGATGCTATGATTATCCCCATTTTTCATATAAGAAGAACGAGGATTAAAAAAATATTAAGTAATTGGTGCAAGTCACTGAGCTAGTAAAATGTGGAGTCAGGTTTTTAAATTAGGTCTGCCAGAATCCACAACCCATGCTTTAAGCTGAGCAATACTGAAAAAATAATTAACATGTAAGTTCCTCATAACCTCATTTACCAATTGAATATAAATAACTACATATATCATAGAGTTTTTATGAATATCATCTTTGATAATGTACATAAAGCATTTAGTACACTATCTGAAAGACAGCATGCATCAGTAAATGTTACCTCTACCAGCAGCAATAATTGCCACTCCATATTACTTCCCAAGCTTATGCATTCTTGTATCTGCTTATACATTCTTGTATCTGCTTATAACTCAAACTTGGAAGTGTGAGGTGGCAGGCAAAATGAGGAAATTAAAAAGCATTTTTTTTGGCTGATAATAGACTCAGATATAGACTGGCAAAATGTTGTGATAGTGCCCTGGCTTCATCTAAGAACATTATTGCTTATATTCAAAGTGAGGACAAAATAAAATTAAAAATAATAAACAATTACTGGTAGGTATCAAGCATTTAATCTTTTCACTTAGTGTTACTTTATAAGCCTTAGTTATGATTCTTTTCATTAATTTAGTTCTCATCCTTTGCATGTTTTATCCTGAAATATTTCCACTTTCCCATTTATTCATTATAACTCATTATATAATAACATATTAATGGTCTTTGAAATTAAAAATAGTGTTTATAAACAAGAGTTCTAGTTACAATTTGCTTTTTTTATGTTGTACTTCTGCATCTCCATAACAACACTACTATAGATGTGTTTGTGTTTCAATGCGTGTATGCACTAATTGTGTGTACACGGTTCACATAATTTGTAAAGGAATAACGCTCTTTATCCAGTTTAGCTTAGGGACATGGTGAATATATACATATACACATCTCGTATCTTGCAAAGATTATTTCTACAAAGGTTCTATTGGTCTAGTTTTCTACAAGTGCAGTTCATTCAGTATCACTAGTTATTCTGTTTGACATTTTTACTTTTATATTCTTTCATGTATTATATTTCTTATATTTTATTTCTTGTATTGAATTTCTATAACTATATTAGTATGTAATGCTTAAAAATGAAATTCACTTTTATATCTTCAAGGGTATCTTATTTCCTCAAAACTTTGGGGGATATTCTTAAATATCAAGAATTTAAAAGACCAAGCCTCTTTATAAGCATACAATGGGAAGAAAAAAAAGCACAGCAGGACAAAAACAATTAGTTCTATATAATCATCTCCGTCTGCTGCCTATAAATCACCAGCTTCCTGGTCATACACCTAGTGAAAACTAAATCAGGTGCAGAATGCCTAGTAGCTGATCCTGGCAGATGAGTTGATGTGGAAAATACCGCAGCTGGAGATCACTCACATCATCACTGGTATCTATCAACTGTTTCTGCTTGGCTAATTACAAAATAAAGCACTAACATATTTTACATATTTTCATTAACAAATCTAATAGCAAGTCATGTTTCAAGTGCAATATCCTGTTTGCAGGGTTCTTTAACTAGTTTCTTAAGAAAAATGCTGAAAACTGTAGTTTGATTTTTTTTTCCCTCCATTTGTTTCTCTTGGAGATGTGCAATGTTTAGTATACAAGTTAGAATATATTTTTTCTAAATAGTATTTCATTTCTATTTACATAATAAATTTTATTAAATTACATATTTATTTATGTAGGCTTGTTGTAAACATTCTTTCCCCTTCATATTATTTCATATTATAGTTAGAAAACTAGGCTAATCATTTTTCTAAGCCAATACAACAATTATTTTTCTCATATTTTTCTGGAAATCCTTGAAATCCTTGAATATTTTTTGGATTACTTAAAATTTTTCTATAAACTTTTAATAACTTTCTTTTGTAATTTTTTTTTCTGTTAAAATGATCTAATCATATGAGATATGGCAGCTGGTTCATGGCAAGGTGTGTTATCTCTATTGTCGAGGTATTTTTACTCTCCAAATTTTACTCTAAAACTCTTGAAAAATACAATTAAACACTACATTTTTGCTAACAATCTTATAGAAAATACATCTTTGAGAGATTTAGTTAAGTTAATATTTCAGAAGACGCACAGTCATCTGATTGAGCCCTAAACATTAGCAAGGCTGTGATTTTTGTCTTTGGCCCCAGGTTAAATCTCTGAACTACAAAACTCTAGAGTAATAAATTTGTATTTTTGAGCCATTAAAAGAATAAAAAAAAGAAAGGAAAGAAAGGTAAAAAAAAATGCAAAATAGTAGACATAACTAAATACCAGTGACAATTTATAAAACTAACAGTTCAAAAAAATATCATGAACAGAAAAGTGATTCTAGGAATAACTGCCATAAGAAATTTTGGAGGAAAAAGGGTAATTGTGTGTTATTTTGGATTATTTATGTAAGTTTGATGTAAACATTCTCTTCCCATCATATTATTTACTATCAGAGATAGAAAATTAGGCTAAAGTAATCATTTTTCTAAACCAATATAGTAATTATCTTTCTCATTTTACCTGGAAATCCATGAAATAGACTTTCACATTCAACTTTCATTTATAATACGTCAACCTCAAGTCAGTGTCAAAAATGATTTTGTTCTCCTACAGGAAAATATCAAATAGATCATGAGGAAAATTGAATAGGAAATGTTCTCTGTTATAATTGGGCCAAGAATTAAAATTTATTGCGGAGTAGCCAGATTTTTTTTTTCTTATATCTACACAAAATAAATAAAACCACTGTGATAGAAAATGGTATGTTTCAGAGGGGCTGGGAAATAACTATCTATTAAAAAAATTTCCATAAAAAAATGGATAAGGTTTTTAAAATATGGGGGTCTGTTTTCTTCTCTTCTATTCACAGAGATTAAACAAGTTTATTTGAAAGCCTTTCTAATATCCTGAAGTTATACCATCATAATGTTTTAAAAGAAATCAATTAAAGTTATTTAATCTATATGTGTAGATTTGTTCCTTCAAATTAGATGTGTTAAACCACATAGATTTAGGACACCAGAAAATTTAAATATTCAACTATCAAAGTTAAGCTTGGGAAAATATATTTTCATTATATAAGATATTGAAATAGATATAATCATTTAGTAAAAAAAAAAAAAAAAAAAGAAGTACCTTTTGTGTACCATGTATAGAACATGCAAGGATCTTCTTTCTTCTCTTTTACTTCCTTTTGCTTTCCGTGGAATTCTATTTAAAGCCGTGTGATCTTTATGTTCAGATCAGCCCCGCAGGGCTGTTGAACAAAATGAATAATGAGCCCAGTGGGATCTGACCAGCTATGTCTCCATTTGTCATGCTGAAAATTAACTGAAAAAGTGGGAATTCGTAATAAAACTCTACAACTTTAGAGTGTTGGTCTCTATCAGTAGGAATTGACAACCATAAAATATCTAATGTGTTATGCAGGATCTGAACTTAAGTTTAGCTGGTTTATAGATTCATTTAAAAGATTTTTTATATGATTCCACACATTCTGAAATACTGTGTAAGTGGACAAAAGGTGAATAAATGCCTTCAGCAGACTATAGCAATGACATGATTATTCTTATAATTTGCTGAAAATCCATAGGCTATACATTCACTATTGCTAACATTTGAATAAAAACTGAAGTTGTGAACTATTACTCATATTATGTCAATATCTCAGGTGGTTTCTGTCACATGTAAACAGATAAACACTGCATATTTCACTAAAACTTTCTTTACAACTGACTGATGGAGGGCTATTTAAATTTTAATTATATGATTGAATTTATACAAATTTTATTTCATCCTGATTTATTTAATTTTGTTTTCTGTATTATAGAATTTGATTTTTAATGATAATATTATCAACTCATAAAATACAAATTATATATATAGACATATATACTTATAGAAGAAATAAGAAAAGCCCAACACTAATCAGAAAATATTTAACATGGACCAGAGAGCAAGATATTGGTCATCATAAGCAAGTGTTACTTTTAACAGGTAAAAAAACCAAAAAAACAAACAAAAACGCAATAAACACATGGATACTTCTAAAAACTTTGTGGAAAGTTTTGTGTTATCTTTCAATTCTACTTTTTAAGAGCTTTTTGAAGTACCATCCTACATATTTTCTTTCTTATTAGCATGATTTTATTTTTGAAATACAATCTGAACAGTTTTTAAAAGTAGAAAGCATCAAGAATAAAACATGCTATCTATAGAAGAGCAAACTGTAAGTTCCTTATTGCATGTTACATTCAAATCACAATCATTATGAAGTAAGAAACAAACATACCCAGAAAAGTATTTCTAAGATAAATCCCACTGGGGTAATTTGACATTTAAAGTGTTTCATGAGTATTCACTGTTTTAGAAAAAGCCTACCTTAGTAAACACATTTCGTGTATGTGTCATTAAATGTATAAAATTTCTGCTTTTAACATAAATTGAGCTTTCTTTTGAAGTGAGGATTATGTTATAGATTATTTTCTGGCATACCCTGTTCTTTTGATTTCTTTCCTTTTTGTTTTAACTTTTCTTAACTATTCTTTTATGTAATAGTCAACTGTAGATCTACTTTTAGGAATGCAAACATACACAACGCTCAATTTTTCACATGTACGTTTTCACATTTTACATTTTTAATATTAAAGATGCTTTGATCAAAGGCATTAGTTTTATATGAATCTGAAAATAGTATTTCAGTGACATTGGCAGAGAACATTATATTATAGAATATGTGTAGCAAACTGCTCATGAACTCAGGCTCAACCTGTTTTTTCAGGAATGGGTTCCAAATGATAAATATCTGCTAAGTCTGAGCAGGCCTAGAAGAAGACAATCAGAGTCCTAAACAATGAAAAAGTTATATTACTCCACAATCTCCCCCATTTGTTGTTGAAAATAATACAAAATAATAAATAGGTATATGAAATAACAAAAAAGTTGTTATTTCTCATTATGATAAATAGTCCTTTGGTTTATATTTCATTACTGGTTACCTAAGTATGTGCCTAATTAGATTACTGATTATTTCAAGCTCTGTCTGAATTCTACCTGTGGAAAATACTTAGCAAATGCATATATAATAATGTTTAATAAGATTAATATGTTTCTTTCAATTATACTTAAATGTTCTCTCTTTGCCACTCCTGGAAATTGATATATTGCTGTTCAATAACCAGTTGCCACAACAACTTTGCTAGAGTTTCATTTTCCTTTATGCCATGTAATTTCGCTTCATAAAAAATTAATTTGGATGATCTTCATTGCAGTAAAGTAAAAGTGAGTCCTCAACCTAATAGCATCTATAAAATGCTTAAGTGGTCATTTGTAAAACTTTTTCTTGCTTAACAAGCAAATTTGTAATTTCATTACCTATTGATAACTGAGAAGTCATAGAGAGCATGTTTGTTGCTGTAAGAACTGAAAGATTCAGGAAAGGAAAGTATATCTGTACTGTCAGAGTAAGGATCTCCAAAAAATATATCTTTTATAAAAGCATTAAGACACTGGCAAATATTGTCAAAAACTTTTTCAGAATTCTGCGAATTAAATAAATGCTTACAACACTCTGAGGAACATTCATTCAAAACAAGGTCTGTATAACAATCTCACTAATCTCAGCAATCTTAAGTAATAAGAGCCAGCTTCTTGGTATTTAACTTTATTTCCATCCCACTTTACTCCGATGCATGGTGTTCTTGAAAACGAGCAGCTTTGTGACTATGGCAGCTATGAAAACCAGTAGCCTAGGAGCCCCTGGAGAAGGCAGAATGGGTTTGGAACTTTCCCCAAATTGTCCAAATAATGGTTTCTCTACTTAACCTGCCTGGAAGCTTTCTGGAAAAGCCCCATTGACAGGGTTTGTTTTTTTAAGTAATCTAATTTAGAGCTGGCTCAGAGGGGAAACTCCCCTATATGCAGTACCTTTGTGTAAAATAACCTAAAATATGGTTAAACATTGCAGCAGTCTGTGGCAGGATTACTAGTATAGAACTCAAAATAAATATTAGCCAAATAATATTAAAAGGAAAATCTAGAAAGTGATATGTGCACATGGGGCATTGAAAAGCTCTGATGTATTTCTGGGTGTCTACAAGGTCAAGTGCTTGTGTTGAGCTGTACGCTCTCCCAGAAAGACTTAAGAAGCCCCTAAACTCTCATTTCTGACAATCATGAGGATCTTCGCCAGCAGAAAATAAAAGATAAGGCAGAGCTGGAAACTGCTGAGTATTGACACGTGCTCCAACACACAGAGGGAGTCTCTTGGCAAAGGGTTGGAGACATTGATTCAAGGCATTCAAGAAAACCTCTGACCAATCCTTAGCAGGGTAGAGACTTCACTGGCCACACATGAGAAAGAATACAGACTTCATTGAATTAGTCCAGGGAGGTCACTAAACAAAGCAAAGAACAGCAGCAGCAGCAGCAATAACCACAACAACAGAAAGAATAACAAACAGCAACAAGAACAAACCCTGAGGGGATCTGATTCCCAAAGTAGTCTAATTCTAATTTTAAAATGAGAAAGAATACTATGAACATTTTTATACCACCAAGTTAGATAACTTAGATTTAATTCCTAGAAAAACAAAAATTACTGAAATCAACTCAGGAAGATAGACTTGTAACTGGTAAGAAGGATAAATTAGTAATTTAGAAATTTCTCAAAAGAAAATCCTAGGCTCATATTGCTTCACTGGTAACTTCTACAAAATATATATTTTTTAAAAAATTACCAATCTTTCACAAAATCTTCCAAAAATTTGAAAAAGAGGAAATACTTCCTTACTCATTCTATAAGGCCAGCATTATCCTAATACTAAAACCAGACAAAGATATCAAAAGAAAAGTACTGAAAAATAGTGTTTATAAACATAGATACAAAAATATACCCTTAATAAAGTGCCAGGTGCCGTCATTGGCATCTGGTGAGGGGACTTCTTGCTGCATCCTTCCACTGTGAACAGGGCAAAAAAGAGAGGAAGGCCATGTCCTCACATGGCAGAAGAGTTCACAGGGCAAAAGGGCTTAGCCAATTCCTTCAAGGCCTTTTATAAGGCTACCCATCCCATTTAGAAGGGCTCTGTCTTCATGACTTAATCACCTCCTTAAGGCCCACCTCTTAATACTATCATATTTGAGTCTTAGGCTCCAACATATGACTTATGAAGGAACACATACATTCATACCATAGTAGCGATGATAAAATTTTTTTTTGGAAATCGATAGCGGCGATGATTGCACAACAATGTGAATATACTTAATGACAGTGAATAATACATGTAAAAACGACAGGAATGGTAAATTTTATTTAATGTATGTTTTACCACAATAAAAAAAAAGTATATTAAAGGGAACACTAATATTTAATTTTGTGGATATAAATCAAAGTGAGAATATTCTTTTCAAACACCCATGGTAGAGTTTTAAAAAGAGACCTTTTACACAGTTACAAGGGAATTACCCAAAATTTCAACAGAAATTAATTATATTACTAAACATGTTTTTCATAATTACAAATACATTAAATTAGAAACAAAAACCAGAAAAATCCCCCTCAAAATAATAATTTTAAAATAAAAAGTAAAGATTTAAACAGATATCAATTAAAGGAAGAAATCATAGGATATATACAAAATTTATTTAATGTTTAAATCTTTGTGGGCTCATTAAGGCTTTTAAATTTATTATCATAGCTAATCTCCATTAGACCTTCATAACCTTGTGGGCTACCTTAGAATGTATACCGATCTAAGGCTGGCCTTTTGGCTCACCTGGCTAACATCAACGTCAAGGGTTCCTATTCCCGTACTGGCCAGCACTTCCCACCCCTCCCCACCCAAATATATATATACTGATATATACATCAATACAAAAATAGCCAATGGGAAAATTAAAAGCTCCAGACAATATGAACAGAAATAACTCTGAATATATAATAAAAATATGGCAAGTTTAATTAGAGTTAAGGTAAAAGTAAGTATTATGTTTAGTGAATGGACTGAGATGGAGCACACATACACATCTTCCCATTACTGAGTGCTAATCATGTGTTTGGCACTATTATTACTGTTTTACACTCATCATTTTTGGTACTCATAATCTTGTAAGCTATCATAAGATACTTTTGGCAGCTGGCAATGGGCGAGGGGTACCAACCTCAAACTGGCTTAAACAATAAGAAAATTGATTTGCTCACAAACTTAATCTAGAGATTTCAGAATCAACTCAATCCAGGCTCTCAAATTCCAATTACACGTGAGTGTATTTTATTCTTTCCCAAATGTCAAGTTGATATCGATATGTCTGCCGCTGACCCCCAGCATCACATCTTCTAACACAAAGGAGAGAAAAGAAAAATTTGCTTGGGGAGCTTTCCAAGAAGTGCCAGGAGAGATTTTCTTACTCTGCAACATCCAGCAAATCTTCTCACCATGACTACTTGGTCCAAGCTGTACCAGAGGACCCATCCTCAGCTAATTATTAACAAGGGAGATGAGGTTGCCCTCAAGCCACTAAACTGTTCCCTTGGAGAGGCAAATGAGATCACATTTCCTTGATTGGCATGATCCGTGAGGACCAAACATTATTTGATTAGAAAAGTGGTCTCAGTGACTGGATATTGTGTAGGCATTCTAAACTGCCCTCTGCAGGTATGTATTGTTATTATAATATTTTATAAATAAGGTTTACTATGTTCATTAAGGTCAGTCACTTTTTGATGAGACTGAGGTTTGCAATCCATTCTGTTCATGCTAAAACCTACCTCCTCACTATATAAATGTGTGGTATTTTCTAATTATTAGTCTTTCCTCACAGAAGGGTTGATGAAGTCTTACAGCTATCTGAGGGCTAACATTGAAGCTTTATTCTACCTAATTTCTGTTTGTCTTTGAAATTCAGAATGTCTGGGAATATTTGCAATTATCAGTAAACACTGTATGTCAAACAGAAATTTAGAATTCTCACTATTTAGAAGTTTGTGTGGTGGTTGTGCTTCTGCAACTATGACAAAACCTCAACTTTAACTCTTAGTTCTTTGTTCACAATATAACAACATGCTGTGTTGAGTTTCCCTTAGAATTTCTTGTGTCCCATCTCTTTGGCAAATTCTATTATTTTTGTCTGTGATTTCTTATTACTTTCCTCAGTAAAGCAAACATTAGATCTCCTAGTAATGTAGAGTAGAGCCCCCAAAGTCATGTGTAAATACTATGTGATCTCACAGGTCACACTATTGGTCCTCAAATGTAAGCCTTTGTATCCCCTGGACACAGACTTGCTAGGTAATCATTCATCTACATTTATCTATTCAGGCTTTTAAATGTTTTCTGATAGTAATTATTTTTATTATTAATAGCTTCTTGAAAAAACAGGCTTTTCTTCAGTCAATGGGATGCAGGATGGAGAATTGGCTCACATCTAGAAATTAAACAAATAATTGCCACTTTTCCTTGGAGTGGTTTCTCTCAGCTTCCTCATCATCCATCACTGATTTTCTTTTGATTTTTATGAATTAATCAGTATCCTGTTGGTTTCCCAAATCATAGTTCTCCACAATTCTGTCCTATCTCTTAATTTTTTGAGAGGCCAGACATCTCCTGGATGTCATCATGACTTTGTAGCCCATTATGAGAATTGCACCCACCTTTATTCTGATTTTGAAATGCCAACTGTCTTCTGTGCTTTAGAATTCCATTTACCTCGGTACTATCAGAATTCCCAGGACTATCATAATAACATCTCTTGCCATCAGCTCTTATGTATAATAGATAGTGCCACCTCTGAACTTTTCAAAGAAGCTGATGACCCTCTCACTGGTGAATTTCATACCATTCTGTTAAGTGAACTTTCCCACAGAACACAGTCAGCAGATGGATTTCTGTTTATTCACCAGAGTTTTGAAGACAGTATACAGCAAAAGCTTATTTTTATTCTGTTAAGGAACTCACAAATATTTTGACTTTCTTTACCAAAATATTCTCTCTGACATTCCGTTTCATAAAATTCTTAACCATCTTACGTGTCTTCTAACATGCACCGCTGTCTGCTCAGAATCTTTCCTAATTAACTCATGGTCATCTATTTTTTGTTTGCTATTCCATAAGCATATTTTTTCTTGTGACTATTATTCTTATACTGTTAAACTATACTTTACAGTTGGTATTAAAAAAAACATGTTTACCACAAAGAATGTCAGCAATGCAGAAAACTACAAATAAAATAAAAAATACCAAATTTCGCTTCTCAAAATTAAGTCATAAATATCAAACGAACATACAATTAGAAAAGTAAATATTTTAAAGATAAAATCGCTTTTCTAAACTTTTATATTAAAGAAGCAAATACATCCAGTATAATTCAAAATCTTAAACATGCAGATAAATAAACTTTTATGTATGTATACTCCCATGTAGCTTATACCATAGATCTAGATATAATATAAGAAGCATTTTTTATAAAACTCAATTAAGGATAAATATTAATTAAATCCAATTTTAAAAGATTAATAAAGGGAAATTTAAACATTTTATAAATTTTAAGCACTAGAAATATTATCTTTTTAAAAATCTTACTTTCAGGTTAAGAGAAGCAATAGCAACATTAGGATTTGGATCATTACTATTTATAAACAATGTTCCAGTTTTAGATAGATTCAAAAACAAATGGGATATTAAAGATGAGTCCATTAATATTCCCACATTTCTTTCTAATTCTTTCTAATTATTTTCTCACTCACTTTCAATATTGTTAACTATTAATATTATCATATAATCAAAATGCATAATATTTATATTCTGTATTACCATAATACCCACAGTTGTCTAAAAAAGTATTCAATAAATTTATAGAAATAAATAACTTAGTTAAGTCTTAAAACCAATCATTTGACCTAGATTTCTCTATTCCTGAAATGTTAATATTCTCTAATTTGGCTGGGTTTTGCCAACAAGCATTTGATTTTCCAAGAAGTACTTATGAGTGATGTAGTTCTGAATTTAATCATATTTCTTAATGTTTGTCTCTTGACTTTATATTGCCTGACATCCTGGTGGCTTCATACGCATATTATATGTTTGTATCATCTTTTTTAATTTTTTTTTTAGAATTTTGTAAACATCTCTCTGGTTTCTGGCACTCACGTTGCTTTCAAGAAGTGTAATGTCAGCCTGATTTCCCTCCTTCACAGGCTATTTGAATTGTTTTTCCTGGCTGCCTGAAGAATATTTTCTACATTCTTGAATTCTAAAAATGTAGTTAGGAATGCCACATTGCTGAACATTTCATGCCAAAAATATTTTATATGATACTTATGGCTAATCTAATACAGAGCTCTCACACTTCTTCCTGCTTCCCTTCTTTTTACCCTTTTATTATTTTATTATTTGTAGTAGTATCTTACACATCCACACACATGGTCCTTAAATTTAGTGCTAATTTTGTTGTAGGACAATGTTCTTGTATTGTGACTTTGGGAATGTGTCTATATATCAAGTGACCTAATTTAGGTGTACCAATTATTCTTATCCTTGATCTTATTTTCCTTCACATTTATCTTCTTTCTAATATTATTTATCATTTTAATGAGTATTTGTTATCCATCACTGAATTAAAAACACCTGCAAAAACTCAACTGAATACAATAATAAGCACTTATTTCAGCTCATACTTCTGTAAATTGGCCGGTTGTTGGGTGATCTGGGTTGGGTGATCTTATCCTGCTCCTGGGACACATTGTTCTCATGTTACTGTTCAAAAGCACAAGAGAGCAAGTGGAAACATGAAAGACACCTTAAATACTAGACTGAAAATTGCCTAGGAATCAAAAAGTACAAAAATGAATTCTCTCCTATTAGTGACATAAATTGCAAACTCAAGAAAGAATACAAGAGAAAGGGATCAGAGCCAATGCTGTGATATGTCCTGAGACATTTTCTCTATAATACCTGTGATTTTCTTATATATATATTTTTAAATATATATATATATATATATATTTTTTTTTTTTGCTGTTATTGACCATTGCATTATTAGTAATGGTATTTTCCTCTACACTGAGACTTTTCAAATTCTATTTTTATCTTTTTTGAATAATTATGTTGTTGAGTTCTCAACTTATTAAATGTTTTCCATCTTGAAACACATGTAGGGAAGTATTTCCTGTGCCTTGGATTTGATTGGATTAGAAGAGCTTCAGCTAATGCTGTGTATAAGACTACCTACCCACTTTAATAATGTTCATACTATTCTTAGATGTTCTCTAATGGTATTTCACTTTCTTCTTGTCTGTATTCCATACCCACAGGTACAAACTCAGTCTTCGTATCCACACACTCAAGACTTATGCCATAAAATATGTGTGCATTCACAGAAGATCAGTCAAAATATGGATATAATGTATTTATAAATAAATTAATTTTTCTAAGAATAGCCATACATTTATGATGCTTTATTAAAACTCAAGAGCATTTTCATATTTCCTCCATGTGTTGTTCACACAGTATCAAAAGGATATTGATTATCATCCTATAATATCAAACCAAAAAGCTTCTGCACAGCAAAGGAATCAATCAGCAATAAAAAGACAACCTATAGAATGGGAGAAAATATTTGCAAACTATACCTATAACAAGGATTAATATCCAAAATATATAAAGAACTCAAACAACTATACAGTAAAAACAAACATAAAACCCAAATAATCCAATTTAAAAATGGGCAACGGAGATGAATAGACATTTTTTAAAGGAAGACATACAAACAGCCAACAGACACATGAAAAAATGCTCAGCATCACTAATCATCAGAGAAATATAAATCAAAACCACATTGAGATATCATCTCACCCCAATTAGACTGAACACATTATTTAAAAAAAACAAGAATAAGAAATGCTGCTGAGGATGCAGGGAAAAGGGAACTTTTCTACACTATTGGTGGGGCTGCAAATTAGCACAGCCATTGTGGAAAACAGTATGGAGGTTCCCCAAACAACTATAGATAGAACTACCTTATGATCCAGAAATCCCACTACTAGGATTATATCCAAAAGAATGGAAATCATCATGTCAAAGGGACACCTTCATACTCATGTTCATTGCAGCTCTATTTACAATAGCCAGAATATGGAACCAACCTAAGTGTCCATCAATAGATGACTGGATAAGGAAAATGTGGTATATAAACACAATGGAATACTACTCAGCCATAAAAAAAATTTAAAAAAATACTGCCATTTGCAGCAACATGGATGAGTCTGGAGAAAATTACGTCAAATGAAATAAGCCAGACAAGGAAAGGGAAATAATGCATGTTCTCACTCATAACTAGGTAGAAAGTAAGAAAGAAAGAAAAAAAGGAAGAAAGGAAGGGAGGAAGGAAGGAAGGAAGAAGGACCACAATAATACATTGAACTTTCAGAAGGAGAGAGCAAACCTAAACCTAGAGATGGCAGGGAGGGAGGGAGGGGGGTTGGGGAATGATAGGTCAGGTAAAGGGCATAAGGAAAAATCATGATTTGTAATAAAAAATATGCTAATAATAAAAAAATAGAAATTTAAAAAATTATGTATAGAGGATATATCCCTATCTTTAAAAATCATTTTAACATACATGTGTGTTTGTGTGTATGTGTACATATATATGTATGTGTGAGTATAGTAAATTCTGAGGCATAAATAATATAGATATTTGATTATAATTAGCTGGACTGTAATAGCAGTGCACCAAATTGCCCAGCATCTCTGAAGGTGTCAGCGGTAATCTACTGAGCATATTCTGCATCTAGTGTTTAAAACATTACTGCCATCTGTTTATTGTCATTTAAACAAAGTCAAGCACTCTTTATTAGATTATAGATTCCTTTAACCTTTCACACATTTTGCATCAAATTTGAATAGAACTTAGTATCAGTAACATATTCATCTATTGAATCAAGCAAGTATTGGGGCAATTTTATTTTTTTCTAAACTGTGTATTAATATTTTATTTGTTACTTAAAATCATGCAGGTATTAAAAATCCTAAAATTTATAGCCATGCCTAAGGTCCTAAATAACTAGGTCAGAAAATAAAGAGATTGGAATATATCTTGTGTTTAAACAAAAGAAAAATCTGTCATGCCACAAATATTCACACTATAAGCCAAAGAGAAATAGACACTTTTAGAGCTCACAGTGTGAGCTTTCAGCATCAGAGTATGTCATGTTATGCCATTTGGGATTCTATTTTACTTTTAGAATATTCCACAGAATAAGAAAATATTTGAAATCATCTAAGCTTTATCCTTATTCAGTTTCAACTATAAATATAAATTTAATATAATCATTATACATATTTGTGTATACATGTTTATGCCTAAATCTATCTATTATTTATCCATATAGCTACCTGGCTGTGAAATTAATTAGAGGCAACTATTAGGTACTGTAAATAGATTCAAGAAAGAAAAAAGACATATGCAGAGGATTGTCAATGGTGCTTTTAAATAAAAGATTCTTATCACTAACATGAAATAAAGAGTTGTTTCAAATGCAAAATTAAAATTAGTATCCTTGAGAATAATTCTTAGCTACTTGGGTTTATTTTTTTCTATATGAGTTTATGTATCGTTATTCTAAATACAAGTTGATTTTAATGACTGGAAAACATATCAGTCTAAGAATAAAAAATGTGATTAAATAGATTTGATTTTATTATTTTTAAGGAATATGTTTTTTGGCCCCATTTTCATGTTATAATGCATGGTGATAAGGCATTGTATATAGCAGTTATATGGAAAACATTAAAGAGAAAATAAAAAATGTACACCACTTAGAAATGATCAAATCAATAGTGTATGCACAATGTTTCTAAACTGGTTAGAAATTAATTACATAGATCAGATATAGAGAAAGATACTCTTACCCATATAACTTTTTCTAGTGGAATCCATTTATTCTCAAGATCTCACAATGAAGGACGAGTTTATATAATGTAGTATGAGAGAACTCTGGATACAGAGTTCTCCTATGGAGGAGATTCCACAAGTTCAAATCCAGGCTCTACCAATTGTCTATTTATGCATGTAAACTTGGGCTACTTGATTATGTCCTTTAATTCTTAGTTTCTATATCTATTATATGGGGTTAATGATGGTATCTGCTCTCTACAAGAGTCCCTATGAGAATTTGAATAGATTGCTTTATGGAAAGCACTTAGAAAATTACCTGGTGCAAAAGTAATGCTTAATAAATTATACAAATGAAATGTTTTTCCAGGGAATAAACAGGTGGGTGATATAAATTACAAGGAAAATATTTTGGAAAGTGATCTATTGTTTTAGTGGAACTTCCCTTGTTCCTTTTGGAATCTAGCAGATGACAGTAATACTACATTTCATAGTAAATGTACACTTAAAAACCCAAGAGAACTTTCTAAAATTCAGCTTTAGACTAGATAGTATGTAGTATGGATGAGAAATTTGTACATTACCTCTTAGATACTTTGAAAATGATACAATATAGCCAGAAAATAATAATGCAAGAGCTATAATATATAGAAATCGTTTCAACTTAACATTCTCAAATTTCAAATAAAGTGAAAAAATTAAATACTTCTTACAGGAGGGAAAATGTAGCATTACTTTAAAAATAATGAAAATTGATAGAAACACTTACATATTATATTCTTTGAACCTGAAAAGAACCATGAAACATAACCAGTGAATAACAGCAGCTAAACCCTAATTTACCTGGTTTATTCTCCTCAGAATCTCCACAAAGAACAGGTGGAATGCAGAATAGGAAATATCTATCCATAACTACTCCATTTTCAAGAATTATTTATAGAGCTTTGAAAAGAGGAATATAAAATTAGATCCTTTAGTTTCTATTGATAAAACAAAATTATTCATTGATTTATTCTTTATGCATAAACAATAATAATAGAGGGACTGTCATGATTTTAGCTAAGACCAGCCCCTTTCCTTGTTTTTACATCTCATCCACTCACACCTCCTCACGTACATTGCCACAATGATTCTTCCCTCTCTGTCTCTCTATCACCTGTTCTGTCTTTTGAATCATTCATACCAGTATGCAAAGAAACTATATATTCCATCTTTAAAAATTACCTGTTCTGATCCCATGTTCCACTTCAGCTTCTGCTCCATTTATCTCCTTTTTTTTCTAGGAAAGCTCCTTAAAAGTGTAGTGTATAATTACTCTCTTACTTCCACTTCCGGTAGTTGCTGTCTGTAAAGCTCAACCTAAACTCCCCTTTCAAATTCACCAAAAACCTTCTTGTTTGCAATTTCAATTATCCATTTACAGTAATCTCACTTTACCTATTAGGAACATTTTATATAGTGTATCACACTATTTCCCTTGAAATACATGCTTCACCTACATTCTTGGACACAGATCTCACCCTTAAATTTGGAAGTATCCCTGAGCTCAGTTCTTCAACATTTTTTAAATCTATTCTAACTCCCTAGACTGTCTCATGTAGTCCCATTATTTAAATGTCATTTGAAAGTTTTTGTTTTCTAATGTGGAGAAACAGCCATTTCAGATATAAGGATCATGGTAAGATTTTAATTGGAAACTACTGGTTTTACCACCAAATTTAACCTTGTACTGTGTCAGCAGTAATGTTGTTCTAAAAGCACAAACTATGAGGTCAATGCTAAGGATGTCATTTAAACAAATAATTTTCTGCACTCAATTTTTTGTTGTTTACCATATTTTGGTTCCTGGCTATGTGAGAAATATATTCCAAACTGAATTTCAAGTATCTGATGAATACAGAATGTGGCTTTTATAATAAAACATGTGGCCCAATTTGGATTTGAGGGTGAATTTTGAAGACTGCACTATTGTTTTTTGCATTTGGTATTTGTTTTTGCTGCAGAGCCAACTAGAATTACATTTTCAAATGAGAATTGGCTTTTATGTCCTCTCTACTGCTATTCATGCACATCCTATGAATTACCAGAATCAAAGCCAGTTGCACTCTAATATTACACACAGTTACCAGGGCCTCCCTCTGATGTCCTAGCCAATAGCAGTGCCCTCCCAGGCAGCAGGCCTTGCTTCTAATCTTATTGCCATCCCTTCCCCCTTTTCTATATTAGCATCTTCTACATTCTTTTCCTTCAGGATCTTTCTAGGTGACTAAGTAGTTCAACCCAAATAAGCTAATGTATGCCAAGGTTTAAGAATATAAGGTATTATGATTTCAGTATATTAATATTTTAATAGGATTTTTTGATTAAAAATACAGAAGTTTGAATAATAGCATTAGTTTCTACAGGCTAAGAAGAAAGAAAAGAAGAAAAGAAAATTCTTGACAATACTGTACTGTATACTTGAAATTTGCTAATGATCTCACCACTTACCCACAAAATGGGTAACTATGTGAAGTGCTGAAAATGTTAATGATCTTGACATTTTACAGTGTATACATTTACAGTGTATAAAATGGTTACAGTGGTAACCATTTTACAGTGTATACATATGTATATCTAAACATCACATTGCATACCTTAAATATATATGATTTTTATTTGTCATGTATGCCTCAATAAAACTGGAAAAAGAAAAATAAGTGAGGATGCATTCACTAGTCAAATCACACAATTCAACTATATATATATGTAAACTTTTTTTCTGTGTATATACAAGTACCATATAAAGATATTCTGGTAAAAAATGCTGTCTCCATAATTTAGTTTAACTTTAGAAAAATTATTTGGGTGTATACATACACACGTTTTTATTATTAAAACACATGTCCTTTATATGACTTTCCAAAGAATCACTCATGTCTTTTCATTGAACTGACTGGAGTGATTAGTTTAGAAATATTACTTTCAGTGTGATATCTCACTCTCATTTATGAGGTATTGTGAAGAATGTTTGTTAAATAGAACAGGCAAGATTTATGATCTGATTCTCCCTTGCAAATACAATATTTTCTGAAAAATTTAATAAATGGAGATAATAAGACTGTGGTTCATAAATATTAGATATTAAATTTCCAGACTATATTCCAATGCTAAAGTTCTCAAAAGATTCATCTTCTGGCTCAGGATAAAATGCTGTGTTAGAATTCTAGCCATTAGAATAAAAAGTGGGAAAGGAAAGAGATTTACAGTACTGGGAGCCAGAATCTCAAGTTCTTCATGCTTAAGAGCTTAGGTTATTTTTAGTGAGGACTTCATAACACTATATCAACAATTACTGATTTTCTCTTTCTCTCTTTTTCTCTCTTGCTACATATTTATTAATATACTCTATATAACTAGCATACATTTATTATGAATAATTGTACATATACATGTAAATATTATATGTTTTATATGCATATATATAAGACAGAGAGTCTTATAGACGAAGAAAAAATCTTTTATTTTGACCAGTTCAGGGAAGTATTGCAAGTTTAAACTTCTTGGACCAAAAGAATCAGCTATGGTGAATCAGATAAGTTCAATTCCTCAGGGGTCAGGGGGAAGGTCTGAATTTGGACATAATTAATTAAAGGCTTATATCAGCATTGGAGAACCTATTTTCTATTTATCAGTCATTTCCATGCAACACGATAGGGATAAAATTGCAGAAAAATAGGATTCTAAAAATTATATATCAGCCGTCCTCACTCGACCAAATTCCAATAATCACAATCACCACTCAACTCTGTTTAATACCTTTCAAAAAGGATTCGAGTATAAATAATACATTATGGCAATGCATTAAAAAACAACTTCTTGAAATACCAAAGGGATGAGAGAATTTAATCAGAAGAGTGTCTTATTCATTTGGGAGCATCAACTAATCTGACTTATCAAGTTAAACAAATCAAAAGTAGGCATGATATAAGACAATTTTTTCAAAACTATATAATTAATAATATTTTAAAATTAGGTAGGATATTCAAAACAACAGACTTTGGAAAATATAGAAATTCTTTTTTGCTGTTGTTAGCCCGGAGCAGAAATTCCCCAGGAAAGGAAAGAAAATACCCACTTTTAATTTTCTTTCTTACATTTCTCATTTACTTTGAAGCTTTTGAGAAATAAATTAACACTATACTCACGTTTTTTTTGCAGCTGATAATTATAAAGTACATTTTGCTAAATTAGATCTTCACTTAATTCTGTATTAGTCTTTCAGAGTCCTAAACTTTGACTATGATAACATATTTTCTTTCTTTTTCTTTTTGGAAGCTGACCAGTATGGGGATCCAAACCCCTGACCTTGGTGTTGTCAACTCCATGCTCTCCCAAGTGAGCCACTGGCCTGCCCCATATTTTTGTGCAAGATGTTCAAATGCCTTACATACCTGTACTAATGCATTTTTTGCTAATAAATAGATTATGGTCTTTACTACCAAATATGAGATTTTCCTTAACTCACTAATATTCCATGTGTTTACCTAATAAAAGAAAACTCTTTAGAACATGTGTTTGTCTTTATATGTATGTTCCTGTATATGTGTGAATAGTCAACTGACGGATTGGATTTTCCCGGAGGGGAGGGATGTATGGGCATGTATGTACGCGCATGTGTATATAAAACGGTCAGTAGGAGTGTTTTTGTGTGGGTGTGAGAACAGTTTTGTGATGGAACAAAATTACTTGAGATGATTGGTTATATTAGGAAATTGTTTCTAACTAATGTAGTTTACAGCCATTTAAATGTATACTAAGAATCAATTTCATGATGTATATAGAAAATCAAACTATTCCTCTTAGAAGGCTTCATTTTTCTAACATAACTTTGTTTCTTTGTGGAAGCTAGCATAATTCTGCTATAGCTACCATTATGTAGGCTGGATTATTCTGAAGTTAATTCATAGAGACATTATGCCACCTGAATTTCTCAACTTTAGAGATCCCTGTCTCTCATTTTCAGTGTCATGCTTCCAACCCTATTCACTTTAACTTTTTTTCTTGAAGTAAAGGAAGCTATCTGAACCTCACACTGAGTGAGAACAGCTCGCTTCCCATGCTCCAGAAAGAGATATTTTACATGAAGTTGGAAGATGTAGGAGAAAAAACAAATAGTATTTGGTTATGGTTTGGGGTCTTAGAAATAATTGTCTTCCATTGATTTATTTCATACTGATTTGTAAGAATTTTGTATTTATTTGAACCCACTCCTACTCAAAATATATCGGCAGTTGTTAATTCTATTTAAAAGCGTGTACGATAGAAAATAAAAGCGACTCTGTTCTTGTGAAATTGATACATGTAGCTGTGTTTTATAATATTTTATGGAAAATCTATGTCAGGCTGAATCATCTTTATTCTTTTTCTGAGTGGAATACTATATAGAACAATTTTTTTTCTTTATTTTCTATCTACTATATACATATTCATTTTTAATACCAGAGGATCCAAAGGGAGATTACTTCTATACCAGAGCTATGCATGTGGAAGATTTTCCTTATGATTTAAAAAAAAAATTGTTAGGTATTAAATAATGAAAAAACTAACAAACAAAAATATTTCCAGAATAAAATTCATATTTGATGTAGATAATCACAACTATTACATAACTCACAAACCTTTACTTTAGAAGTATATAATGGAACTAAATGGAAAGAAAATATAATCTGGATATTTAAGTACATTATCAATCCCATAGAATATTCATATGGCATACAGATATGCATGCTTTCATTTGAATAAGGACTAATTTTTCTCTTAAATGAATGGACACTTGTTTCTTCCTGATTTTCTAAGAATATGGTGTTTAATTTCTATATTATAAGCAATATTGAGTTTGATTATGTGAAAACTCAGACGACATATAGCTATTTAAGAACATGACTTAAAATCTTACAAGCATTGCAGCAAAATTTTTTCACAATTTTACCTTTAACTTCTGGTGATACTCTGTTAAAAATTGTATTTTACTAACCAACCCCTTTTTGTCATAGATGTTATTCTTCATTTATTTGTACTGCAGCAATTCCAATACTGGAATGTACCACTTCACCCATGGATTTCTGTGAAAACCTCATACTTGTTCCTTCTTGTTTGATCCTAGTACTTGCACCCTGAATCTTCCACGATGCAAATTCATAAAGAAAACTGTAGTTTCTAGATGCCAATCCATGTTAATACCCAAGGTCTCATAAAATGAAACTCGAAATTAGCCAGAAATTTAATTTTCCCTCTTTAATCTGGTGCTTCCTAGTTTAAAATACAGATGATAGATAGATAGATTGATGACAGATGGAGTGTATGTGTGTGTGTGTGTGTATGTGTGTGTGTATATATAGATATATACATATATATGCTAGTCAGTGAGATTCTGTTATACGTGAGAATTATTATGCTTCGAGAGACAAATCCTAAGAATGTGCTAGTTTAGACACACACGAACACCCACACATATACAATCAGCACAAATTATTAGTAGGTGAATAAAATTTCTCAAGGGAAAAACCACTAGAATTTTAAGAGGAAGCTCCTTTAAGGAAAGAGCACTGAAGAAAGGAACACCATGCATATTGTGGGACAAAGAAGACTTGGGTGAAATAGTCATTTAAAACCCCAAACAAATCTATACTAAATAAATGTATCAAAAATTTTAAGGAGAGCTTGGAAATGAAAAATAAATCATGTCTTTATTAAAGTTATAAGAATTACTTGGAATTACATGAAGCTACAGGAAGAGGCCCACTTACAACTTAAATATATTGACAGGCAGCTTTCTACTCTTTATTCTGTCTTAATAGTTATCAAAGGATATATATGCATTTTTTTCAATGAATACCAATATATGTTCATGTTTAATAAAATGTATAATAGAAACATATAGTTAAGTTAATCTGAATGTACATACTAAGAATATTTTTTTATACTAGTAAATGTCGTAGATATAGTTTTAGGAGAATTTATTATCCATTTCTTCCTTATGTTTAAAGTGCAGGTGGGAAGTATAAGATACAAAGTGAGGTTGGATCAAGGGTAGTTGTATTGAGATGATGGAAGTTAATTTAACTTTCTTAATCTTCAGTTCACACACCTTATTTAAACAGCATTCAGATGTCTACTTTTAAAGTTTATTATATTGACAACTAATTGTACTTGATTAAGTTTTCACACTGTTATATAATCTTTTTAAACTTATGATAACCTAATGACATTAAATCCCTAAGCAAAATTCTGATACTACACGTTAATTTATAGAGTGTCTTAATGAGGTGACCTGTCTTGACTTATGATATTCAACCTCGCCTAGAGATATAAGAAAAAAATAATTTCCCATGAAGATACGTCATTAAATATCAGTGTTATATAACTTCATGGGTTCAAAAATCAACTAGCCCATTACATTGTTTTGAATAGTATTTATTAAAGACCTTCAGCAAAATATGCAAAAGTGAAATAAGAAGCAAAAAATTTATTTACGTGAGGTATTTCAGTGTATGTTTCTCCGCTTTAAACAAACTTTCTTATTTCTGTTTGATAAGTTCAGTGTTTTTTAGCTCTTTCATTCCTTTTTTGTATCAAAACTGTTCACTTGAAAAGCCTGGTGTCTGTCACTTACACTCAGTTGTGAATAAAACCTGATAATTATATAGTCTGGTAGCAGGAAAGTGCTTTAATGATCATCTTGTCCAACTGAGCATCTTCCATTTGTTAAGCACTAACTTCAAAACCAGAAATATATAGATAAACCAAATTTACTTCCTGTAGGAGTATTTTACTTGTGTTAGCCTAAATTAGCATAAATTTTATCAGGAACGGTGATAAAAAGCACAATGTTTTCTTTAAAATTGATTTTGTGTAAGATGTGCAGAGAAAGTAAGTTCATTTCTTTACTCTCTTAACCATTAAACCGTATGAAGATACCTGACAACATACAAAATAGAATATAAATAAAAATATTGTCATAAACATAAAATCATTCATCAGCCCAACTTAATTCAGAATTCAGCTCCTTTTCATGTTTGTCTTTTTAAAGAACAAGGAGCTATCCCTTCAGTAAATCTGAGGAGTTAGCACTTGTGTTATTATTGAGATATAGAGGATATACTTAGGAAAAATAGAATGGAATATATTCATTGGATTGCATTAACTAAAAACCTGCCTCTTGCATTTACGAATCCTCAAGGCCACTGATGGGCCAAAGGCAAAATGTGGTAGTGGTCACCCTCAGTTTGGAGCAATTAGGCAGTACATTGTCTACAGAAAATTTATAAAGAATTAAGAAACAGGCTGCAATTCAGACTCTTGGGTATTGCTTCATGAACCTGCCATTCAAAACAATGTCTGTCAAAATTTTCATTGCCTGCATTTCATTTATGACCATTAATATTGTTCGTTGTATTTTATAATTATTACTGAAAATACTTTTATCATATATAGTTGGGGAAGTGTGAAAAGTATATTGCTAAGCAGGGGAGGCTGCATAGGAACTCTAATTCTTTATCTTTTTTCATACCACTTTCCTACTACTTCTCCTGAATCTTCTACCTATCAAATTCTGCAGAGTTTCCAAGTTTGAATGCATGTCACTTCATATTTAAAATATTTATGGATTGACTAATACACTGAACTCTTGTTCTTCAAAATACCTATGCCATTACTGGTTAATATCACTCGTTCTCATTTTTTGTTTTGTTTTGCTTTGCTTTTTTGTGCTGGCCAGTACAGGGATCGAACCCTGGACCTTGGTGTTATCATCACCACGCTCTACCAACTGAGAAAACCAGCCTCATTGTCAATTTATATAACATACTGTGTCTTGGTTATGTTTGCATAAGTCTCATTTCACCGTAACTGTAAACCATGATAAGTATTTTGTATATTACAATCTCTGTAGCCCCATAGAATCTACATTGCTTTACACACTATGGACATTCAACATTCATTAATTTAACAAATATTGAGGACACTATTTTAGAATTTCAGGGCTAAGAAGACAAAAAATAATATAATCTCTGTCCATGATAAAAAAGAATGATACTGGAAATACCAAATATTGTAAGAGGCATTCTTATTACATTATTTCACTTCTCGTAACAGTGGGGATTAGATACAATCGTATGATTTTTGAAGATAAAACAGTGTAAAGAAAAGATTTTGTTACTTGCCTGTGGTGTCATAATATAAGGCAAACTCAGCATTTTGTCTCAGATATACATTATTGTAAACATTAGACTAGTACTGGATATAGATGAAAAAACAATATATTTTTTTTCTTCTAGAAATGTACATATAGCATTCATCTGCCTTGAAGAGATATCTTCAGTATGGGTTACTTAAATATAATCTTATCTTTCTTATGTTAGTTCCTAAATTACCTTCTCTGATTTTCAGAATGTTAGGAATTTCCTCTTTTTCTCAGATAAGACTTGACACATGGCATTCCTGGAAAACATATTTGAATGCCTAATTAATTTGGGCTATACTTAAGAGGAACTTTATGCTTGTTTATACATGAAGAAAAGAGGCTTTTTATTGGCTTGCTATTCCAAGAATATGCTACATTATATTTTTTTAGTTTTTGAAAAAATTTTTTAAAACTTCATAAAATATTTTAAAATGACATGAAAGCAACATTTACTATAAAATATCTCAGATATTAAAATTTCCTTCACATATCCTCATTCATGCACATCCTGCTGAATGATGTTTTATGGAGTTTAGAGGTTCTTAAACAGTTGCTGAAAAAACACAGGGACTACACAGGAAACACATGAACGTAGAGAACAATCTCAAGATGTTCATCCTCAAAGAATGAAAGCTGTATTTCAGGCCTCAAAATATAAATGAATTGACTTGTATTCAAATCAAACCAGAATACAAAATAAACTTTATTTCTATGAAAAAACTTTTGAAATATGCCAAGCATATCCACTTGGCTTCTTTAAAACAGCATTGGCATAGAGGCAATTTCTTTAGTATCAAATTAAATACTTCACCAGGAAAAGTATGGATTTTGAACTATTACCTTTTTAAATCACGTCTACATATTTTCATCTTAACACAGAGATTATTTCAAGCAGACATAAATAGACGAACAGCCAGAATATGACTTAGACTTTCATAGCAATGTGGTTTTTTCTGTTTGTTTGTTTGTTTTTATTTTTTTCTGGGAATGGTGTATTTTTACTTTAGGTTTCTTTAAAAATGCAAAAAAAAAATGTAGCTATAGATTCTTGTCATTAATACTAAATATAAACTTTACTGTGGCTTTCATTTAAAAAAATAGCTCTCAATACTATTGATGTCACAAATTTTGAAAATGAGGACCTCATGTATTTGGTACATTTTAGAATTGCTCAACTATTAAAACCAACCCAGAAATTTGAAGAAAAGCACATCAAACTTATATCTTTTTTGGCTTTGGAACATCTACTTGCCTCATATTTTTTGAGGGTCTAGTTCCTACTATTTATACCATATATTTAAAAAATGATATATTAAGAAGGGGCACTGTTTCACCTCCAGTCACTAATATTTCGAATAAAGATAAGTATGGACATATTTAATAGGTTTTGGCAGCCAAAAATTTGTTTCCCATCACAAGTTTCATACTATTGAACAGTATTTGAGTCCTACTATTCTAAATTATAGTACATTAATTTTTATTTATACTTTAGAAGGTAATTTCATTTACAGTAAACAAAAATAACTTCTCCTGAATGCTCCTAGTAAAAGAACTTACTGTGATTTTCGTAAGTCAACTATATTAAACTTTCTAACAGGATTCTTAGGGAATGTGTTTATCGATAACTGTTATCAAAGCCAATCATTAAATATCTTGGCTTTTCTATTGGGTTTTGTTTCATCATAATTCAAATAGCAAAGAGAGAGAGAGAGAGAGACAAGGAGAGAGAGAGAGAGAGAGAGAGAATAGAGTAAAGCAGAATATTTTGACCAAGAGGTTTGTTCTATGTTCTGGTCTCCTTTTGTCATTAAAGAGAAGGATAGTGAATAATGTTTCAATGCTTTCATAATTCTAATTAGCATATTTGCTAACACCATCTTCCCATCTGAGGTCATACAAAAGATATGGGATGTGCTCCAAAATTTAGATAATTAGAAATGTCAGAACTAAATTTTTGGATTTGGATTTGTTTAGCATGAACTTAGAGAATTTAAATTTCTCAATTCTGATGGGTAGTGTTTGTATTGCTTTAAACGTTATTGATTTTCTCTACTTAAACATTATCTTCCTAGTTAGTTTGCTTCGTGAAGACAAAAACCATCATTGTATTCTTCTCCATCATCGAGAATTTCACATTAGAAATTTTCATACTAGAAATTCACATAATGTGGAAGAAAGCGGCATCACAGAAAAATGAGTTGATATTTAGCAATGCCTGTTTTCTTTTAGGGGATTTGCTGACTCTGGGACTAGAGTAAGAGGCTGAGGATCCAGGCAAAGAGCCTGGACAGAAAATAGTTAAGAAGAATCAGAGAAACCAGCAGTGTGTGTGTGTGTGTGCAGGTGGCATGGGTTTAGTCTTGCAAAGATTTGAATCTCTTCTTAATTTTTCAAAGACTATGCCTAATTTAGTTCAGATTTTAATAGGTCTATATTGGATTTGAATAACAATAAGATCAAGTTTCTAAATATGGCCATGATCTTGTCAATAATAAAATATCCCTTAAGAGGACACATTAAGAATTTTCTAATTCACTAAAGGATTACTTTTTCAATGTGACCAATGACCCACCCACATTCGCTTCTAAATAGTCATGAGGTCTTAAGTTACCACAAAACTTTCTTCATTATCAGTTTTTTAACTATAAAATGCAAATCCCAATATTAGTTAAATGCTTTATTAAAAAAACCCCACATACACGAAAGTTATTGTTACTATTGTTTGATTATTATTAATACAGGTTTACATCTTATAAGTACATCTCTAACAGATGAACAAATATTAAATTATTCAGAGCCTTAATATTCAGTGTCTACTAGGATTAAAATGTGATTTTAAATCTCCTATATTATTATTTTTTCAATATACCCCTTATTTGAATTAAACTTTATTTTGAAAAATTGGTTAGTTTAGAATCTTTTTATGCATTTGAAAAGGCAAGCCATCACTACTATTTGCTTAATATCTCTTCTCTATTATTCTAGGATGCTCATTTTTACCATATGTATTAGATATTCTAT
This sequence comes from Cynocephalus volans, assembly GCF_027409185.1. Lineage (NCBI taxonomy): Eukaryota > Metazoa > Chordata > Mammalia > Dermoptera > Cynocephalidae > Cynocephalus > Cynocephalus volans. The sequence continues at coordinate 27,512,172 of NC_084466.1, forward strand.
CCTTACATATTTATTAGGCCAGGTACTCTTGCAGACCCAAGCCAAGTATCAGTGAGAAAAAAAGTTTCTTGACATAGAGTTTATATGTTCTTAGAAGCATTTTAGGAATAAACACATAGACAAGATATGTAATAGGACAAGTAGTAATCAAAACTTTAGTAAAAGTGAAACAGGATAAGTTAAAAAGAAAGTGTAAAAGGGACTTCTCTTTTATATGTGGGTATGGAGGAAGTCTCCTTTGATTCAATGGCATTTAAACAGAAGTCAGGGAGGCTTTTCAAGATGGCGGCGGCTGCGGCGGCTGGCGCGGAGTAGCTGAAGTGGAAAAGGTGGCCACTGGGCCTCAGGCAGCCGGGAAACTTGTGGACCTTCCTCTCGCCATCTCTTAAGGGAGGACTGCTGCTGCTGACCGGTCGTGGGGGGTGACTGCCACTTTGCCCCCGGCAGGAGAGGCTGCCTCATTTACAGGCAACAGCTTTGAAGTGTGGAGCAGGAAAAGAACTGTTTCTTAGCTGCAAAAGCAAGTCTCGAAACAGGGAACACGGCGCCAGGGCTGCTGTGGATGCAGCCAGGATCCCGGAGGCCGGGGCCGCACTGAAGGCAGCCAGCTGCCCTATTCAGGATTCGCGGTTTCAGGCCGGCATTAAAGAAGATTCCTGGGAGCGCCCGAGCCACGCCGCGACTGAACAGCCCGAGGCGGCAGCGGCCGAGAACTGGGAAAGGCGGCAAACCAGAGGCAGAGAGCGAGCACCCGACCTGGCACAGCACTGTGAGTGACCCCTGGCACAGCTCTGTTCGGGGGGTGGATGCCCATGCGGCTCCCGCCTGCACCACCAGGCCACTCACCGCCTGGTGCTGCCTCCATTTTCCCAGGTGCGGGCAGCTCCGCCCTGCTCGGCCATCACTGAGCCCTCCCACTTGCTTGGCCTGGCGCCAGGCTTTCCGGAGCCTGCCGACCGGCCTCTGCTCCCACTCCCTCTGCGGTTCTCTGGCAGGACTGGTGGCGGGGGGCGTCCCGGGCCAGTGTCGGGAGGGCAAGGAAGTACGGGCGGGCCGACTGTCACTCCACCACACCCTGGACTCCGGCCCCAGGTAAACTCCCTGTTACTGGGAGGCAGATACCATCTCTGCGGCCACCAGTTTGGAAAAAAGCCTAACGAATTTCTGGTTGGGAATAGTGTGGTAGGAGAGTTCCCAGGTCTGCTTGAACCTGCCGGAGACCAGGCTGCAGGTGGGCGCTAGACTCGGTTTATACTGGGGGGATACAAAGGTGAACAAGACGCGAGAAAGATCTACATAGTGCTACAAAGGCACCCAGAGAGACCGGTTGTCTGTGCCCAGCAGAAACCTGGTAGACTTGCTGGGCGAGGCGGTGCCGAGCAGGGTCTTGAAGGCCCAGCTGATAGATGAGGGGTGCAGAAGACACGCTCCAGCCCAGCACAGTGCGCACAGAGTGGGGAGACGTGCGGCCAGGGAGGCGGAGACTCGACAAAAACCACACACCCGGTGGGGTCGCCACTGCATGATCCAACAGCCTGGGCCAGAGCACACGGAACAGGGAGAAGTCCTGCACAGGAAGTGAAAGCTCAACAGAGATCACACACCCTGTGGTACGTGATCCACCAGCCCAGCAGAGTCCAAGCTGACTAGAAAGGTGGCTCCCCGGAGAAGCCCAAGACCCGAGGCAACCACACACACAAGGCACTAGAGGCCAACTGAGCAGTCACAGAGGGAGCCATAAGAAATTGGCAACCACAGCAACATCCTAGTTAGTCATTAGTCTCAAACCGGTGGACTGTGAAACCCCCGACCACAATGAATAAACACCAAAAAAAAGATACCAGAAATACAAAAAATCAAGAAAGTACACCACCAAAAGTTAATAAATCTCAAACTCTAGATCCTATAGAACAAGAAGCCCTTGAAATGACTGACAAGGAATTTCGAGTGATAATTCTAAGGAAACTGAATGAGATACAAGAAAACTCAGCTAGACATGATGATGAAATGAGGAAAAGTATACAGGATCTGAAAGAGGAACTGTACAAGGAAATCAATGTCCTGAAAAAAAATGTAGCAGAACTTGCTGAACTGAAGAAGTTATTCAACGAAATAAAAAACACAACAGAGAGTTTAACCAGCAGGCTTGTCGAAATTGAAGAGAGAACCTCTGAACTTGAAGATGGGCTGTTTGAAATAACACAAGCACACAAAAAGAAAGAAAAAAGAATCAAGGACATGGAAGAAAATCTGAGAGAGATATCAGACAACCATAAGCGATCAAATATCCGAGTCATGGGTATTCCAGAAGGGGAGGAAAATGGAGATTCCATTGAAAACATATTCAACAAAATAGTGGCAGAAAACTTCCCAGGTATAGGAAAAATCACAGATCTTCAGATCCAGGAAGCTCAATGATCTCCAAATGTATTCAACCCAAAAAGACCTTCTCCAAGACATGTCATAGTCAAATTGGCAAAACTGAGAGATAAAGAGAGAATCTTAAAAGCTGCAAGAGAGAAGTGTCAAATCACCTATAAGGGAGCCCCAATCAGGTTAACATCAGACTTTTCATCACAAACCCTAAAAGCTAGAAAGGAATGGGATGATATTTTCAAAATACTAAAAGACAAAGATTGCCAGCCAAGAATACTCTACACTGCAAGGCTATCCTTCACAAATGAGGGGCAAATAGTGTATTTCTCAGACAAACAAAAACTGCGGGAGTTCACTACCACACGACCACCCTTACAAGAAATCCTCAAGGGAGTACTGGGTTTGGTTCCTGAAAAATAACTACCACTGCCATAAAATCCCAAGAAAAATCTAAACCCGCTAGTATAATAAAAATGGCATTCATGAAGAGAAAACAAGCTAACAAAAACCCTATCTACAACCTAAGGAACCAACAAACACAGAAACCAAACAGTAAATCAGAAAGCAAGGAACAAAAGACACGTAAGACAACCAAACAACCAATAAAATGCTAGGAATAAATCAACACCTTTCCATAACAACTCTTAATGTAAAAGGCTTAAATTCCCCAATTAAAAGACACAGACTGGCTGACTGGATCAAAAAGCAGGACCCAACTATATGCTGCCTACAAGAGACCCACCTCACCCATAAAGATTCACACAGACTAAGAGTGAAAGGATGGAAAAAGATTTACCATGCAAACAGAAAAGAAAAACGAGCTGGAGTAGCTATTCTTATATCTGACAAAATAGACTTTAAACTAAAAACCATAAAAAGAGACAATGAGGGACACTACTTAATGATAAAAGGACTGATCCATCAAGAAGACATAACAATCATAAATATGTATGCACCCAATGTTGGAGCAGCCAGATTTATAAAACAAACTCTATTAGACCTAAAGAAGGAAATAGACACTAATACCGTAATAGCAGGGGACCTGAACACCCCACTGTTAATATTAGACAGATCATCTAGGCAAAGAATCAGTAGAGAAACACAAGATCTAAACAAGACTCCAGACCAATTGGAATTGGCAGATATCTACAGAACATTCCACCCAACAACCTCAGAATATTCATTCTTCTCATCAGCACATGGATCATTCTCCAGGATAGAACACATATTAGGTCACAAATCAAGTCTCAATAAATTCAAAAAAATTGGAATTATCCCATGTATCTTCTCAGACCACAATGGATTAAAACTAGAAATTAACAACAAACGAACCTCTGGAAACTATACAAACACATGGACATTAAACAGCATTCTACTTAATGACATATGGGTCCAAGAAGAAATCAAGCAGGAAATCAAAAAGTTTATTGAAACTAATGAAAACAATGATACATCATTCCAAAACCTGTGGGATACTGCAAAAGCAGTATTGAGGGGAAAATTTATTGCATTAAACGCTCACTTCAGAAGAATAGAAAGATGGCAAGTGAACAAACTAACACTTCACCTTAAAGAACTAGAAAAACAAGAACAATCCAAACCTAAAGTTAGCAGACGGAAAGAAATCATTAAGATCAGAGCAGAACTGAATGAAATTGAAAACCAAAAAACAATTCAAAAGATCAACGAATCAAAAAGTTGGTTTTTTGAAAAGATAAATAAAATTGACAAACCATTAGCATGGATAACAAAAAAAAGAAGAGAGAAGATTCAAATAACAAAAATTAGAAATGAAAAAGGCGATATTACAACTGATTCATCTGAAATACAAGGAATCATTCGAGACTACTATAAACAACTATACGCCAACAAATTTGAAAATCTGGAGGAAATGGATAAATTTCTGGACACACACAAGCTCCCAAAACTGAACCGTGAAGACGTAGAAAATTTGAACAGACCAATAACAATAAAGGAGATTGAAGCTGTGATCGGAAGCCTGCCAACAAAGAAATGCCCAGGACCAGATGGATTCACAGCAGAATTTTACCAAACATTCAAAGAGGAATTGACACCAATTCTTTACAAACTATTCCAAAAGATTGAAACGGACGCAAATCTCCCAAACTCATTCTATGAAGCAAACATCATCCTGATACCAAAACCAGTTAAAGATATAACCAAAAAAGAAAACTACAGGCCAATATCCTTGATGAATATAGATACAAAAATCCTCACTAAATTACTAGCAAACAGAATACAGCAACACATACGTAAAATTATTCATCACGATCAAGTGGGATTCATCCCAGGGATGCAAGGTTGGTTCAACATACGCAAATCAATAAATATGATACACCATATTAATAAAGTCAAACACAAGGACCATATGATCATCTCTATAGATGCTGAAAAAGCATTTGATAAAGATCAGCACTCATTCATGACAAAGACCCTCTATAAGTTAGGTATAGAGGAAAAGTATCTCAACATGATTAAAGTCATATATGCCAAACCCACTGCCAATATCATCCTGAATGGGGAAAAGCTGAAAGCTTTTCCTTTAAGAACAGGAACTGGACAAGGATGCCCACTCTCACCACTCCTATTCAACATAGTGTTGGAAGTACTAGCCAGAGCAATCAGAGAAGAGAAGGAAATAAAGGGCATCCAGATTGGAAAAGATGAAGTCAAACTGTCCCTGTTTGCAGATGACATGATCCTATATATCGAACAGCCTAAAACCTCTACAAAAAAACTGTTGGAATTGATAAATGATTTCAGCACAGTAGCAGGATACAAAATCAACACACAAAAATCAGTAGCATTTCTTTTCTCCAATAGTGAACATGCAGAACGAGTAATCAAGAAAGCCTGCCCATTTACAATAGTCACCAAAAAAATAAAATACTTAGGAATTGAGTTAACCAAGGAGGTGAAAAATCTCTATAATGAGAACTACAAACCACTGCTGAGAGAAATTAGAGAGGATACAAGAAGATGGAAAGATATCCCATGCTCTTGGATTGGAAGAATCAACATAGTGAAAATGTCCATACTACCCAAAGTGATATACAAATTCAATGCAATCCCCATCAAAATTCCAAAGACATTTTTCTCAGAAATGGAAAAAACTATCCAGACATTTATATGGAAAAATAAAAGACCATGCATAGCCAAAGCAATGCTGAGCAAAAAAAATAAAGCTGGAGGCATAACACTACCTGACTTTAAGCTATACTACAAAGCTATAATAACCAAAACAGTATGGTACTGGCATAAAAACAGACACACTGACCAATGGAATAGAATAGAGAATCCAGAAATCAACCCACACACTTACTGTCAGCTGATCTTTGACAAAGGCACCAAGCCTATTCAGTGGCGAAGGGACTGCCTCTTCAGCAAATGGTGCTGGGATAACTGGATATCCATATGCAGGAGAATGAAACTAGATCCATACCTCTCGCCGTATACTAAAATCAACTCAAAATGGATTAAGGATTTAAATATACACCCTGAAACAATAAAACTTCTTAAAGAAAACATAGGAGAAACACTTCAGGAAATAGGACTGGGCACAGACTTCATGAATACAACCCCAAAAGCACGGGCAACCAAAGGAATAATAAAAAAATGGGATTATATCAAACTAAAAAGCTTCTGCACAGCAAAAGAAACAATTAAAAGAGTTAAAAGACAACCAACAGAGTGGGAGAAAATATTTGCAAAATATATATCTGACAAAGGATTAATATCCAGAATATATAAGGAACTCAAACAACTGTACAAGAAGAAAACAAGCAACCCAATTAAAAAATGGGCAAAAGAGCTAAGTAGGCATTTCTCTAAGGAAGATATACAAATGGCCAACAGACATATGAAAAAATGCTCAACATCACTCAGCATCCGGGAAATGCAAATCAAAACCACATTGAGATACCATCTAACCCCAGTTAGGATGGCTAAAATCCAAAAGACTCTGAACAATAAATGCTGGCGAGGCTGCAGAGAAAAAGGAACTCTCATACACTGTTGGTGGGACTGCAAAATGGTGCAGCCTCTATGGAAAATGGTATGGAGGTTCCTCAAACAATTGCAGATAGATCTACCATACGACCCAGCTATCCCACTGTTGGGAATATACCCAGAGGAATGGAAATCATCAAGTCGAAGGTATACCTGTTTCGCAATGTTTATCACAGCACTCTTTACAATAGCCAAGAGTTGGAACCAGCCCAAATGCCCATCATCGGATGAGTGGATACGGAAAATGTGGTACATCTACACAATGGAATACTACTCAGCTATAAAAACGAATGAAATACTGCCATTTGCAACAACATGGATGGACCTTGAGAGAATTATATTAAGTGAAACAAGTCAGGCACAGAAAGAGAAATACCACATGTTCTCACTTATTGGTGGGAGCTAAAAATTAATATATAAATTCGCACACACACACAAACACACACAGACACACACACACAAACCGGGGGGGGGGGAAGAAGATATAACAACCACAATTATTTGAAGTTGATACGACAAGCAAACAGAAAGGACATTGTTGGGGGGGAGGGGGGGAGGGAGAAGGGAGGGAGGTTTTGGTGATGGGGAGCAATAATCAGCCACAATGTATATCGACAAAATAAAATAAATAAATAAATAAATAAAATAATAAAAGAAAATAAATAAACAGAAGTCAGTTTCTGCAATATTTATTTTCTTATAGTCCTAGTTCTTTATTTATGTATGAATACAAAAGTGCTTTAATTACTGTTATATAATAATATGTGTTAATTTTTAGTAGTGTTAATTCTTTCTTACTTTTATTCTAAAATGTTTTCCCTTATTCTTTCTGGTTGCACTGCAACTTTAACTGAGTCCTCCAGTGTGTTATTCTCGGTGCATAGAGATCACATTTTTTGTAGGTTTATTTTAAATACAGTTATCTTGCTGAATTTATTATTTTTATTAGACTTCTGGTTTCTTCTCACCTGGAATGTTCTATGTATGCAACATTATCCTTCTGTGTGTACATGTGTATGTACAGGTAAGTGTGTTATGTATTTGTGTGTTTATATGTTTTATATTTGTATATTTTCTTTATGTTTTATTGCATTCCTATAACTTATAAAACATGAGTAGTGATAATTAGAAATTTTGTTTGGTTCTTACTCTTTTTGTTTCTATGTATTAATGTAAGACATTCACTGAAGCAGTATACAATCCTCAGAAAATAAAGGAGCACCCCATGTATATAAGCCCTCCTAACTGCTGTGTCCCTTTAAGTGAACAATTCACGAATATTTTCTTCTGGCTGCTACTGGTTTCTAATGCTATTCTAGTGTTTACCCACTTGTATGGTCTTTGGATTTCATATTCTCTTTTCTGCCGTAGTCTTGCTATTTGGATTTGGAGACAGATTGGCTTTTTACTTTGACTCCTGGCATACACTTAGTTGAACAGGACTTTGCACTCTAATTCTATCCTTTTATTTGCCTGTTTGTCATGTTGTCCAAACCAGCTTTGGCTCAGGAACTCAAATTTCCATTCAACCAGTATTGCCACGCTATAAGGAAAATCAAAAGTGATCTATGTTGGTAAAAGATTACTTGGAATTTTTGTATCATTTACATAATAATCATTAAATTGGTAATTGTGATCAGTATATAGGCAAATTGTATTTTATTGTAAAGCATATTACTTGATAGATACAACAATCATAATAAATATTCAAAATGTTTAACATATTAAAAATTCTAGCTATGTTAAAGATTATGTCCACATCCCTAAGGCAACTCAAGAGGCATAAGAAAGAAACATTACAGCATCAATTTAAGACATTATTCAGTAAATTCCATTAATTTCTGTGCATTATAAATTTGTTACTTCTTTTTGAAAATTGGAATGATACTCCAGGCTGGCTAAGGCTGTCTTTGTTCCACATTAAACTTCTATTTTTTTTGGTACAAAGTGAATGTTTTTCTGTTCCCCTTTTCATAAGAAAGTTACTGAAAATGTGATGTTTTTGATGTCGCCATAATTTTATTTTCTTCCACTACCTGCCATAATAAATCAGATTCTGATTTTTTTTTATGTTGAAGTAATTGCAGTAAGGTGTAGAGTTTTTTTCCCATATTCCTCCCCAGAGGATAAACTAACATGCCCAGGCAAAGTGACAAGACAGACTGCCTTCATGATTCTTAAGTTTACAATTCATATCAGTTTGATATCTGTTGTGTGACACTTTCAAGTGAAATAATGAAATTTTAGCAATTGCAATGGAAATCATATGTGTTATTTGTTTTATGCTTGCACCTGAATTTCTAATTTTGCTTGCAAAGAGAGATGTGCTGAGCCATTATCCAAAAAAGTAATACATTTCACATTAGCATTCTTACTGCTAAGATTTCAGATGCCATGTGCAAAGTGTATTAAGTGTTCTATATACTTTGACCAGTAATAAGAGAGCCTAACCTCCTACAAAACTTTTCACTTAATTTTTCAGAGTAAAATGATCATTGCTAAATAAACAGTATCACATGCATGATTTCTAAATCTACCTATGTATATTATTTAGAAATAGTCATGTTATAAATCTTCATTGTTTTTAAAATGTCCAGTTAAATAAGATAGTACAAATGTCATTGAAAATAGCAGAAAAGTCTCTAAAAATTTTAAGCATAACTAGTTAAACCCTATTCCTAAATCTGCATATAAATTACTTGTTATATGCATCACCTCACTCATTTTTTACAAATCGTTTTTCTTATCTATACTTTACCACCTTACAGGATTGACATGAGAAAACATGATAAAAATAAAACACTATGCAAATTCAAAGTAGTAAAAAATAGTTTGGTGTGTCTTGGCAGAAAAGATCAGAAATGGATTCTCATCTACAAAAAGAATGGTACTGGCACTCCTGGTGCAGTTACAAGCCACACATGGATGAGACTCCCACTTTGTCTACCCATCTGCCTCCTCAATATCTATATTAAGATATCTAAGACTATAAAATTCTCAAAAATGAACTCATGATCTCTTCTTCTAACTGCTTCACTCCTCCACCAGCAACTCAATCCATTTTAGTTAATGATAATTGTATACTTTTGATTGCTCAAGCTTGAAATCATCTTTGAAATAACTTTTGTTTTATATATCCCACCCAACCCATCAGGAATTTTTATTGGCTCTATTTACAAAACATTCAGAACATACCTAATTTTACCACTTTCATTGCTAACACCATAGTCAAAGCTATCATTATGTCTCACCAAAATTACTACAATTATCTCCTATCTTTCTACTTTCATTTTTGCCTCGCCACTTTAAACAAATATATTCTTGAAATAGCAGCCAAAGGACCATATATCTTAATGACCTCACCCAAATAACCTAGGGTAAAAATAAGATTCTCAGAATAGTCCAAAAGTTTCCACCACTAACTTTCTGACCTCATTTCCTACTTCTATCTCCTGTCTTTATTATGTTCCAAACACAATAGCCATCATGCTATTCCATTAAAATGTAGGCCTTTTGAGCTGGCAAAAGTTTTGACCTTTATGCTACTCTTCCCTAGATAACTTTATTTCTTAACTCCCTCAGTCCTTTGCAAAAATGTCACCTTTTCAACCTATGCTGACCACTCTGAAATTGGACCAACTCCCATGTTTCAGGACTCCTAATCCATCTCACTCTGCTTTACGTTTGTCTATAAAATTACTATCGCTCTCACACCAAACAATTTACTCTTTGCAGTCTCCTTCAACTAGAATGTGAGTGTCAGGAGGATTGGGAATTGTAATTCTTTTATTTGCTGCTATATGCTCAGTCTGAAATAATGTTGGCAGAAATAAATACTTGTTTAATAAATAAAGAAGTGAACTATCTTGACATGAAGTTACAGAATTGAATAAATTTGATAATTTTGTGCTTTGGTGATCCATCTTACCTGGAAATAACATTGATGTTTCTTGAAATTGATAACATTTAGAAATTGAAGCAAGCCTACAGATTCTCAAATGCCCCTTTTCCAGTCCTTTGCTTTTAGGAATAGGTTAGAATTAGACTGTATTCTTAATCTCTATATCATTGCTAAATCAACATTTATAAATCATCATGTGGCCTTAGTAATCTTTTCCTTTTGACAATGCCTTTAATAAATTACATTAAAACATAACTTTTCACCTTTTTTCACCTTTATCCTATTGTTAATATCACCTGGGTGACAGAACATTGAGTTAAAGTCAACATAGGTTAATGTTTAAAAACCTCCTTGAAGTTACTTCTAACAAAGTCCAGAAGGAAGAATTATCACCCTATTATTTATATCTTTAACCAAACTGTCGATTACCCTCAGCCTAATCTATTAGTAGTCATTATTGATTATTCGGTTTATGAAAAGAATATGTCACAGGTTCCTTCTTGCAATTCAGATGTCAACTTCAATGTCACCATCTCAGAGGGTCCTTCACACAGATTACTGCAGCCTCCAGTCATTCTCTACCACAGTGTCTTAATTTAATTCTCAGCATAGCTCTTAGAACTCTGATATTTTTAAAATTTATGTACGTATGTATGTATTTACTTTCAGTGTCCTCCATCTCACACTAAGATAAGAGCTGAGAATTTGTCTGCCCTATCCAGAAATATATCCTTGCACACAGTAGACAAGTATTTGTTGAATGACTGAATGAATCAATCAATTAATAGGCACTGTGAGAGAGTCAAGAATTGTTAGACAGACTCACTGTCCTGAGGAAATTTCAAATATAAATAAAGAGATGAGAGACTAACTGGAAAGTATGAAGCAATAACAATTCTAAAGTGGCAAGGACAAAGGTACGTCACAGCTCAGTGAAGTAATCTTCTTAATTATTCCTATAAATGATTTGAGAATTTAAAACTTTAAAGCTAGGCTCTACAGGACACCTCAAGATGGACATATGAGTGTCTGGATTTTTAAAACTTTTTTCATATATATATGTACGGTTTTGGAATCATGCATTTAATATATAATTACATTTCATTCACTTATTGCTAACTACCGAAAAATAAATAAATACATTATTAGCTAGAGGAAATATCATTGTATCTACCTATATCTTTCGTCGTGCCAACTTTTGGTGAATATTTTCAAAGACAATTTTTAACACAACAAGTGTATTTGAAAGATAGCTTTCTTTTCTATTAATTATGTTTGTCTGTTACATAGACATGACTGGAAAACAGTTCAGATAAACAGACATCTGGATGTTTGCCATCACATAGAAAAAAATGGATGAAAGATTATGTTTTCCTATTTTCTTTTAGTTTTCAGCTTACTTATTTTTAGATTGTTTGTGTGTCCCCAACATTTATTTGTTAAAACCTAAGGTGATAGTCTTAGATGTAGGAGCCTTTGGGAGGTGATTAGGTCATGAGGAGAATATCATGATTGAGATTAGTGCTCTTATAAAATAGGCCAAGGGAGCTCATTCCCCAATCACCATGTAAAGACACAGTGAGAAGGCCCCATCTATGAGAAAGTGTGTCTGTGTAAACACTGAATCTGTCTGTCCCTTGATCCTGGGCTTACCAGACTCTAGAACAGTGAGATATGAATGTCTGTTGTTCATAAGTTTCCCAGTCTATGGCATTTTGTCATGGCAAGCTGAACAGACTAAGACAAATTAATATTGCTAGCCTGATTCAATCAAGTTGAAAATAATCATTAAACTTAAACTCACTTTTATATAACTGTTCTGTAAATTAAGTTTGGTATTACTCAAAACAATTAATATGTGACTTTAAAACATAGAGTAATAAGTAAAATAAATATTTGTACTTTTTACATAAATGTATTTCAATAAAGATATATAACTTGCACACAAAAAATAATAAATATAGTTATAGTTCCTGATTATATAAAGAAAACAGATTCTGATGTGAATATCATGAAAGTTTCTTTCTTCTTCTGAAGTTTATTTGTTCACTGCGATTTTGAAAAATGAACTTCTTATTCCTCTATGGGATACAAATAACTAATTTTTTCAATAACTATAAAATTGTATATATTGTTAGAGTGTAATTTTAACAAAATACATGATTCTGGGACAGCCATTTACAATTTCAAATGCTCCTTTGGTAAAATTTTACAATATGTTTTTTTCTGATGCTCTTACCATGAATTGTTTATAGGAAAATTCATATTACCAAATAGATGTCACAGCTGTGACTACAGAAGTCAGAACAATGAGTGTAGTTTTAGGAACAAGCTCAACTATAATTGTCATTCAAACTTATTAGTTTTTTTTTTTTTTTTCTGACAGGAAAAATACTCTGAATAAAAGTTTCTAAATTAAGGACCAATTTTGGAAAATTTACCATATTACTATGCATACTTTTTAAATTAAGAGTACTCCGATGTCTTGTCTGGATGTCAATTTCAGGTGACAGTTTTCAGCTTTGGCAGGCAGACAAGTTTGCCAGTGTCCCAACAATTTTACTGTGCAAAATCATTCAAAAAAATGATATATGTTACCAAAATTATTCCAGGTTTTAAACAATTGAAAAGATTTAGGGTAAAAATCAAGAAAAGTCAAATACAGTCTGACTGACAGAAAATATAGAAAAAAGTTTTGAGGGGTACATTGCAAAACAGACTGGTTCATTTGTATTTTTCTTACTGTTTTAAAAAAGAAATTGCAGTGAAAAGTTCTGAATAATATCCTTCCTTATGAGATCAGTTCTATTTTAACTATGTTTTCCTAACTGCTTATTATTCTACATTTCTATTTAGGAATAGAAACAATCAATGAATATATATGGACAAGGAAACGTTATTACGTATCTTGTTAAACAGGTGGGCTAATTATAAAATACCAGTTTTATACTTAAACTTTACAATTTGAGTTAACTAGAAATTAGGGAAAATCAGCTAAAAAGAACTACATACAGTATAGAATGTAAGCCCTGTCTGTAACTCTCAAAGATGACAAAACTATTAGTTCTCCAAAACCTAAGTATAAATAGTGACTAAAAGTTGTGGCTCACATGTTGAAGCCAATCTCTGTAAATTGAAAACGTACTTACACTTGTTAAAATATAACCCAAAAGACAAAGTCTGTGGAGTCTGTGGCTAAGGAGACGTTTATATTGTTAAATAGAACCCAAGGACTGCAGCAGGGAGGAAGGGGCCGACACTTATTTCCCCAGCTTGCAAATACATGTTGCTGTGTCACTGACCATTAGGAAGTTTTTCTTTCCTGTAACTAAGTAAAACGCAACTCTCAGAAGAGAAAGCCAAATAAGCTATAGAAGGGAATTCTACATTGATCTTCAGCAATTTTGCCTGGCTCCAGCCACTGACCCCTCTTTCTCATTCCTAAGAGCCTACTATGGCTTCAATTGGACATAAACAGATTTCACTGACAATCTTCTCCAGATTAAGGGGGGCATGTTGGAACCAGCCTCAGCCAACCTGTGGAGCCTGCAACAACTCATCTTGGTGTCTAATAATTACATATATGTTCACTCACTGCATATCTTCATAGCCTTCTCCATACATATTCATAGCATTCCTCTAAGCTCACTGAATATGCATGTAAACCTGGTCCCCATTTGGCATGAATATCAGCCTCCTCCCGTCCCTTGGCAGACCACTTACCTTCTGTCCTTCCAGAGACTAGTTCCCCAATCTGCAGATTATTTCTTGAAAATGAAGTCTCTCCTCTCTCTCTAGCAGATCTTGTGGTTCTTTTTTAAAAGAACTTAACAAAAGAGATGGATTAATTTTGTTTGTCATAATTTTTATTTGGCCAAATTGAAGAAATGATGGTATGTAGCCTAAATTCATATTTAATTTTGTGCATACATATTTAGGCAGCATTTCCTGCCAACAAAGATAGAGCTTGTCTCTCAAAGCTCGTGTAAAGACAAGCATCTGCCATGAAGCCTTCTGAATATGAATGCTTGCTTGAAGTACTATGGTATACTCTTTCATTCTATGGGGGAAAATGTAATTCCAAATTTTAAGGATAATAAAAATCTTTCTTTTTCATATATACTCTATGTGCTAGGTACTCTTATATATACTCCAAATTTCAAAGATAAGAAGAATATATATACAGATAGTCCTTAACTTACAAAGATTTTACTTATGACTTTTCAACTTTTTGATGGTATGGAAGCATTCTGTAGAAACTGTACTTTGAATTTCAAATTTTGATCTTTTCCTAAGCTAGCGGTAAGCTGTACCATACTCTGGCAATGCTGGGCAGAGGCTTCCAGGTGCAGCTCCAAGTCAGCCACACAATCAACAGGGTGAGCTACGGATACTCATTAGGGTACTGTGTTGCCAGGTTGCCAGATAATTTCTCCCTGCTCTAGGCTAATGGAAGTTTTTTCGTTTATTTGTTTTTTTTATTGAAACATGATTGCATGTACCTGTGGGGTACAGTGTTGAATATCAACACCTGTATGCAGTATGTGATGCTCAAATCAGGATAATTAGTATATTTAACATTGCACAATTTAATTAATTTTGTGGCTCTCTGAGCATAATTAAGGTAGACTAGGCTCCATATCGCTGTTCCTACAGGATTTTTAAAAGTAATTTTACTGAACAAGATGTAGGAATTATGTGTTAATTTAGAATCTGTCAAGTCCTACATCATCAGTCCTGTTTAGTACATATATGTTCTAGTAGATGTCTATGACATGTCTTACATATTAAGTAAAATTTTTCAAACTCATAGAGCTAATGTATGACTACAGATCCCACATTTAATTAAACTCTGCTAAAATTTCAATCCATGACTGAGAATTACCATGTTAAACTGCATCATATGCATATTTAATCTGCTTTAAATATGTTAAATTATAGTCATTATAAAACTGTTTTTTTTATTTTACTAGGATAAATAATAGTCATTACCATAATAATTAAACATAATTTTCTTAATTTTGTTTTTTTATGAAAAAACACATTTTATAGCATAAAATTTACATAGCTAGCTAATTACTTGCAAATATCTAAAACATATCAGACAACAACTAATTAAAACTAGAAATAAATCATAATCAAAATTCTGGAAAGTACACAAACACATAGAAATTAAACAACCTACTCCTGAACAACATATGGGTCCAAGAAGAAGTTCAAGATATCAAAAAATTTCTCAAAACTAATGAAGATAAAGACACATCATACCAAAACCTGTAGGATACTGCAAAAGCAGTTCTAAGAGGGAAGTTTATTGCAATAAACACATGAAAAAATAGAAACATTTCAGATAAACATGCTACTGCTACACATCAAAGAACTAGAAAAACAAGAACAATCCAATCCCCAAATTAGTAGATGTAAAGAAATAGTTAAGATTAGAGCTGAACTAAATGAAATAGAAACCCCAAAAATGATACAAAAGATCAATGAAACAAAAAAATTGGTTTTTCAAGAAGATAAACAAAATACACACACCATTTGATAGACTAACTGAAAAAAAGAGAGAAGACCCAAGTAACAAAAATTAGAAATGAAAAAGAAGACATTGAAACAGATACCACAGGAATACAAAAAATCAGTAGAAATTATTATAAACAACCATACATCAACAAATTTGAAAACATAGAGGAAATGGATATATTTCTGGATGCAGACAAACTACCAAGACTGAACCAAGAAAAAATAGAAAACTTGAACAAACCAATAAGAAGCAATGATATTAAAGTAGTAAATAGCAGCCTCCCAACAAATAACTGTCCAGGACTGGATGACTTTACTGCTGAATTCTACCAAACTTTTAAAGAGGAGTTAGTACTAAATCCCTTCAAACTATTCAAAAATTGAAACAGAGGCCACTCTCACAAACCAGCATCACCCTGATACCAAAACCAGACAAAGATACAACACAAAAGAAACCTATAGGCCAATATCTCTGAAGCACATGCACATAAAAATCCTCATAAAATGTTAGCAAATAGAATACAGCAACACATCAAAAAATTATACACCATGATCAAGTGGGATTCTTTCCAGAGATGCAAGGATGGTTCAACATGCACATGTTAATAAATGTGATGTACCAGTTCAACAAAATCAGGTACAAAAACCATATAATTATCTCAATAAATGCAGAAAAAGCACTTGACAAAATTCAACACCTTTTATGATAAAGACTCTCAGCAAATTAGGTATAGAAGGAAAGTATTTCTACACAATAAAAGCCATATACAACAAACCCACTGCCAATATCATCTTGAATGGGAACAAGATAAGGATGCCCACTTTCATCACTCCTATTTAACACAGTATCGGAAGTACTAGCCATGGCAATCAGGCAAGAGAAAGAAAGAAAGGACATGCAGATTGGAAAAGACAGAGTCAAATTGTCCCTTTGCAGATGACATAATCCTATATATAGAAAAGCCTAAAGACTCTACAAAAAATTCTTAGAGTTGATAAATAATTTTGGCAAAATTACAGCATGCAAAATCAACTTGCAAAAAACAGTAGTGTTTTTATACTCCAACAGTGAACTAGCAGAAAATGAAATCAAGAACTAGCAGACGATGAAATCAAGAAAGCTAGCCCATTTACAATAGTCACCAAAGAAATGAAGTATCTAAGAATCCATTTAACCAAGGAGATGAAAGATCTCTACAATGAGAACTACAAATCGCTGTTGAAAGAATTTACTGAGGACACAAAAGATTGAAAGACATCCCATGGTCTTGTACTAGAAGAATTAACATTGTGAAAATGGCCATACTACCCAAAACAATCTATTGTTTTAGTTCAATCCCCATCAAAACACCAATGACATTATTCATAGAATTAGAAAAAAACAATTCAAACATTCATGCAGAACAACAAAAGAACCCAAATAGCCAAAGGAATTCTGTACAAAAAAAAAAAAAAAAAAAAAAGAGCCAGAAGCATAACACTACCTGGTTTCAAAGTATACTACAAAGCTATAGTAACCAAAACAGCATGGTACTGGTAGATAAACATACAGTTGGATTAATGGAACAGAATAGAGAACCCAGATATCAATCCACAAACCTACTGCCAACTGATCTTCAACATAGTCACCAAGAAGATACACTGGGGAAAAGACAACCTGTTCAATAAATGGTGCCAGGAAAACTGGGCTTCCATATGTAGAAGAATGAAACTAGATTTGTATGTCTCATCATATACCCAAATCAATTGAAAATAGATTAAAGACTTAAATATAAGACCAGAAATTATAAAACTACTTAAAGAAAATGTATGGCAAACATTTCAGGAAGTAGGACTGGGCAAAGACTTTGTGAATATGACCCCCAAAGAACAGGCAACAAAAGAAAAAATAAACAAATGAGATTATATCAAACTAAAAAGCTTCTGCACAGCAAAAGAAACAATTAACAGCAAAAAGATAACCTACAGAGTGGGAGAAATTACTTGCAAACTAAAGGATTAATATCTAAAATATACAAGAAACTCAAATAACTCAACAGGAAACAAACAAACAAAAAAACCCAGATAACCTGATTAAAAAATGGGCAAAGGAGCAGAAAGCTGAACAGGCATTTCTGAAAGGAAGATATACAAATGACCATCAGACACATGAAAAAATGCTCAACATCACTTAGCATCAGGGAAATGCAAATCAAAACCACATTAAAATATCATCTCACCCCAATTAGACTGGTTATTATCAAAGAGACAGAGAATAACAAATGTTGATGAGGATGTGGAGAAAGGGGATCCATCCCATACTGTTGGTGGGACTGCAAATTTGTGTAGCCATTACAGAAAACATAATGAAGGTATATCAAACAACTTCAGATAGAACTGCTGCAAGATCCAGCAATCCCACTGCTGGGTATATACCCAAAGGAATGGAAATCATCATGTTGAAGGGATACCTGGACTTCCGTGTTCATTGCAGCTCTATTTATAATAGCCAACAGTTGGAACCAACCTAAATGTCCATTGACGGATGACTGGATAAAGAAAATGTGGTATATATACACACTGGAATACTACTTTGCCATAGAAAAGAATAGAATACTGCCATTTGCAGCAACATGGATGAACTTACAGAAAATCATTTTAAGTGAAATAAGCCAGGCACAAAGAGAAAGACTGCATGTCCTAACTCATAAGTGGGAGCTAAAAAATAAACAAAAAAATTTTTAAAAAAAGAAAAAAGAAAAAGAAAAGAAACAAAGAAACAATAATCACATAATATGGTGAACTTTCAAAAGAAAGAAACAGCACTAAGGATTCCAGAGCTGGGAAAGAGAGAGGGCGAGGGAGGTAAGGTAGGTATTGGTAAAGGGCCACAAAAAACTATTACATTGTATATTGAATATACTAATTTTCCTTATTTGAGCATCACATATTGTACTCAGGTGTTGATATTCAACTCTGTACCCCACAGATATGTACATTCAACTATGTTACAATAAAAAAAGCATGTCTAGTATAACACATTTTAATTAAAGCAACATTATTAAAATGCAATTTATTGATGTAACCGTTAAACCAACCTTACATGTTTTGTGGTGAATCATTTTAATTGAATCATGTTAAGATTATTATATACATGTTAATTTAAGGCCTGAAATGGAGTAATGTTTCAGATTTGTAGCTTCATTAATGATAGCACAAATTTAAATCATGCTTCTTACAAAAAATGTCAGTAGAGCACTTTTCAGTTATTAACCTATTATATTTGAGTCATATCAAACTTTTATTATTATGCTATTATGCACAGAAGCACTGATCTCTATAGGTGGTTTGCAAGTGTTTAGCATTTAAAAAGAAGTTATGGTGAAAAACATCAACTCACTAAGAGTTTCACTATGTGTTATCCAGCAGTGTTACCATTCTGTGTAAACTGGGGGTTGGGAGGGAACTGAGAAAATGAAGGAAGGGGGAAAAATTTTACATGTGAAGATTTAATATTGAATATAAATTGTTGATATTTAGATTGTATATATTGTTTCCCTATTTGAATACTTTATCATCACAGGCACAAGTTATTTTTATAGAAAACGAAATTTTCTTTGTAATTTTGTTTTTATAATATATAAAGACAGTGTTAATGTATACAAATATCACATCTGCAGAGGCACAGCCTTATCATGGCCACCTTGCTACTACTACGTGGAGCTACATAGCACACAGGTATATTGATTTCATGGCAGCTAGGATGAGGAAGTGGGAGACAAAAATTGGGAAAATCAGATACACATAATTCTTAAAGAAGATGAATTATTTAAGTAATGGAAAAATCACATATACAGAATTATTAAAGATTTTCTTCCATTGCTATTTGATAAGCAAGGAGACACAGTAATTTTGTGTCACGTGGATATCTAAACAGAGAAGACACATCATATCCTCCAAACAAAAACACTCAGAAAATCATTTCTTTGTTTTCCTATCTGTTCTTTCAACCTTATTCTAGGCAGGATAGCTTATCATCCTGACTACTTGCTGTTCATATTCTGGAATTGAATAAAATATCACGATACATTTTGGGGAAGCTTGACTTGTTTTCATCCAATCTATGTTCATCCGCATTAGTGAAGGATAGAATCAGACATTTTCACACATACACAGAACCAGGGCATTCATAAACATGACAAAAAATAATTTTTTTGGGGGGGGGCTTTTATTTCAAGTGGGAAGACTGTGTGTCATTCTTTATATAATATTAAGTTCTTTAGATCTGGGGGAAGGAGAAGTCTGATGCAGTAGAGAATGTTTTCTTTTTATTTTACTTTCTGATATCACTTTATGCACACACACACACACACAAACACACACACACACACACACACACACACACACACACACACACACACACACATTGGTGGAATACATCTCTGTAGAGCCCATGCATACTAAAATAAAACTAAAGGTTTATTTTTAAATTATCAATACATACATCTGTTACACTAGACAACTCCATAATTGCACTGTAATAACTCTACCCAATATGATAAAATATCTGTTTTACTCCTGGTCAGGAGTTCCTATGTACTAAAGAAACTTCTATTTTAGTATACTTGATTTGACTGAAAGTTCATTGATATACTTATTTGCTAGTTCTAGTTCATGCACTCTAGAATCATGCAGAATAAGTCCAATATTTAATTTGCTTGGCATTCTCCAATATTGAAGCTTTCCATTTGAATATAATAATATTAATAATAAAAATAAATTAAAATGTATATTTTATTATCCATAGTATTTTCAAAGGTTAGTAAAAAAAAATTTTAGTTTTAATGCTCTCAAACTCATGTTTATACTTTATATGACACTATGCAGTTACCCGTGTTTCCTTTAATATAACACATGCTATAATGTTTTCCTATTATATGATACTATGTAGTTGTTAATGTTTCCTTTAATATGACACATGATTGAACTTTGCCCATCAAAATGGACTAACAATACACACCTGCAAACAGATTTGTGCATCATAGCTTTGTACCTGACTTAAAGTTGAAGAGATGCACAAATATCTGCATAATAATCTTGCATCTGACAAAGTTGAACAAATGTTACTTACACTGAAATATTATCTATAGTAACAGAAAATGTGAATAGTGATTTTTAGTACAGCGGATATAGCATAAATATATATTATTACATAAATTGCTCCAAAAGTTACAGGCTTGAAGCACCTTTTCATTATACCTAATGTTCTTA